>NC_089252.1:68043780-68345727 GCF_963930625.1 Muntiacus reevesi
AAAAGTTTATTTTTAAAGTAACATAGAAAATGGTTTGTGAAAAGAAAAATCAAGTTTCAACTTTCTAAATAGTGCCATTTGTTTCACCTATAATATACCAGACATTTCTCTAGGTATTCTGTATTTATTTCCTCTAATTCTTACCCAAATCCTGCAGAATAGACGATACAGTCTGCATTTTACAGAGGAAATTGGAACTTAAATAAGATGAGTGAGATGCCTGAAGTTCCAGACAGGAAATGTTACAACTAGGATTCGAACCCATGAAGGGGTGACCTCAGAGTACATTGCATAACATCACGTGACACCAGCCCTCTAAAATGACACTTCAACCACTTTGTTCTTTAAGGACAGGCAGAATTAATTTCTAATCTCATAGCATTGTGATCAGAAAAGATTTTTGATATGATATCAATTTTCTTAAATTTACCAAGGCTTGCCTATGGCCCAGCATGTGGTCAGTCCTGGAGAATGTTCCCTGTATACTTGAGAAGAATGTATACTCTGTTGCTTTTGGATGGACTGCCCCATAAATATCAATTAAGTCCAGCTGGTCTAAAATATCATTTAAAACCTGTGTTTCCTTATTAATTTTCTGTCAGGATGATCTGTCCATTGATGAAAGTGGGGTGTTAAAGTCCCCCACTGTTATTGTGTTACTGTTGGGATCTCTCCCATTATGGTTCTTAGTATTTGCCTTACCTATTGAGGTGCTCCTAAGTTGGGTGCATATACATTTGTAATTGTTGTATCTTCTTCTTGGACTGAACGCTTGATCATTATGTAGTAGGACAGGCAGACTTATAGAAAGAATCAAAATACAAAGAAGTTAGCAAGCTGGACTGCTGGAAATGCAGACTCAGCAAGCGTGTGGTTATTTATCTTAACTTGTGCAGGGATCATGAAGCCCCATATTTTCTTTAGTTAAATGTTTCCATCTCCTTCCTTACTGGACATTTAAAACAGAGCTTAAAAAAGACTTAGTTGAAGTTATTTATTTATTGTTTGAATAGATTTAAAATCCAAAAGGCATAAGAAGGCATAAGAAAAGTCCATCCCTCACCCCTCGGAGATTTCTGCCAGGCCTGATCCATATAGGAAAGTGATGGTAATATGGTGGATTGAAAAATGGCTGTAGTTCCTCTCCCTCCCTGTATTCACGCCTCAATGCTTTGTGATCTTGAAGCTTCTCCCAGCAAGAGGTGGAGTGTATTTCCCCAGGCCTTGACCCTGGGCTTGCCCTGTGACCCGCTGTGGTACGTGTGACCCAGCGCCAGGCCCCGGCCTGGGCCTTGAGGGGCTTCTGGGCTTCCTTCGTTTCCTCAGAAACTTGCTGAGTTACCACGTAAGCAAGCTCTGGGTCAGCCTGCTGGGAGGGGAGGGATCCCTGGAATGGTGAGGCATGCAGGAGGTGCAAAAGGCTAGGAGCACCAAGGATGTCTGACATGTGTGGAGAGGGGTCAGGAGGCCAGGCTGGGGGGGAAAGTGTTAAGAAATGAGGTGGGAGCCTTGCCAGCTGTGATGAGGACTTTGAGTCTTATTCTTAGTGTGTGATAGTGTTACTGACCAGGGTTCTTGGCCTCCTAAATCAATAGAAATTGACTAGAGGCCAGACCAGAAATTCAGGCAAGGCTCTATTGGGGTCCCTGCTATAGCAGCTGGGAGCGAGACATACAGGTTCCCTTGCTTTCTTGACCCTGGAGGTGGAGGATGAGCTTGTTCTTTCTTTTTTTTTTTTTAATTTTAAAATATTTTAATCTTAACACTTCATTATACAAGACAAATGCGAAAATGGAGTGAGGATAGGGTTGTGTCCAGGGCTTGGGCTGGAGGGGTGGCTTAGGTGGTCTGCCCACCCCTCTGGTGGTGTTGGGTGCAGGGGGCATGCTCAGAACACTCCTTTACTCCAGGCTCCTCAAAAATGGCAGTTGGGTTTTTTGTTCTCTTTGTATCTTTTGTCTAGAATTTTCCCTGACTGTGCACATAGTTATTTTTAGTCCCATACGGTTTCTCTGTATTTTATTGCTCAAGGAGAGGTGTGTCCAAGTGCAAGCCCTGCAGCACTGCGGCAGAGGATTCCAGATCCCAGCGTGTCTCAGTAGCAAGGAACGAGCAACTCAGTAAACAAGCAAAAGAATGCGGGAGTGAACAGTCAAGCAGGGAACGAGAAAGTGCACAGTCCCTGACAGGTGCAGTGAGCAGCACTGCCTTGGACCTGTGGTCTGGGATTTGCAACTCAAAGATCAAACCCTGAACTGTTCTGTAACAGGCTCAGCTCCCAGTGAGCCGGGCTGGGGCTCAAGTCCAGGGGGGCTCCTCTGGGCTTCCTGGAGCCTGACATCTGCCTGGGGAGGGGTCATTACCTCCGCCAGGGCCACCCCAGAATAGGTGTGCTCCATCTGTGCTTCTGGGTAATTTGGATTTCTAAAAAAGGAGCTTCCGACATAAGAAGTCAGACTGAGCTCCGTTCTCTGGAAGGGCAGGAGATGGAAATGCCAGGGTCTTGTTGGCCAGGAGGAGCCCCACTGAGGATGGGGAGTACTTGACTTTGGCCTTCTGCCCCGAGAGGCCCACAGGTAGTAGCATCTCCTCTGGAGTGAACTTGGGAGGATGCTCAGCTGCAGCCCAAACCCTCCATCTGCCCTTTCACCCAAGACTGCTCTACTCTTGGAGAGAAGACACAGGCCGGAACAGGGTCCACGGAGGAGACTGCAGCCATCTGCATGATGGCCTCTGAGGGCTGCCTCCATCTCGCCTGTCCATGCACTGGTACCCAGGGACGCTGAGCACCAGTTGGCCCCAGAGCGTGGCCCTCAGCTGAGCGATGGCTCTGGCCCCTGCCTTCCCTCTGCCTGGCCGTGGGAGCTCGAGACCCAGCCTGCCTCTCACTTGGACTCTTGGCTTCCCCTTCTAGTTGAGTGGTTTGTGAACACCTGATGGATACTGGGCTTACCTCCCTCCCTGGTTTTGGCAAAAGGTCCTCGGGCAGCTCCGAGCTCCCTTCTTCTCCAGAGATGCTAGGTCGGGGAGAGAAGTGTCACATACTGTACAATGGGCTCTTCTGAGCCTTTCTGTTATCATTTATGCTCATATTTTGAGGGTGAAGCAATGAAATGCCTTGAGGCTTCAGAAGGTGACAGAAATATGTGAACTAGGGCAGCTGTCATACCGTCAGGTGTGGTGGGACCTGGGGCGAAATGGAGATGGCATATTCTAGCTAAAGGCCTTTAAGTCCAATATTAAACATCTCGAGCAAAACCTGCTCTTGGTCATGTCAACAGGCTGCCTCTTAGAGTCCCTCAAGAATTCGAATGAGTTTCACATGAAACCGGCCTGACTGGCTGAAAGAGACAATCATCAACTTCTTTTTTATTTGTATTTTTGGCTGTGGTGTGTGGCACGTGGGGTCTTGATTCCTTGACCAGGGATCAAATCCAAGCCCCCTGCATTGGAAGGTTGGAGTCTTAACCATGGGACTACCAGGGAAGTGCCACAACCATCATCTTTTTATTTTAGTAACCCCTTGTGAAATTCTTCAGTGGGTCCCTGAACTCCTTTCTCATTCTCCTTGGGATAGGGCTTTTGATTTTCTGCTCCCTGCTGACAGTGGTTTTCAGGGACAACCCCTCAAGCAAATGCTGCTCACAGATGTTGGCCTCATTGGCTCCATATTTGGTGGTGGGTTGAGACAGATGTTGAGACGCAGGGAGAATTTTATATTCTACAATACTGTTTCCCCTCCAGGGATGGCACAGCTTTCTTCTTGGGGTTCAGAAGTGTATCCTCCATTCCTTGGCCTCATTTTGAACTTACTTACAGATATCAATAAGCTCAAGGAAATTAGAGTGGATAAAGGCATTGGAAGTGGGAATGGAGAGCTGGGTGGATCTGAGAGATATTTAGGAATGAAAATGGACTTCGTTGTGTTGGATGTGGCGGAGAGTGAACTTTCTGGGCTGGTGCCCAGGTTTCCTTTGAGTCAGAAGATGGGTGGTGGTACCATTTTGGGGGGGGGCTTCTTAAAAATAGTGGATGGCCACAACTGCCTTGAGTGACTGTCTGTTCATAAGTCATTAACTATCTGGATACACTGTTTCCTCAAGAATAATCACATCAAATGGTCCTTGACAGGAACATACAGAGAAGGCTGGAAGCTCTAAGTGTTCACAAACAGGAAATAATTTGGAACCTCCAAAGAAAGGCCGCTGGAATGCTAGGGCTGGCTTCTGTCCCCTACCCTGGGCTCTTGAGCTTAAGCCATGGAGACATCATTGATGTGAACAAACAAAGAATAAATTAACTTGCTTTGGAATGAGCGATTGGATCCTCCTCAAACTCAAGTGCTTGTGTTTCCTGAAAATTCAGTTTAATTTTGGTCAGAGAGTGCCTTGCTTTGCAGCACTGATCTTCTCTAGTGGCTGATGCCCAGGGGGTGAGGTGAAACCCTTCTGTCTCCAGAAAGAGAACAGGGGTGATACATGTTTGCCTGGGCCCAAATCTTAGAGCCTGAATTCAGTTCAGCCCTCCCCAGGCTTCCCCAGCAGCCAGCAGCACATAGAGTTCCTCCAGGCACCTGTGGGCAGCCTGTGAGGACACCTTTCTTTGGGCAGGATGTGGGAGAAGGCCCACCATCTTCACCTCCTATGGGCATGGCTGCCTATGCTGAACATATCAGGGCTGCTTGATGGTCTATGTGGAGAGAGAAGTTATCAGTGCAGAAAGAATTGATTTGGGCCCTAGGAGAAACCTAGGCTTCAATAGTACATGAACTATGAACTTCCAGATGTTCAAGCTGGATTTAGAAAAGGCAGAAGAATCAGAGATCAAATTGCCAACATCCATTGGATCATCCAAAAAGCAAGAGAGTTCCAGAAAAGCATTTACTTCTGTTTTATTGACTACGCCAAAACCTTTGACTGTGTGGATCACAACAAACTGTGGAAAATTCTTAAAGGGATGAGAATCCCAGACCTCCTGACCTGCCTCCTGAGAAACCTGTATGCAGGTCAGGAAGCAACAGTTAGAACTGGACATGGAACAACAGACTGGTTCCAAATAGAAAAAGGAGTATGTCAAGGCTGTATATTGTCACCCTGCTTATTTAACTTACATGCAGAGTACATCATACGAAATGCCAGGCTGGATGAAGCACAGGCTCCTGGAATCAAGATTGCTGGGAGAAATATCAATAACTTCAGATATGCAGATGACACCGCCCTTATGGCAGAAAGTGAAGAAAAATTAAAGAGTCTCTTGATGAAAGTGAAAGAAGAGAGTGAAAAAGTTGGCTTAAAGCTCAACATTCAGAAAACTAAGATCATGGCATCCGGTCCCATCACTTCATGGCAAATAGATGGGGAAACAGTGGAAACAGTGAGCAACTTTATTTTCTTGGGTGCCAAAATCACTGCAGATGGTGACAGCAGCTATGAAATTAAAAGACATTTGCTCCTTAGAAGAAAAGCTATGACCAACCTAGACAGCATATTAAAAAGCAGAGACATTACTTTGGCAACAAAGGTCTGTTTAGTCAAAGCTATCTAGTTTTTCTAGTAGTCGCGTATGGATGTAAGAGTTGGATTATAAAGAAAGCTGAGGACTGAAGAATTGATGCTTTTGAACTGTGGTGTTGGAGAAGACTCTTGAGAGTCCCTTGGACTGCAAGGAGATCCAACCAATCCATCCTAAAGGAGATCAGTCCTGGGTGTTCATTGGAAGGACTGACGCTGAAGCTGAAACTCCAATATTTTGGCCACCGATGCAAAGAACTGACTCTTTGGAAAAGACCCTGATGCTGGGAAAGGTTGAAGCAGAAGAAGGGATGAGGATGGGGTGGTTGGATGGCATCCCGGACTCAATGGACATGAGTTTGAGTAAGCTGCAGGAGTTGGTGATGGACAGGGAAGCCTGGTGTGTTGCAGTTCATGGGGCTGCAAAGAGTCAGACACGATTGAGCAACTGAACTGAACTGAACTGAACTGAGCAGCAGGAGAGTTTGACATACACATGCTTCTCTCCCCTTAAATTTAGAAATTACTGTCAAGAAATGAGGTATTTTCAGATAAATGTGTATTTTGTAGAGTATCTCTTTTAAAGTACCTCCTTACATTGTTGGATTAGTTTTTGAAAAGAATGGTTTTAAAATGTATGTTGTGATTTCAACCTTTTTAAAGCAGAGTACCTTAAGAGCAGTTCAGTCTTAAAATATACTTTTTTTTTTTTCCTATACCACATGGTTTGTGGGATGTCAGCCCCTGGACCAGGGATTGAACTGGGGCCATGGCAGTGAAAGCCTGGAGTCCTAACCACTGGGCCACCAAGGAGCTCCCCATAAAATATCTTTTTTTATTACTGGAAAATCCAAACATGTATTAATACAAAAGTGAAAGAATCATATAATAAACCATATGTTCCCAATAGCCAGCCTCAGCAATGGTCAGTTCATGATCTTTATTTTGTCTATGTTTTCCACTTCTCTCTACCCCAGATTATTTAAATTCACCCTGTTTGTGGTGACCTCAGGTAATCATTAGGAGAGAATACTGTGGTCCATGCAGTGCACATCCCCTTCCCTGTATTTCTTATGTCTGTATCCTTGCCTTTGTGAGGACTCTCTCTAGTTTGGCTCCTATCATCTAGTCTGGACTGGAATAGAGCCAGGGGAGTTAAAGTTCTATGGTAAATAAGAGCATGTAGGATTTGAGAGAGTCCATCCTACCTGGCTTTCAGTACTGGGCTTATCTTGGGTGTTCACAGGCTGTTACTTGAAGACTGAGGTTTCGGACCTTTTGTCTCTTAAAAAGAGAAGTGGTTCATTGTGCTGTCCTTTTTTTCTCCTTTGAAAATGAAGTAATTATTAATAGATACAAAGAAATGGGGAAATATTTATTTTTTGAAAGGTTTTGAGACCTCAGTAAGGAATTCAGTGTATATGCAATAGATCATTTGTTGCATGGATGCGGTGGAGCCTGTCTTATTGTGAGGTCCAGCACCATCTCTTGTGGCTTCAGTTGGGAGCCATCTTGAGGAATTGCTCTCAGTTTTGCCCCAGATGCCTCCAAATTGCTGTGCTTTCTGTCACCCCTCGCTTTCTATTTGCTGTCTTTTAAAAAATTATTTATTTGTTTAGAAAGTGCTGTGCAGCATGTGGGATCTTAGTTCTCTGACCAGGAATCAAACCTGTGACCTTTGCATTCGGAGCACAGAGTGTTAATCACTGAACCGCCAGGAAAGTTTTCTATTTATTTTAAAAAATTTTTATTGGAGTATAGTTGATTTACAATGTTATATTATTTTCTGCTCTATAGCACAGTGAATCAGTTATGTATATACATGTATCCACTCCTTTTTAGATTTGTTTCCCATGTAAGTCATTATCGAGTATTGAGTAGAGTTCCCTGTGCTATACAGTAGGTCTTTATTAGTTATATTTTCTTATATAAAGAAGTGTGTGTATGTCAACCCTGATCTCCCAATTTATCCTTCTCCCCTTCCCCCCTGGTAGCCATAAAATTGATTTCTACAATCTATTACTGTTTTGTAGATAAGTTCATTTGTACCATTTCTTTAGATTCCACATATAAGTGATATCGTGTGATATTTGTCCTTCTCTCTCTGGCTCACTTCACTTAGTATGATCATCTCTAGGTCCATCCATGTTGCTGCAAATGGTGCTGTCTTTTTAGATTACTTGGTTGCTCACTGTCACCACTTTTTGCAGCGCTTCTGCTTGTATAGCAGGAGAACTGAAGGTTGATAGGTTGACCAGATAGCCACACCTGTTACAGCTTCAGTCTATCAATGTATGTGAAATTGAATCTTTAAACCACTGTTTGCCAAAAAAAGGTGCATGAGAATTTTTCTGAGCTCAGAGCTGTGTCCCCAGTGACAGGCTCTGAGGACAAAGGTGCAGGTAAGGTTTAAGCAGCTGTGTTGTGGTGGGGGTAGTTCAATAAAGTGGGGTCATGAAGATGGGAAGCAGAAAGCTTGAGGGTCCTCCAGAAACTCGATACCTTGCAGTCAATAGGGGCTAACCCCACCTTCCGGCACCTCTGCACAGGTGTTACCCCCTGGAGTGTGTGGAGAGCAAGTCTGGGCATCCAAAGGTGTGAGCATTCCAGCCATTTGGGGGGATGTTTCCAGCATCTTTAATGGAAAAAAACAGAATGCAGAAGCTGCTTTCTTCATCCATCTTCTCTCCTTTGTTTCCTCTTAATCTCTGCCCTCAGCATTTTCCCTTTTTTTAATCTGCCTTTCACAAATGTTTGGCAAAAACTTTTCTTTCAGGAGGAAAACCTGAAGGCATGCCATGAACCATTGGACCTGGAGGGTGCTCAGATGGGTTTTTCTGGGAAACAAAACCTTTCTTAGGTTATGTAATTATCTGCCATTCATAGGGAACAGAGCCGGTGGAGGGGAAGTTCTGGCAAAAGGTGGAGCAAGTATCCCAGGAGACACCTCTGTGGGTGCAGGTTTATGAAATGCTTTCTGTCCCATTGGGATGGGGTGGCAGGTGGGTGCCCCATTTTTCAGATGAAGAATATGAGGGGGAGATTCAGGAGTTTGCATGGGCATTTCCCATCTTAAGGTTTATCTGTTGTCTTCCTTCCCTAACCAATCCTGGGCCCCCAGAATTCTTACTCTCCCTGAGCACCCCCTCTCCAATTCCTTTCCCCCCTTTATTTTTTGCTGCACCACGCAGCATGCAGGATCTTAGTTCCCCCACCAGGGATTGAACCTGTGCCCTCTGCAGTAGAAACTCGGATTCTTAACTACTGGGCCACCAGGGAAGTCTCCCAGTTCCTTTCCTGTGATCCTTCACTCTCCAGACTTCCCCTTCCCGTGCTGGACTCAGCTTCCTATCACAAACCCACTGTGTGCAGATCTCAGTCTTCTTCAGAGCTCATCCAGCCAACTTTCAGGTTCCAACCCTCTGTTTTTCAGGTTGAGAACAAGAGAATTTTTTCTAGGTAGCAGCCTTGTGCAGGGAAAAGAGGAAGAGGGGAAATTTCTTGGCTCTTTCAGCACCATCTTGACTGAAAATAGAACTGAGTTCATCAGAAGGTGCCAACACAGGGTCTGGAAACCACCAGGTGTCCTGAGTACAGAGGTGTCCACTGGCCTGGGCTCCGTGGATGGGCTTGTGGCGGTGGAGGTGGGGTGAGCAGAGAGCGTGGCTGAGGGAGCCACCCGGGTCTGAGAGCAGGCCTGGCCTCGCGCCCTCCCTGGGCAGGATGGTCAAGCTGGCGCTCTGAATGGCAGCCGGTAGGAGCCGCCGAGTGAGGATGGGGTAACAGCACGAAGTAGGCAGGGCTTTTCTTCCTCCTTCCTGTTTCTAATCCTGGAGGAAAATGGATCTTGATCATCCAAAAGTCAGGGGCAGAGACTTCCATGGCAGTCCCATGGTTAAGACTCCATGCTTCCAATGCAAAGGGAACCAAGATTCCACTTGTGGGGCGGCAGGGCCAAAAGATGAAAAAAAAAAGAGAAAGTTGCAGGGACATCCTGACCCAGCCCTGAGACTGAAGAAAGTCCCCACGCTGCCCTCAGAAGGCAATAACAAAAGAGCCAAGCATGGGGCTGTTGCGTTGTCGCTGGGAGACGATGGTGATTCTGAGCTGAGAGCAGCGCTCCGGATCCTTTGAACTCCTTATTTATCTGCGTGTTTATCTCTCATGGGCTTCTTTTTTATTTATTTATTTTTGGCTACACTGGGTCTTCGTTGCTTTGTGTAGGCTTTCTCTAGTTGCAGCGAGTGGGGCTTCTCTCTAGCTGCGGTGCACAGGCTTTTCACTGTGGTTTCTCTTCTTGTGGCTCCCCGGCTCTAGGGCGCATGAGCTTCAGCAGTTGCGGTGCATGGGCTTGGTTGCTCCATGGCATGTGACCAGGTATAGAACCCATGTCCCGTGTACTGGCAGGTTGGGTTCTTATCCAGTGTACCAACAGGGAAGTCCTTGTCTTTTTTAGCATTTACATTTTATTGAATACAAAGTGCATCTTACTTCCTTAGTTTGCAGCTCAGAAATCAAGACATTTACAAGTTATGTACATTGTCCAGTATCATGTAACTGCAGGCACTAGGGTGTATTGGACTTCTGAGTAGTCATCACATGCTGGGCTCTCGTGATGCCTGGGCCTTACCCACATGACCCATTTAGTTCTCTGAACAAGCCTGTACTGAGGACTGTAATAACCTCCACTTTGTTGTCATTGTTCAGTTGCTAAGTCATGTCCTTCTCTTACCAACCCCGTGGACTGCAGCACCCCAGGCTTCCCTGTCCTTCACTGCCTCCCAGAGTTTTCTCAAACTCATATCCATTGAGTTGGTGATGCTATCTAACCATCTCATTCTCTGCTGCCCCCTTCGCCTTTTGCCTGCAGTCTTTCCCAGCCTCAGGGTCTTTCCCAAGGAGTTGGCTTTTTACTTCAGGTGGCCAAAGTATTGGAGCTTCAGCTTCAGTATTAGTCCTTCCAATGAATATTCAGGTTGGTTTTCTTTAGGATTGACCGGTTTGATTTCCTTGCAGTCCAAGGGACTCTCAAGAGTCTTCTCCAACACTACAATTTGGAAGCATCAATTCTTTGATTCTCAGCCTTCTTTATGATCCAGATCTCACCTCTGTACATGACTACTGGAAAAACCACAGCTTTGACTATATGGACTTTTGTCGGCAAAGTGATGTCCCTCTTCTTTAATATACTCCCTAAGTTTGTCATGGCTTTCCTTCCAAGGAGCTAACGTCTTTTAATTTCATGGCTGAGGTCACTGTCTGCAGTGATTTTGGAGACCAAGAAAATAAAATCTGCCACTGCTCCCACTTCGTCCTCTTCTATTTGAGATGGGTAAACCCAGGCCTGGAACTGCACCATTTCATGTTACCCAAGTGCTGAGTGCCAGAGCTGAGATTCCAGCTTCTGGGCTCAGGATCTGGAGCAGCCCTCGCCACAGTCCCATTTCTGAAGCCAGGGCTGGGCCTGGGACAGGCAGGAAGCTGGGTTTAAGGCTCAGAGTCAAGATCAGCAATGCCATGGGGGCCTGTGTGTTTTCTTTTTTCTTTCCTGTTGCCCCTGCTCTGTGGTCCCCCATCCCTCAGTTCATTTCGGAGGTGAGCCCCTCTTCTCAGACCGGATTGTCTGTCCCCACATTTCAGGTTGGTTCAGTGACTTCATAGCACAAGCTGGTGAGGCACAATTGCGGTTGTGTCAGCCACGGTTGTGGGTCATGTCCTTGCATCCATATGGGAACATGACACATGTGTCCAACTCTGTGACCTTATAGACTGTAGCCCGCCAGGCTCCTCTGTCCGTGGGGATTCTCCAGGCAAGGATACTGGAGTGGGCCGCCATGCCCTCCTCCAGGGGATCGTCCCAACCCAGGGATCAAACCACGGTCTTCCTGCATGGCCGGTGGATTCTTCACCATCTGAGCTACCAGGGAAGCCCCCATAGCTGTGCTTACAGAAACTTGTGAAACTTGGGAAAAGAACTGGGGGAGGCCCTCTTGTGGCCCCTCTCCCACTGACAGCCCAGAGTGTGGTTGGGACAACCAGCTATGTGGCTTCTTTAGGACCAGGGGAGGAAGGCTTTGGGGAAAACTGAGTTTGTGAGTTGGAGCTATTGGAGGCCTTCAATAGGCTCCAATAGTGGAGCTCTGGACCAAAAAGACCTGCTAGAGGGGATGTTCACTGGATGGGAGGCTGGCAGGGCTGGATGGTTTATGAGTGTGAGTGAGTGTATGTGTGTGTGTCTGTGCGCATGTGCTTGTCTAAGGGGATGGCTGACCTCAGTCACCTGACTGACTTCAGTACCTGCAGGTCGAGAACCCCTGGCCATCAGGGGATGGTACTCTGCATCAGTGGCTTTGTAAATACAGGCAGGGTCTCCCCAGGGGCAGGTTTCTGGCAAGTGTCTAGTCCACAGCTGCGTGCTCCGTTGGCCTAAAGAACAAAATCATCTTCATTTTTGAAATCCTAGCCAGTTCCATCTGCATGTCCCAGACCCAGTGCTGTGGCTGTTCTGTCACCTTAGTCGTGTCTGACTCTTTGCAGCCCTATGGACTGCAGCCTTCCAGGCTCCTTCTGCCCCCGGGGTACTCTAGGCAAGAATACTGGACTGGATTGCCATGCTTTCCTCCAGGGCATCTTCCCAACCCAGGGATTGAACCTGGGTCTTCTATATTGCTGGCAGATTATTTACTGCTCAGCCATCAGGGAAGCCCCCAAGACCCAATGCTCAGAGAGAAATTTATTAAGAAATGTCCTATGACTTAAGCACTTTAAGCAATTAACACCAATCTGGTAACATTTTCACATGTGAAACCTTTGCTCCTGTTCAGGTGTTTGAATCAACTTCACCCCAAAGGGTTAAAAGAGCCCCTCTTTCAAACAGGACAGCCTTCCTCTTCTCTTCTTCATCCCTTCCCTTGGAATCTGGCCTCTTTCTCTGTGTGAAGCAATTGAGAATGCATTTGATAGCCAAGATTTTTTCTTGTCCCTCAAAGGAAAGAATCCTGTGCACACACTCACAGTTAAAAGGATAAAGACTCCAAAATTTGGTTCAAAGCAGAAACATGGATCCTGCTGAACAAGATACTCCCAGTAATGGAGACCCAAAGATGGACTGCATTTGCACTGGAACTGGATTCTCAGATATTAACTGCCTATGTAAGATTCCCACCCCCAGCCTGCCATCTCCTTTGTTTGGCTTACTTCATGCCTATTGTAACCTTTTAGCAAGTAAGACAATTTTGAACTAAACAATTACGTAGCAATGACACTTTTTGAGACACAAGACAAGTCATTTTTGGACCAAGTTTGGATTATCCAAGTTAGTGCTTCTCCTCCATCACAGTTTGCAAACTTGGTTTCTAGTAGCTCAGAGGAATGGGATAAGTCATTTCACTAACGTGTGGACCCATTAACTTAAGTCCATCATCTGATCACATAGCCTCATGCTGACGAGTCATCTCCCACCACCTACCTATTCATTCACCCATCTATCCATCCATCCATTCCTCCATCCACTTATACGTCCATCCATCCAGCAACCATCTGAGGGCCCCATAAAGAGCTGGGAGTTCATGGTCTGGCTGAGGAGCCAACAGTCCCCTAGGGTTGAGAAGTTAATTTTCAGCAAACTGCTGGCAGGTTGGGACAGTTTGGTAGGTTGGAAGATATTAATTCAAGTTAAATGACACCATGAATGAATTTCAGAAGTTTTTAAAATTTGAGGTTTAATTTCCATGCAGTAAAATGAACAAATCTTAAGTGTCCAGCTTGATGACTTTTTACAAGGTGTGTGACCACTAGAACATTTCTGTCACCTCAGAGAAATTCCAGTCAATACCCCCCTCCAGAGATCACCACTCTCGTGACATGTGACCAAAATCAATTTTGACTGATCTTGTACTGCATAGAAATGGTATCAGACAGTCTGTGCTTTTTTGGATCTGGCTTCTTTCTCTCCACATGATGTCTGTGAGGATCATCCACATTGTCGCATATGTCAGCAGCTTGTCGTGTTTCATTGAAGAGCAGTATTCCATTGTACGAATACACCACCGCCTGTTTATCCCATCTCTTGTTGACGGATGCTTGGGTTGTTTCTAGTTTACGGCTGTTTTGAATAAAAGATGCAATGAGCATCCCTGTGCAAGTCTTTCTGGGGACATGAGCACTCATTTTCAAGTGAATAAAACATAGGACGATGAAGAGAGTCAACAGATTTTCAGTTATTTAATGTGCTGAAACCCTTTATAACAGAGAGAGACTTCCAAGGCTGATTGCATTTCACGACAGGCTAAATATGTCATCTCAGAGATACATGCACTTACTTGATTGTGTTCCTTAAGCTTGTGTGAGGAAATGGCCTAATCAGGGTGCCTTCCACGTAGTGACAGAGTTCCCTGCAACAATGGGGGCCTCCAGTGGACCCCACCTTCAACTGCTTGGGGAATCAGAGACCCTTGTGAGTAAGGCTAAGAGATCTCGTATTGTGTTCTGAAGAGTGGACCACCTCCCCTCTCATTGTGTCCTGAATCTTCCTGTTGGTCCGGATTCCAGTTTCCCAGTAATCGTTAGCTTCGAGGAGGAGATGGTGGGTCCTACTCATGGCTATTGTGGCTCCAAGTCAGCAGATCTGCCAGGGGTCAGGGGCTGGCATCTCCCCGGCGATTTGTCTGCAGCAACTTGGGAAGGCCGGCACCCCGTGACAGACAGTTTAATCTCACCTGCTTGCTGTGAGATATACTCACCGTCCCAGAGAACTGCAAAGTATAAATTGTCTCTTAACACTGATAAACAGTCAGGAGGAGGACAAGCCTTGACAAAATATTACAACTTAATTGTATTTCTCAGCTGGGCTCAGGAAATCTGCTTCCTACTTAGGCTAATGCTATTTACCAAGCCTCCCGCCCCGCAATAATGATTTTTTTTTTCCTAACCCTTGGTGGGAAGCACCGTAGCGTGGGAAGGGTCCGCACTGCTGAGGCTTTCTGCCCAGGTGCTCAGGTGTATGGGGGGCGCTGCCTTCTTTAAGTGCATGAGTTATTGAGCCTTCCCGCTTCTGGTTGGCCTCCAAGGAGGGCGCAGGAAGACAGGCCACCCCTGAGAAAAGAGGCTCCTGGGGCCGGGGGTGGCGCCGAAGAGGCTAGACTTTCTGCTGGCCTGGTTTTCTAGTGCACAGGTGTTTGCAATGCTAAATAAATGTGCAGTGTCAGGGCTCAGCAGTTTCTCAGCTGAGACTTGTAATGAGGGCTGAGCAGGGAAATAAGGCGGGCCCTCTCTGGGCACCTGTCATTGTGTTGGATGAACCCCAATTCAGGCCTAATTAAGAAAAATGATAATCTGGGGGAACTGAGTTTGGGGGTGTGTGACAGACCAGGAGGGGGGGCCACCTGTCAGAGACGCTGTGGCTCCTAAGATCCCCCTCCACGGAGTCTGGAGGCTCCCTAGTGGGAGCACCGTTGCCTTTTCATTTTGAGAGGCATCTTTGTGCTTTCTGGAAAGTTTTGAAAAACACTGTATTTTGAACGTTCATCCCCCAAGAGAGGCTAGGGGCTCAAGGTATTAACAGCAAAGCCTTTCCCCTTCACAAAGCGATGTCCACCGGGGACTTGTAAAGGCCAGTCTGGTGCTTTTGGCACACGGTGGCGGCTGCTTTCCCCTGGCTGACCATCCACTTTCACATTTGTCTGTTCGTTTGCTCATTTCTTCGTTAGCTGCCGCCTCATGCCTAGTGCTCATTGTATTGTCGGGTTGAACAGTGTCTTCCCCAAACTGATGTCCTTTCCTGAAGGGGACCTGGTAACGGACTGTTAGGATGAGAGGAGGAGGAGGAGGTGATGTTAAGGGAGGATCCGATATGCACAGACGAATGGATCGTGGTACCATTGACAGAACCAAGGAGCACTGGAGGGATGTAAGTGCGTGTGTGGTAGTTTAGTCGCTAAGTCATGTCTAACTCTGCGACCCCATGGACTGTAGCCCGTCAGGCTTCCCTGTCCATGGGATTTCTTAGGCAAGAATACTGGAGTGGGTTGCCATTCCCTTCTCCAGGGGAATCTTCCTGACCCAGGGATTGAACCAGCATCTCCTGAATCGTAGATGGTCTCCCGCATTGCAGGTGGGTGCTTTACCACTGAGCCACCAGAGACGCCCACATGTGTGTGAGAGTGAGCCTCAAACCCAGGGCAGTTCCTGCAATGCTGCTGTGCTGTTCTATCTGCATTCCCGCAGCCTCAGTGGAATGGAGGTGAAGTCTCATCAAGGGCTTGGATTCTGAGATGGCTTGTGCGCTTGTGGGAGACTGGTATTCTCCAGTGAACCGTGGGTCTTGACACGCAGACTCTTGGGTGTCTCCTCCCACGATAACATAGGACTTGGTCATGTGAGTTACTCTGGCCAGTGGGACAACAGAAAGCAGACAGAGGCTAGATAAACGCTAGCATTCTGGGGGCTGGCTCTCTTGGGAGCCTCTCTTGGCTGTCGGCCACCAGGCTGTGAAGAGGCTCCAGTAGATCACCCGATGATGAGATGCTGCATGTACTGACAGCCCTCGTGCTCAGAGACCATCTTGCAGGGACTTCCCTGGTGGTCCAGTGGCTAAGACTCTGTGCTCCCAAGGCAGGGGGCCTGAGTTCTATCCCTGGTTAGAGAACTCAGTCCCACATGCTGAAACTAAAGATCCTCCATGCTGCAGCTAAAGACCCCGCATGCCTCAATGAAGATCAACAATCCTGAGTGCCGTGATTAAGACCCAGCACAACCAAATTTTAAAAAATACGTATTTTAAAAAGAGAGAGACCATCTTGGAAGTCCCAACCCAGCCAAGCACCCGCATGAATGCAGCCAGAGATACCCAAAGAACCATGGAGAATAGATGGTTTGGGGTGGTTTGTGATACAGCCATGGATAGTGGAAGAGACCTCTTTAGCCAGATGATGTGTGGAGTTGGGCTGGGCTCTTCCAGGTGGAGAGCCTTGGAAACAGCCGTCTCTGGGCAGCTCCACCTGCCCGGTTTCTCCCGTTACCTCTTCCTTGACTTTGACTTTGGTCGGAGCCCATGGAGGGCAGTCTGTCTCAAGGATGCTGGTGGCCTCGGGGGCAATGATGCACGGGCTGACCTCTCTGTCCCTGTCTCTCTACTCTTGGGTTTTCTCCTTTACCATCCCTTCCCTGGTCCCTGTCTGTGCCTGGGTTTCCTCACTTCCTTCCAGACTCCTCCTTCCCTACAGCTGTGGGGAGCCCCCAAGCACCAGAACATTCTGACACCTGGTTCAGTGTATGCCTCAATGCTCACCTCCCTATTCTTTTTGTGTCCTGTCCCAGCATTGGAGCACAATTAGATCTCCTTTGTCTTTTTTTTTTTTTTTTTTTTTTAATGAACAGGTTTAACCACTGTAAGCTGGCTATTATATTGGACTGAAGATACTGTTTGTAAGCCATAGTCGACCGAGACCCGGGACCAACTCTGACACCTCCTTAATTTTGTGCCATTAACGAGGTACATGCGGCAGTGAGGGGAGCACTGCGGAGTTGCTCCCGCTTCAGTTCTGTGCCATGTTATATGAAACGCTAATGAGTCCAGAATTCTCAAAGGTCATAATCTGAATACATTTCCTTTTCTTCTTTTGAGGGGAATGGGAATAGGATTCTAAACAATTAAAATGAGATTTACTTTATCATTTGGCTAGCAACGTCCTCAACTGTACTAATTATGCTGAGATGGGTATTCATTTGCTGGTCACTTGGATGGATCTGAGTGTGTCTGATTTCTTGGGAGGCCCCATCTCTGAATTCTACACAGCATGGTTTTTTTGGTTTTGTTTTGTTTTTTAAGCTGCTCACCCTATTGATTATGAGAAATAACTGGGAAAAAAAAATCCACCAAAACCCTTACAGTATGGAAAGTGCAAATTTAGCAGAACCAGCATTGAATTTTCCAGGGAGTCATTTATCATCCTTACAAAGTTTTGGTTCTTTGCAAATAAAAAAGGGAAAGGAATGGTAATTGCTCTGCTCAGCTAATTGACAGAATTGTGTCAGAAAAGGGAGGCATTTCAACAGTGCCTCGGATGATGACATTTGAAGGTTGTTCCCATTCTCTCTTTGCTGCTAAATTAGGGAATCATTATTTCCCTGTGAATCTTATTAATCTAATGCTGGCTTCTCACCACCCGCCCCTCCTCCCCACCCCCCCAGAGTTGAGATTCAGACAGAAACGTGAACCCAAAATGCCGAAAGTCACATGCTAGTGTGACCAGTTCAGGTTGTATTCCCCAGTTTTGGAGTTCAGGGCCTGAGTGGGCGAGGGCAAGGGGGGATCCATCTGTTAGAAAAGACCCTCTTGTTATGTGTGTGGGACCCAGGTTGAAGTCCCCACTGGTGGATTAGGAGAGCAGGTTAGTCTGCTGAGCGTGGTAGGATAGAGGCAGTTGGGACAGCGCTTCTCCAGCTTTTTAATCTGGTTAGCGGATGGCTTCAGTGGGGGCAGAGGCTCTTCTATGTTCTTAGGGACAATGGCAATCTCCAATTTTTCCCTGAAAAAAGGGTGCCCTTCAGATACAGGGCTTATCATATGGCTTTTGAGGAGACAGAGATAATATTAATAACTGGCTTAGAACATCAATGCTTGGCCCTCACTAACTGTTATAACCAAAATGCCAATATCTGATGGAAACAGACAGAGTAGACAGTATGGTAGCAAAACCAGCAATTCCTCAGGAGGACAGATCGACAGCAGTCCTGGATGATGCTTGAAAATCCTCTGTGATGATAAAGGCAAAATGTGAAGGTTATCTCAGCGATGGTGACATGTTGATCGAAAATCCTACCCTCTGTAGAACAGGGAAGAACAGAGTTTCTTTTTCTTTTCAAATTGGAGTATAATTGCTGTATAATGTTGTATTAGCTTCTGCCGTCCGATGAAGTGAGTCAGCTCTACGTACACATACATCCCCTCCCTCTTGGATCTCCCTGCTGCATCCCACTCCTCTAGGCCATCACAGAGCACCGAGCTGAGCTCCCTGTGTTGTTCAGCGGCTTCCCACTAGCTGTCTCTTTCAGACATAATTGTGTATATATGTCAGTGCTACGTTCCCAGTTTGTCCAACCTTCCCTGCCCCCTGCGTCATCTGTACCATTTTTCTAGGTTTCATATATATACGTTAATATACGATGTTTGTTTTTCTCCTTTCAATTTACTTCACTCTATAATGATGGACTCCTTCTGCAGTTTCTGACTAGTTTGGGGTCATACCTCCTCATCCTGCCTAGCTGATCTTCCTGTCCCTGGGAATATTCTTTTGCCATCCCCACTTCATGACCTCTTGTCCTTCCCTCCCTCTATAGTTGGGGCTCCTCAGGGCAGCCACTGGAAAGAGCAACACCCCACCTCCTCAGATAATAGAGCTAAATATATGTGACACTTGGGACACGTTCTCAACTCCATCTTCTAGCTTCCCAAAGAAGAACAGAGTTGATGGGCAGTGAATCCCTGTAGAATCAAAATGAATCTGGAAGACTAATAAATTACCTGTATTGACCTTTCAGAGATTTCACATGTCTTGAACCAGGAGTTCTGAAACCTCTAAATCTTTATTTTAATAATCCTTTTAATTTGGTTATTAATATTTACTATTTTATTTGGTTTCTGTTTTTTGGTTTTAAAATTAAAAATCATTTTATTTTATTTGGCTGCGTTGGGTCTTAGTTGTGGTAAGAAGGATCTTTAGTTGTAGCATGTGAGATCTGGTTCCCTGAGCAGGGATTGAACCTGGGCTCCCTGCCTTGGGAGGGTGGAGTCTTAACCACTGGATCACTAGGGAAGTTCCAATACTTAATGTTTTATATAAAAGTTTTTATGAAAAGAGAGCCTAGTATTTTTCTTGTGGACCCAAGAGAGAGAAAAATGTCATGTTTTCCCCTGGTAAGTCAGTCAGCATCTGATCTTGCAACAATGAGCAGATTTCAAAGCCTCTGATTCCCACTTCTAGAGCAAGTGGTCTCTGACCGTGTCCTTATTCAGAAACAAGGTAAAAAAGCCTGTTTTTATGAAATGATGTAGTAAGTGGTAGGGATGCTTCTTTCATTCGATTTTATGATGGGAATAAGTCATTTTCTCCTCTTTGTAAGACATTTTCCTTTGTAGCTTCAGTCTTCATAGTGAAGTTCAATAAGCGACATCAAAAATGATAGGAAAAAAATCTTCATTTGAAAATGTTCACTAGTCAATCTATTGTTCCTAGAAGGCACATGGAACTGTATTTTTTTTGTTTTTTTCTCTTCCTTTTTCCTACCCACCCTCCCCACAACTGCCTTTGTGTTTCTTGGTGTAGTTTCCAAATTTGGTGAAAACCCATCAACTCTGTAAAGTTGTCAAGGATTAAAAAAAAAAAACAACCACAGAGTGATGTGCAACGTTGAGCAGTTAAATGGTTGCATCCGATGCACTTTCCTTGGTCAAGAGTTATTCCGTCTTTTACCATCCCTGTGTCCAGGGAAACCTCACTTTGGATGTTCATGGCTTAGCGGTGGGAAGGTAGAGAAAAAGTTCTCGATTTCTCTTTTTATTCCCACAGGCTTCATTTCAGTATAACTTTCACATTTATGGACTTGCTCACCAGGGACCTTATATACATTAATCACAGGGCAAGTCTCTCAGCGGATACATCTGTACGTGTGACTGCCATAAAAGGAGTGAATCAAACTTCACGCCTGGTTTTGGTAGCATATGACTCATTTTCATGGCCCTAGAACTAAAACGTGGTAGTTAAAACAGCAAAGTGATATTTATAGGGTAATTTTGATCAAGCCTGTCATAATTTTCTTTCCTGGGTAAGTCTATATGTCCTTTGTTATAGCTCTAATTACACTGACAGCTTTCCAGAGGGAATCTGAGGGTAGAGGTTATTTAAATATGAAACCAAAGATTTGACATCAGTTAAGAGTGAATGGTTTTTATTTCCTAACATATGTTTTAAGACAACGTAAGCTTATGGGCTGATTTTCCTTTCTGAATACTATTATTTTTATTTTATTTCTTATTTTATTTTTACAGGTTAAGCTCATCGAGCAGTGCTGTCATTTCTGTTGTTGTTTATTTGGCTGCACCACGCAGCATGTGGGATCTTAGTTCCTGACCAGGCATGGAACTTTGGCCCTGGCAGTGAGATTGCTGAATCCTAACCATTGGACTGTGAGGGAGTTCCCTTATTTTATTTTTAAAAAACTTTTACATATATATACATTCTTTTTTATATTCTTTTCTATTATGGTTTATCACAGGATATTGAATATATTTCCTTGTGCTATAGAGTAGACCTTGTTTATCCATTCTATTTATATATACTAGTTTGGGCTTTCCAAGTGGCGCTAGTGGTAAAGAATCTGCCTGTCAGTGTAGAAGATGTTAAGAGACGGGTTCGATCCCTAGTTTGGGAAGATCCCTTGGAGAAGGAAATGGCAACCCACTCCTGTATTCTTGCCTGGAGAACTGCATGGACAGAGGAACCTGGCGGGCTACAGTCCATGGGGTTGTAAACAGCCGGCCATGACTGAAGAAACTTATATAGCACACATATACTAGTTTGCATCTGCCTTCCCAAACTCCCAATCTACCCCTTCCCCACATCATTTATTTTATTTACTTTATCCCTGAGGCAGAAGGAGGATTGTGCTTGTCTCTCCTCCCCCTGCCCCTCTTGGGGGGCAGCCTGAAACAGAATCCCTTGGCTGAGACCTGCACCGATCAATGGTGGGCTGTTCACCTCGTCCCTGCATCATCTCCTTCCTGCAACTCCAGCTGAGAGCTCTGTTGGGTTACAAATTTAGCAGCACTTCTCCAGCGCCTTTCCCCTTTCCACATCACCCCAGGGATCTCTATTAACTTCACACACTAAAAATAGCACTGCAGAACTGCTGAATGGATGAGGGCGACCAGCAGGGCCCTGGGAAGGCTAAATATTGCTCATATTGATCAGAAGCCTGGGCCCTGCTCTCATGATGCCTGTGGTTTGACACCAAGCTCATTAAAAATGTTTGTGCATCTGTGGGCTTGAGAGGCAAGCACAGGGAGTGTGTCAGGCCCAGGGGGTGCTAAGAAAGTGAAGATGCTCTTGCTGAGGTCTTTTCTTCCCAACCTGGGGCTCCCTTTTCTTCTGAATTAATGCAGCACTTATGTGAGCCTGGACAGGACCCGTCTCTTCTCTTGGCAAGGATTCTTGACTAAAAATAAAGCCAACTCTTACCTTGACTTTAATCCCGGGCATGGTGTAAAGTTTTTCTACTGCAGAGTATAGTTGAGTTCAGTTCAGTCGCTTAGTTGTGTCCGACTCTTTGCAACCCCATGAATCGCAGCACGCCAGGCCTCCCTGTCCATCACAAACTCCTGGAGTTTACTCAAACACATGCCCTTCGAGTCGGTGATGCCATCCAGCCATCTCATCCTCTGTCATCCCCTTCTCCTCCTGCCCCCAATCCCTCCCAGCATCAGGGTCTTTTCCAGTGAGTCAACACTTCGCATGAGGTGGCCAAAGTATTGGAGTTTCAGCTTCAACATCATTCCTTCCAATGAGCACCCAGGACTGATCTGCCTTAGGATGGACTGGTTGGATCTCCTTGCAGTCCAAGGGACTGTCAAGAGTCTTCTCCAACACCACAGTTCAAAAACATCAATTCTTCGGCGCTCAACTTTCTTTGCAGAGTGTAGAGGTCCCAGCAGATAGTAGATGCCCATGTGTTGTGCCTTCTTCAGGCTGGGAAGCTGATGGGAAATACTTAGGAGTTAAAGTGTTCTCTGTCTATATCTTAGTTCTATAGCGTCTTAACTGTGCTCTCTAGGACTAGTTATTGAACCCCTCCAGCCTCAGTTTCCTTATTTATAAAATAAGACTGTTAATTAAAATGAAGACTTCTCTCACAGGTGGTTGCAAATTCAGATGGGGATAGAATCGAGTGTTTGGAGAACTATAAATAGCCATGTACTTCCTTTTAATTAAATACCTGCAGTATTAGTGTGATGGTTAATTTTATGTGTCAACTAGATTGAGCTAAGGGATGACCAGACAGCTGGTAAAACATTATTTCTGGGTGTGTCTGTGAGGGGCATCTCTGGAAGAGATTAGTATGTGGGTTAGTGAGCAGAATAGAGAACATCACCTTCTCCAATGTGGGTGGGCATCAGTCAACCTGTTAGAGGCTCGAGGAGAACAGAATAGTGAAAGAAGGACAGATTCTCTCTTTCTGCGGGAACTTGGACATTCATCTTCTCCTGCCCTTTGACACTAATGCTCCTGGTCCTCGCGTCTCCAGACCAGGACTGGGACTTACACCATGGGCTCCTCTAGTTCTCAGGGCTTTGGACTTGGCCTGGAACTACATCCCCAGCTTTCTTGGGCCTTTAACTTGCAGATGGCAGATTGTGGAACTTCTTGGCTTCCATAACTGCACAAGCCAATTCCTCATAATAAATCTCTCTGTATCTCGATGCATCCTACTGGATCTGTTTCTCTGGAGAACCCTCATTAACCTAATGAAGTTGAACCAAAAGAAAATGCTAATAGTCAACCAGTTTTGTCCTATGAGGATGGCCATTTCATACGGTTCAACCTTCTACATTAATAAGTGGTTCTGGAAAATCTTTCCTTACTTCTCTGAATTGTCCCCGTGAGACAGAAAGATTATAAGCAGCCTTATTTTAGTGCCTGGGGAAATCTAGGTTTCAAAGCTTACTTGTACCAAGTTGAATAAAAGTCCATGGGTGGAACCTGTCCCCCCATGACTCAGTCTGTGGTTTCTTGACCTCATCCTGCTCTTGATGGTCTTGAGCTGAAAATGAGAAACTGGAGAAAGAATGTGATAAAAAGCCATTTTCCCCAGGAGTGGAGCAGAGTGTGATATGAGAGGTCATTACCTTTATAACAAATACTGTCATAAGGATTGATCCTCATGTAAAGGCCTCGTTCTTAAGCTGATGCCAGCTCTCCTAGAATGATGACTTTTTTTTCCAACCTCTGCTGGGCTCCTGCATACTGTTACTTGTGTTTCTTGTTTCTCAGAATCGCCAAGATGTATGGCCCAGGACTGACCTGGGGATCTGAGGAGCTGGCTCCTCAGTGAAAGGGCTTTGCTGGTCTGGGTCAGAGGATGGTCCTCTTTGAGTCTGCCTTTGGCTCAGCATCAGAACTGCTGACATTTTGCATCAGAGATCCTGACCCAAATGAAGTGGGGGCTGTCCTGTGCGTTATAGGAACATTCAGCAGCATTCTTGGTCTCTACCCACTGGATACCAGCAGCAACCTCTCCAGTAGGAACAACCCAGACCATCTCTGGGTGCTGTCAGATGTCCCCCAGTGGGATAGGATGAGTCCCAGCTGGGAAGCACTGGGCCCAAGGGACTTGGAAGTGTGAGCGAGGAGCTCAGTCCACAGTTCCCTATTGATACTTCACTTTGTCTGATGAGCTTCAGCACCGTTGAAAGAATGGCCTTTCCTTTCCTTCTCCCTCCCCATGAAGGGTAGTGATGATTAGATAAGAGATGAGTCACGCTGAGGATACTCATTTGCATAAGAATAGGAAGAGGGGTACAGAGCCAGGGTCCTCAGGTGGGAAGAAAACCAATCTGATAGCAGACCAGACTCTCAATTTCCTGGCAGAAACATCTGTCTTCTTGTTTTTCTAGTTAATTGTGGATTTTCATGAGCGCACTCAGCTAATCAAGTTTAATGACACTAGACCTAAATCACATTATTGTTATTTTTTGAGGCACTGTTGGCACCTCGCCACATTAACCCACCAGCAGCCTGGAGACAAGTGCAGTCACTCAAACCCCGAGCGGCGAGGCTTTTATTAGCCGCGCACCCAGCCCTTTCATAACATGTCACCACTGAGATTATGAAGACAAAAGAAAAGCAACAGAAAAAGGACAGTTTCCATAAAGAACACTTTAGGAACTTTATTACAAAGCAGAAACTTTATTGCAAGATGGGCCATGAGACGTGTGTCCTACATTTGTGATATTTATGACTGTTTTCAATACAACTTTGGGTTTGGAGAGATACAGAAAAGGAGAGGTCGGAAGTGGATATTGCCCTTTATTTCCAGGTTCCCGATGATAGCTGGATGCAAGGATTTCCTGGCTGGCCGATAGTGACCTGCCTCTGATCTTGATGCTGTTTGTGGCTCCGTCAGTCTCCTCCTTTTTTGTCCTCAGGAATTCCTAGTGGAGAATGGATCCCACTGCTAGTCTTGCCACTGCCTCCTGACCCCACACTAGCCTGACCTCAGATGGATAAAAAATATTGTGTATTCAGCAAAAAAGTAGGGTTCTTTTGCCTTAGGACTTTACATTGCCTGGAGAAAAATTCGTAATACTTGTCATTTAGCATTTCATTTGGTCTGGGTTACAAACCAACTGGTTTTTTTTTGAGATGGGGAGGGAGAGGGGGTATTTAAAATGAAAAGAATTTTCTGGATTCTGCAACCAGAATGTCCTCTGTCAGGTCTTTGCGTTACTTTCTATTTTAGTTTTGGGCAGAAATATACTTTTATTTTCACTAATCCCTAAAATTTAGCATTTCCTTATATTTCAGATGTTGGAAACAAACCATAGTAGTGTTCACAGCACCTGTGTGGCATCGCCAATAGAAATCATTGATATGTTCCTATTTGATGACAGGCAGATCTTTGCATTACTTTAAGAAAATTTATCTCATCGAAGTCAATTTATAATGCTATGTTAAATTCTGCCATACAACAAAGTGACTCATTTACATACATATACACACCTATTCTTTTTCATTATGGCTTATCACAGGATGTTGAATGTAGCTCACTGCGCTATACGGCAGGGCTTTGCTGTTCATCCGTTTTGAACATTCTAGTTTGCATCTACTAATTGCAAACTCCCAGTTCATCCCTCCTCTCCTCCTTGGCAGCCACAAGTCTGTTCTGTCTGTGAGTCTGTTTCTGTTTGGAAGGTAAGTTCATTTGTGTAATATTTTAGATTCCATATATAAGTGATGTCATATGGTATTTGCCTTTCTCTTTCTGACTTACTTCACCCAGTATGATAATCTGTGGGTCCATCCTCTGGACAGAGGAACCTGGCAGGCTACAGTCCATGGGGTCACAAAGAGTCAGACGTGACTTATAGACTAAACAGCAATAACCATCCATGTTGCTACTAATGGCATAATTTCATTCTTTTTATGGTTGAACAGTATTCCACTGTACATATATATCTTTATCTATCTTCTTTATTCATCTGTAGATGAACATTTAAGTTGTTTCCATGTCTTGACTGTTTTACATAGTGTTACTGTGAACATAGGGATGCATGTATCTTTTTGAATTATGGGTTTCTCTGTATATATGCCCAGGGGTGGGATTGCTGGATCATATTTAATTCTATTTTTAGTTTTCTGAGGAACCTCCGTACTGTTCTCCATAGTGGGTACACCAACTTGCATTCTAGGAGGGTTCCCTTTTCTTCACAGCCTCTGGAGTTTGTTATTTGTAGACTTTTTGATGATGGCCATTCTGAGAAGTGTGAGAAAGCAACTCATTGTGTAGTTTTGATTTTTCCTGTGCCTATTGGCCATCTGTCTATCTTCTTTGGTGAAATGTCTGTTTAGGTCTTCTGACGATTTTTTTGATGGGTCATTTGTTTTTTGTGGAATGCTCACTTTTCATAATGCAATCTCTCTCTTCTGAGGGCAGTCTGTAATTCATTTCTGAGCTCCTAGAGTTATATCATAGGCTCTTGCATCTAATAAACTAAAGAGAAATTTCTCTTTTTCTCTACAGGTCAATTATTGGTATACAATGTCAGATAGATTTCTATGAGATTCCTGAATATCATTATGAAGTGAGCTGGATTTTTTTCAGATATATTAGAACATTGGGCTTGAAGGCTTGAGTTTTAGAGTCAGATCTGGATTTGCCTGGATGTGTTGCTGCTAGCTGTGTGATACTGGGCAAGTTATTGATATTTTGCCTTTTTTGGGGGGGCTGTACCGCCCTTAGTTATGAAATGTGGAATCTTCCCTGATTAGGGATTGAATCCAGGCCCCCTACATTGAGAGAGCAGAGTGTTAACCACTGGATCACCAGGGAAGTCCCAATATTTTGCCTTTTAAAGCTTTAGTTTCCTTATCTGCAAATGTCTTCTAGTAGTAATCATTAGATCATAACGTTTCTCTAAGGATAGAATGAGATAGTGCATGTAAAATACAAAGCAGGCTGCCCAGACATAATGAATAGTCATTTGACAGAGGATGGTGATATAT
The DNA here is from genome assembly GCF_963930625.1 of Muntiacus reevesi. Classification (NCBI taxonomy): domain Eukaryota; kingdom Metazoa; phylum Chordata; class Mammalia; order Artiodactyla; family Cervidae; genus Muntiacus; species Muntiacus reevesi. The sequence continues at coordinate 68,070,566 of NC_089252.1, forward strand.
TTCTTTCTAAGCTGGGATGAGTCCAGTAACATCTGCCTAACTTAGTAAACTTAGCTGCCCTCCTCAATTAATTCCTCACTGTAGCTATCATGATCTCACCTTCAAATCATAATTCTCAGGGCCCCGTGAGTATATTTTAAGATGCTTTTTGGCCAGAAGATCTTCCATAGTGATTTTGTTTCTCATCAACTAGGGAAGCAGATGAGGATTATAAATAATAAGCACTAAAGACAGCAAGTATATGTTCCAGAGTGAGAAGAATCAGTCCTCGGGGAAATCATCTGAACTTTAGAGCAAAAAGAAAAAGAGTTAATTGGAAGTGTGGGAATAATCATGGAGCTTAGAAAACCCCACTATCTCTGCAGCACTATGGGCATTAATTATGGTAAAAATGGGTTCCTGGTTGTATTTGCTCAAAGATGGAGAACGGGGTCAAAAAAGAAGCAAGAACTTTTTTTCAACAAGGAATCAAGGCTCTGAATTTTCTTGAAAAAACAATATAGAACAAAGACAAATAGGATTCTCTCATGCAAGGCAATTTGACAATGATGACTCAAGGCCCAAGCAGATTGATTAGGGCACTAAAGAATTGAGAGGACAGAACAAGGGCCTTTTAAAATATATTAAAAAAATTTTTTTTCTATTGATGTTATTTTATTTTTAACTTTTTATTTTGTATTGGGGTATAGCCACCTGATGCAAAGAGCCAACTTATTGGAAAAGACCCTGATGCTGGGTAAGATTGAGGGTAGGAGGAGAAGCGGGTGGCAGAGGATGAGATGGTTGGATGACATCACCAACTCAATGGACATGAGTTTGAGCAAACTCAGGGAGAGAGTGAAGGACAGGGAAGCCTGGCATGCTGCAGTCCATGGGGCTGCAGAGTCAGATATGACTTGGTGGCTTAATAACAAGAACATAGCTGATTAACAATGTTCTGATAGTTTCAAGTGAACAGTGAAGGGACTCAGCCGTCTGTATACATGTATCCATTCTCCCCCAAACTCCCTCCCATCCAGGCTGCCACATAACGTTGAGCAGAGTTCCATGACCTATACAGTAGGTCAGAACCAGGGTCTTTTAGGAAAATCCCTGTCCCATCTCTTTTCACAGTCCTGGGTTGCAGCCATGTTCTTCAGTTGATGAAGAACTGACTGAGAAATTTCTGGTGGTTGGTGGGCTTCAGATCTCACCGAGATGCTGTTTTGTTGGCAGACAGGCTGGAGAGATGATGGCTAGGTAAAGGTTTTCTGGAGGTTTCTAGAAGGATTCTTTGCTGACTTGGAGTAGAGCTTTGGGCATGAGATGGAGTTGTGTGCAACTGAGGGAACAGAAAATTAAGTAAAATTAAGAGAGGGTAAGATAGAATTAGGGTTAGGTTTCCAAGGGCTTCCACACGGGCTAACTCATGTAACCTCAAATGATCCTGGGTAGGGGGAAGTGATGGTGCCCTGTCTGTGTTCCAGCTGACAACGGTGCTTTGAGAGGTCAGTAACCTATCAGAGGTCATTCAGCTGGTAGGTGGTAAAGCTGAGATTGAACCCAGGTCTGTAATTCCAAAACCCATGAAAATCAGAATTCTGGTAAGTTTCCCCTCTTTCTCCTCAAGGGAAATTAAGAAGAAATATATTAAAAATGGGGAAATGAAATAAATGAGTGTATTAGAATGTCCAACACTGAGGATTCATATTGTGTGAAAAAAGACAGAAAGGGAATTTGAACCATCATGGTAAACTCCTTCCCTTACTAAGAACAACAATGAAAACCAGTAAAACAAAAGAGCAACAACAAAAACCCTAATAAAGCAAAGTTCTGTGGATATGTCCAAGAAGGTATGAACTAGGGCATCAAGTTTTTCTAGGTCTAGCTCATCTGCTTCTACGATCGTGGTGAAGTAGTCATGAAGTGAAGAAGATGCTGAAAGGTGTAATGACAGATTTTGAAAAATGGCAAAGATACTGAACACTGAAAGTGAATATCTCTTGAATAGATTTAAATTTCCTTGTAAAAGAATGGAGCAAATACCAGGAGAAAAGAAATCTGGAGTCATGTGGAGGATAATGAAATCTTCAGCAACGGGCAAGCTGAGAGCTGTAAACAAAGAATCTTGCCCCCAAAACCTGATAGCTTCTCACTGATGGAATTATAAAATCAGTGGGTGAAGGGGAAATAAATTTATTATATTGAATATTTGGTAACACATAGGAGCGAGGTGGAGAAAAACCAGGTTCATTGAGCAGAACATTTCAGCAAAGTATTTGACACTAGGTTGGGATGGATTTTTCTTTTAAAAAGTTACTTGAGTTAGACTAAATTTTGTTAGAATTGCTCTCAGCATGCCTGCAGGTGTCTATTCCAACATATTTCAGATGTCATAAAGGATCATGACATTATAAAAGGACAGGTGAAACCTCCCCCCTCTTTGAGATTTTTGCAAACTGAAAAGAAACTATTCCCGTTTTGGTTTGACCCCAGATGGATTGTTTCCTGCTTGAAAGACACCTTATGTAAGACATCTTTATCTCTTAACTTTACTCTTATGATGATATGATAATGTATCCCTAGTTGCTCTTTCCTGGGAAACACTCAAAGTTTCTACTAGTCTTTCTAGAAAACCACAGAAAGAGATCCATAGAGGTCTTGGATGGCATGTTTAGAGCTTAGTGTAGTTTCGTTTCAGTTTGTGACTGATGAATTTTCAAAAGCAGCTTTTATAGAATATCACTGAACTTTGATGTAACTGGAGGTGACAGATATAAATGACTTAAATGAAAAACAAGCTGTCCTGTTCTCTGTTATAAATCAAAATAGAAAGTGCTAATCTTTGTGATAGTTTTCCTTGGTGGCTCAGTGTTAAAGAATCTGCCTGCCACTGCAGGAAATGCAGGTTCACTTCCTGGGATGGGAAGATCTCCTGGAGAAGGAAATGACAACTCACTCCAGTATTCTTGCCTGGCAAATTCCATGGATAGTGGAGCCTGGCGGGCTATAGTCCACAGGGTCTCAAAAGAGTCGAACATGACTGTGATTAAACAAACAAAAAATCCCCCACTTACTAGAGGGACAGAAGAAAAGATTATTTGCTGAATTTATTGTCCCTTCCAAATTTCAATATCTTTAACTTTGCATATATTAATAACTTTGGGGAAAAAATCCTCAGGTCTGGGAAGGCTGGATTTGGATGATCAGACTTAGTGAGACATTTGGAAAAAAGGGTCGCTAAACCAGTCCCTCAGTAATCATCAGTGAGTGGTCAAGGTGGGCAAAGCACTGTGGTAGGCACGTGAATTATACAGGATTTGATAACATGCAACCCAAAGAACTCTTTCCTACGATGGACAAAGATGGGCTTGGTGCATTCCTTGTATCTTACGAGGCTTCACACCTTCAGTGATCCAACTTTTCTGTACTCGGGGAGAGTAACTGGAAGGTGTTTCCTTGGGTGATGCTCATGTCTGCAGGTGAAAGATGGAAAAGCAGAGACAGATGCTTTTTAGAGTCCAACCCTTCATCTCTTTGTGTTTCTCCTTGTGCTGATCTACAGCCAGCTGATTCTGGTTGGTGAGAACTGATTGTGTGAGTTTCTTTCCAATCTCTTGTCTGGTGATATTACACTGCTGCTGCTGCTGCTGCTAATTCGCTTCAGTCGTGTCTGACTCTGTGCAACCCCAAAGACGGCAACCCACCAGGCTCCCCTGTCCCTGGGATTCTCCAGGCAAGAACACTGGAGTGGGTTGCCCTTTCCTTCTCCAATGCATGAAAGAGAAAAGTGAAAGGGAAGTCGCTCAGTCATGTCCGACTCTTAGTGACCTCATGGACTGCAGCCTACCAGGCTCCTCTGCCCTTGGGATTTTCCAGGCAAGGGTACTGGAGTGGGATGCCATTGCCTTCTCCAGATATCACACTAGTAGCTTCTAATTGGCCACAATGAGAGTATTTATACCATATAAATCAGCAAACACCACACATCAGAGCTTTCCCCCCTTCTCCTGACTTGGCTTACCAACACCACACTGGATGAGAATCACCCTAAGGATGGAATGAAATTGAGGACCGCATAGCTGGTTCCCCTCAATGAAAGGAGATTATAGTTCTTGGTTTCTCAAGGCTGATGGCATGGTTTCCAGAACCCCTTAGATAACTTTCTAGATTTCTCAGTGGAAGTTGTCTCACTTCTGGAAAAATTTTCACTGTCTATGATCCTATGTATTTCTTCTCTTACCTTCCAGCCACCCCAGTGGTCAGGGACTGAGGTCCTAATAGCAATGATAAACCTTCCCCTTACTCGATTTTTGACAAATCTTAGACTCTAGGATCTTTTTCATCGCATGAACATGAAAGCTGGTGTCAAGATCATGTGGGAATCTAACAGAGCTATTTAAAATCTGGAGAATGACCTTTATCATGAAGTTTCTAGTAGACAAGAGCACCCTTTTATGGGAAGAATTTGGTGGGCAATTATGTCTACAGTAAAGGTGAAAACTGCTTAGTAAGTCAAACATTTCCTTCATCAGTATCTTCAATTTACATGCATATGTAGTTTGGTTAATAGTATTTTTTCTCTGTAGAGCTATGAAGTAGAGGGCAGCCTGGTTAGGTAACTGCTATGTGGCCACTTTTACATATGTGTGCATAAGCACGTGCACACACACACACACACACACACACACAGGATGGGTAGTGGCAGGGATGCTGTAGTGGGTCCCGCAAGCCACATTACCTTAGTAATTTCCTGGAGACACTCAGCTCACAGACACAGAACTTCAGTTTACAAGAAGCCATCCATCTGCTTCAAAGCTGTTCAGGAAAAGAATCCATTTTCTTGAATACAAATCCTCTTTGTCTTGTGATGTATAAATCATCCCTTCAGAAGAAGCCTTGTGAGGTATCAATTCCAGGCATCCTCTCAAAATACCATCCCTCAGCGCAGCCTCACAATGGAGGCTAATCCTCTGTGGCCACCCAAAGGCAGATTCATCCCACTTTTCACTGAATACCCCATCAAAAGCCCTCTGCTGTCATCTTAGCCATCAGGATGGACTATCAGGATCAGAATGACCTTAGCTGGCTGTGGTTGTCTGAAGAGGAAGAGAGCAGAGTGGAGAGTCTGTCTGACTCAGTGATTTCAAATTAGTGACTCTCTCCTTTTTAAGAAAATTATTTATTTTTGACTGTATTGGGTCTAAGTTGCCACATGTGGGATCTTTCCTTGTTGTGCATGGGCTTCTCTCTAGTTGTGGTGACACATGGGCTTAATTGCCCTATGGCATGTGGGATCTTAGTTCCCTGACCAGGGATCAAACCCTCGCCCCCTGCATTATAAGGTGGATTCTTGAGCACTGGGCCACCAGGGAAATCCCCAGTGACACCCTTAATGAACGAACTTACTGAGGATCTTTCTACAGGAGAGTGATGCAGCTGCATACACTCCCCCAACAGCTGGGTCCCTACTCATCCTTGGAGGAGTGTCTACTCCTCATCTGGAGGTGAGGGTAATGGTCAAGCCTCTCTATGTGTAGTCTGGTTTTTAGGACACAGAATATGGTAATGTCTCTCTCCAGATTCACTGGGTTACATTTTTATCAGTTTTGTTTGCCCATCTCCAGCTGCTAACCTGAGGACTGCTCCCAGATGGGTAGAGCAACCTCTACCTCTAGAGAAGCTTTGAAATCATATCCTTCCCTCTTACTTTGGAGCAGCAGATAGTGAAGACTGACCATTGGGGTTGGGTGGGTGAGAGTTTCCAAAACCCTTTTCTCTTGTCTCAAGGTAGGGCAGCCTCCAGGATCCAATTTGTGTTCCAGAGCTCTCTGTGGAATGGAGTTAAGGATAGATTTCATCTGAAACTCTCATTTTTACTTAGTTTCTGCCTCATCTTCTCCTCTTGCTCACTTGTAGGTTTCTTCTGGGAGTTCCTTGTAGATTTCCACCATAAGTCACTTGCACACAAATCCCTGTCTTGGTCTTTGCTTTTAGGAAACCCAACTTCACCAGGTCCATCTCAAGCTGATTCAGTGACCTTTCAGGGAGTGATCTGTTCTCAGAGTGAAGGGGTTGTATTAATTCCACATGGTCCTGAAGTTCAGTTTACATGTGTGATTGAGGGCAATTGCAACCTCTCTGGTCTTGATGGCTGTTAATTTTGTGCAAAATGTACTTGATTGAAACTTTGGTCTATTACCTATGGTTGCCTGTGTTACATGTGAATTGGGTGCTTCCAAGGAATCTCTTACAGACATCCCTCTATGACTTACTGTCTCTGTTCACTGGATGGCTTGCTTAGGCATAAGAAGGAATCTTGCCCTCAAGGAGGCTTCTGTCTAATTGGGCAATAGACATACACACCCAAATGAGGTCTTTTGCAGAAGCAACCTGGTGAGTGTATCCATGGCATATACTCTGGGTAGGAGTTTAGATGCTTCCGAAACCACTTTGGGTTGAATATAACAAGGAAGACATTTTGATGAGTGGATTTAAATTGGGCTTAGGAGAAGGAGTGAAGGATAAGGAGAGATCATTGGCTCAAGGCTGGAGAAGTCTTTGAGCCCTCTGCCAGCAGTACTTACTACCACGCTTGAGAGTAACAGCGTGAAATTCAGCATCTCTTTCCTTGCAGAGGACCTTCAAAAAAGGGCATATGGGAATCAGGTGCTCTTGCCTGGTGCACTGGGAGGACCCTGAGGAGTCGGGTGGGGAGGGAGGTGGGAGGGGGGATCGGGATGGGGAATACGTGTAACTATATGGCTGATTCATGTCAATGTATGATAAAACCCACTGAAATGTTGTAAAGTGATTGGCCTCCAACTAATAAAATAATATTTAAAAAAAAAAAAAAAAAAAAAAAAAAGGGCATATGGTACTTACTATAGGATTTTCCCACTCCCTTTGAAGTTGACATGGCCATGTGACTTGTTCTGGCCAATGAAATGGGAGGAGACATGCATCTCTTCTGGGCACACATTTTCAGAGCCAGTGTATGGCTCTCCATCTTCCTTTCTCTTACTGCTGTCGTCATGGGAACACAGGAGCAATGAAGTCTCTGTTTGAAGCATGCCTCTCTTTTTTAGAAATTACTTTGGAAGCAAATATGTCATGTCCCTGGTTAAGTCACCTGCCCTGTGACTTAGGAAATGATGTGATGATGTGCTTTCAAAATGATGGGAACTGAGCTGCTGGGTTCTTTCTAGCTTTTTTGATTCCCTGATGGGGGACCAACATAAACATTTAGCTAGACAGTTGTCTCTTCTTGGAAACACGAAGAAATGGGAGACCAGAAGCATCTTCTACAGAAAAGAAATATCAACAATTCATTGTATTTCAATGGATAAAAATCTATCAGAAATAGGAAAAATATAGTTAAATGTCCTTTGCTTCTGTTATACAACTCTAAGTATAGACCCTGACCCCATAGAAATTTGTCCTCTCAAAAAGCCAAAATGGTAGTGCTTAGGAATTGTGAAAAATTTAATTAATGAACATATTTGCAGCTCAGATGAATATTTCAGGGAAGTCAGAGGTCTCATTTATCCCTTTGGGTGTAGTTGTGTGTTTGATATTGTGTAAACTTCAGTTTCTTTACTTTTTTTGTGCGGAGGAGCATCTGTTGTTCAGACTCGTTTCTCTAGGACTGTTATGAACATATTCTCCAGGCCTATTTTGCTTTCTGTCTTCTCAGACTGAGCCATCAATCTCTTTCTCTGCTGTCTTGTGCATCATTAGAAGCCAGTCTGTGTGGAGAAGTGCTGCTCATGTGTTGAGTTCTTGTTGCTTCTATTCCATACTTCTCGCCTCCTTCTCAGCCCAGCAGGAAATTACCTTCTGCTCAAATGATCTCCTTTCCTCCCCTTATACCACCATCATTTTAGTAGACTTTTCTCTTTCCAGATGATCTGAAGGGATCCTTATGCTGACAGTTTTTGGCAGGGTCTCATGGCCACATAGAAACATAGTTTTCATCTTGAGTTAAAGAAAGGGATCTTAAGCCTTCTGAAATCATCTTCTGTTTAATTATAGAGGACAGCCTTCTGTTACTCCATTTATACCCAGATTTTGTAGAATTTACACTTCTGTTAACAGGGTGTTAAAATAGGACTCTTTCTTAGTTTCCATAGAGGCGGCAAAAGTCTAGGCACAGAAATAATAGATGCTACACCTCCTTTCTAAAGGGAGGTGCTAGACCACCTCAGTAGGGTTGTGAAGAGGTAATTGGGAACCAGTGTTGTGATCCTTAATCAGCCTCCAACTCAAGGATAAAATACAATTGAGTTTGAAAAGGCTAAATGAGAGACTGTCTTTGAAGAAAGTTGATGGAGTGCTCTGGCGTTTCCCCGCTATGTCTCCTGGGGAAGGGAAACACTGCTTATGTGTACTGAGAGGTAATTGAAGGAGACCCTTTGGAGCCTTGCCATGTATTCTTTGGCATACAGTGGTCCCCAGTGGACTGGTGGCTGACTCATGCCTGAGAGGGCAACACAAGACAGGTAGGTGGAACAGCCTGGCTGGCATTGGAGGGAAGCGAGAGTGTGGTATTGGGAAATAGCACTTCTCTATCAATGTCAGTGGTCATTAAAGTTGCCTTGATGGGGTAGTGGAATTTTAGAGTCCACTCAAGAGGATGAACGGGTTCATGGAAGGGCTGAGGAGCCTTGGGCAGGGTGTGGACCGAATGCCTGGTGCCCAGAGGTGGAGGAAGGAGGAAAAGGAGCGCTGCCTCCAGTAAGAGGGGCAGTCTCGTGTCCTAGAGTGGAAACTCCCTGGAAACCTATGGAAGAAGTCTGTGAGAGAGTGGTTTTTGAGCATTAGTCAGCCACTTGGCATCCTTCTCTCCTACTAGAGGAACAACTCATCTTTGAGTGACTTTAAAGGGAGGCAGGGGCTCCCCTCTCAGCTCAGTCGGTAAAGAATCCACCTGCAATGCAGGAGACCTGGGTTTGATCCCTGGGTTGGGAAGATCCCCTGGAGAAGGAAATGGCAACCCACCCCAGTATTCTTGCCTGGGAAATCCCATGGACAGAGGAGACTGGTGGACTACAGTCCATGGGGTCTCAAGAGTTGGATATGACTTAGCGATTAAACCACCAAAGGGAGGCAAGGAAGAAAGAAAGTTGCTTTCTGCATGTGCATGTTGAATCTGGTTATACCAGTGTGGTTTTCCTACATGTTGATAATACACTTATTATCATGAATTATTTGTTAGAGTCTGTGGTCTTTTGGAGTTTCTGTTTGTCCTTATGGAAACCCACTTACTAAGCACAACCCAATGGACTGTATACTCAGATCTTCACCCAGTAGAAACACAGAAATATGTAGGTGGGGTTTTGAGATGTTAATCTTTCCATTTCTGTTCCAGCCTTAGTTTCTGTAAATGAGATGGTGTAGAACAAATGCCTAATTCCTTACTTTACCAAAAATGCAGCTCCCTTTCCCACTGGAAGGCAAAAGTGGCTCCTGTCAGTTTTACAGAAAAAATATTTATTTACTTGTCTGCACAGGGTCTTAGTAGAGGCATGTGTGATCCAGTTCCCTGAGCAGGGGTTGAACTGGGGCCCCCAGAATTGGAAGTACTGAGTCTTAGCCACTGGACCACCAGGGAAGTCCCACCAGTCAGTTTAGACATCACACGACGGTTTCCTAACTTCTGTTGACTGGAAGCAGTGTGAGGAGGAGGTTGGCTAGGTAAACTGGGACCAGACCGTGAAGGCCATGTGCAAGGCTTTAGATCTATGTTTTTCACCTGAATAATTTATGATACCCCTAATTTTATCTTTTTGGATAAAAAATGCTCAGAATCTCTCAATGTTGATGAGTGATTTCACTGTAATTTAGCCTAAATATGTACAACCCTAAAACCAGGCTTACAGTCATATTTATAAGTCTTACACAACTATGAAACCAAAGAAAATTTATAAATCGTATTCAAATAAAACTGCAATCTAAACAGAAAATAAAATAAAAAATGAGTTCCATGTGTCAGGTCGAGTTGTTTTGGGGAGGCAAAATTGCCACTCTCAATGTGACAATGATACTTGACTCAGGTAGAGTGCTTTGAACTTGACCTACTTGTACTCTATGTTAGAAATGACTCCAGAGCTCACCATTCTTCTCGACTTAAACACTGGGGGAGCTTAATTTGGACAGGTATGTGAAGTAATCCAACCTTCATTTGGCCCTAAGGCATCATTTATTCCCTGTTTGTCTCTGAACTGTCCCTCGTGAGCCTGGGGAAATTAAACTCCTGCTACCTGGAGTCCACCTGATTGTTAACAAGTGCAAATGTGGGCTCTGAAATTTCAAGGTAGCGCTTGGGTTTAGAGTGGAAATCCAGATGATCCAGAATGTAATGACATTGAAACTTTTAGGTATCATTAAAATGAAATAGAGAAAAAATATTCTTACCGAGATTTTGAAGTCCTTCCTTATTCTGTCTGAAGACCTCCACGGTCTCCAGCGGGGAACTCAGATGTTATTCCAGAGATGATCTAGGATTTAGGATGCGTCAAAGGACAAGACTGGAAGGTCACCAGATGGAAGGCAGAGAAGAGCAAGGAGTTTGAGACAAGACATCCTAAAGGCCAGCAGGGACTGGGCTCAAGTTGGCAGTAGATAGATGGGTGGGAGCTACAGATGGGTCTTCACCCGTGACCTCTCTATAAAGAGACACAGCTGCTAACACAGCTGTTGGGAATATCCGGTGTCTATGGCTACCACTGTGTCCTCCAGGAATTAGCCTCAGTGACCTTGGGAATTGTTGTCTCCTGCTGACACTCCACCCTAGGCATCCACTAATGGATTGGCTGATGGGGGATACAAAGACTTCAATTTAGGACAACATTGAAGGGTCATTAGAGCTCCGGAGCCCTGTGTAGGGTCTGCTGAGGCCTCATTTCAACTTGCTTGGATGTCAAGCTTCTCTCTCTGCCCAATCCTGCCATCTTCCCTCCCTTTAGATGTATCTCCCAAGAGTTCTTCCCAATGAAACATCTGCTTGCAATTCCTTATCTGAGAATCGGATTCTAGAGCACCCCAGCTAAGGCAGATATCACCAGAACCCATGGACAGAACCAGTGGGCATGTTCACTGCTGCACCCCCAAGCGCTCAGCCCAGTGCCTGGTGAGTGATGGGTGATCTGTAAACACTAGAATGAATGAACGAAAGATGACTTTGGCAAAATCAAGAATGATTTCCAAGTGCACTAGTGGTAAAGAATGTGCCTGCCAATGCAGGAGATATAAGAGATGCGAGTTCAATCCCTGGGTTAGGAAGATACCCTGAAAGAGGGCATGACAATCCACTCCAGTATTCTTGCCTGGAGAATCCCATGGACAGAGGAGCCTGATGGTCTACAGTCCATGGGGTCGCAAAGACTGAAGCAACTTAGCATTCAAGGATGGTGATCGAGATTCTGACTCTGAATACTGGTCAGATGATGGGTCACTGTGGGGGAATATGATGACTTTAGACACTACAGGTTCTCTTGTGTATGTTCACTGACTCATCCTGTGTTTTCCTCTTGGGCCTGATTTCATGCCCTGTCTCCTCCCCTCTAAATACACATAGAATGGTTTCCTGGAGGTGGCTAGTGTTTCAGGACATTTCAAATGAAGTATGAGGTGTCAGTGAGGATGAGGTCTGTTGACAATGCCCTGACATCCCCATCTAGTCATCTGAGTTGAGATTCCAGGTCTTTTGTTGGCCTGCAGGTGTCTGTGAAGCATGGCCTACACTCAGCAGTGAGGAGTCCGAATTTAATGGCCTTGTTGCACAGCAATACATAAAATGACAATAGTTAGATTGGATGAGGGGAGGAAATGCTCGGTTCTTTGAGCATTCCAGATGTCATTTCTGGAGGTGTCCGGGGAGTGCTTTCATGGTAGAGACAGGAGCATTACCATTTTAACGAGCCGAGTCTCCCTGTAGTTTATGGCTTCCTTCCACCCACAGCAAATCGGATGGGCAATTGCTTTCCCTCTTCAGGTGGCCTTTCTGGGCTCTGAGATTAGGTCAGACTCTCCTCCCCACTGTCAGGCAGCCTCATAAAGCTCCTTGATTTAATTGGAATTCCAGGCCATTAAGTAGTGGCCTAATTTGTTGCCTTGGACTGTTTCTCCTATTAACTTTGCCAAAGGTAAGAAGCAAACTGGATGTGAGTATGGGTCCTCTCCTCTGTTATGTTTCTTAAAGGGTCAAGTTTGTATTTCTAGAAGAGAGAAGCCTTGCATCTGTTTCAAGGGGGAGGAGCACAGGGAATTGGGGTGGAGATACTTCAGTAAAACAGAATTACGGAAATGGGGAGGTGGCTGAGTACTTGTAGAGAATCAGGTAGCCCCTGTCTACACATTATAATCGGGGTGTGGGGGTGTCACAAGTCTTAAATTATAGGGCTGACTTAGGGCAGAGAGTTGAGTGCAGTCTGGGCCAACTGAGGTTACCAAATAGGAAGGTTTTGTAGGAGTTGTGAGGTTTCCCTTTTTAGAGCAGACTCCATTTCCCTTGGCAGCAGAACACGTGGGCAAGGGATCGAGGGAGAAAGTTAAGCTGTTCGTCCAGGTTCCTTACTTATTTTTTCCTTTTTTTAAAAATTGGAGGTGATTGTTTTACAATATTGCGTTAGTTTCTGCTATACAACAGTGTGAATCAGCCATAATTATACATATATCCCCTCCCTCTTGAACTTTTCCCCCCTCTCCCCATCCCACTCCTCTGGGTCATCACAGAACACCCAGCTGAGCTCCCCATGCCAGAGAGCAGCTTCCTACCATCTATCTGTTTTAACAAATGGTAGTCTGTATATGTCAATGCTATTCTGTCCAGATTCCCTCTCTCTGATGTATGGGTCACTTGACAAAGTCTGTCACCTTCCCATACTAAGAGATGTCAGTGAATTACAGCTGCCAAACAAAATCTTAATAGCGGTATAAACTTCCAAGGTTATTAGGACTAGTTTGAGAAGGGTCTTCAGCCAGTGGAATTGGAGTTTCTGATCATATTCTGGCTGAATGCTAAGCTTTCCAAACACGAGGGACTCACAGAGGACCCAGCTCACTCTAACCTATGACTATGGTCATTATTGATGTTCAGGCTGCCTGCTGCAGCTCTTTCCCTGGAGTCTGCTTTTAAGATAGTGAGAGCTCTAGATGGCATTTGGTACCAGCCACTGCCCGTGGACTGTCACTCTGGGTAAATCCCTTAGTCTTCTTGGATCCCTCAAACAAAGCTAATCTGCCATCTGACATCTGGGCTTGTCACCTTTAATTCCAGGCTTCTGTGCTGCCATCTCCAAGGAAATAAAGGGATGGATTTCTCTTCTGCTCTCTCTGTTATTCCACTCGTGGGTTTCTGCCCCAGGGGGCATGAAGCTGCCGTCTACTTTTCTGTTTAGCAGTGCAAAGTCATTCCTGAGTTTCTGACCTGCCCATTTTGCAGTTTTAATTTTGGGGTGAAAGAATCCTGTGGCAACAAAGCAGCTTCTTCTTTTTTTTTTTTTTTAAGATATTTATTTATTTCACTGCACCAGGATCTTCAGTTGTAGAATATGAACTCTTAGTTGAAGCATATGGGATCTAGTTTTGTGACTAGAGATTGAATCCAGCTGCTTGCATTGGAAGTGCTGAGTCTTAGCTACTGGAACACCAGAAAAGTCCCCCAAACAGCTCCTTTTTAGAAGCTGTTACTGTTAGAAAGTTTATGAAAGTTCAGAAAGACTGAAAAAGCAACTGTTTCCTCATGCTGGAATTTCAGATATTGAAGACGGTTGTAGGGGAAGTTTTATGAGGCAGAGGAACTGTTTCCAATGTTCCCCTGACTTCTCCCTTCACCCCCACATCCTGAGGCTGGAGAGGGTGGGTTTGTTCTGTCCTGTCCTCAGTCTTTCAGTGATGGGGCAGATGCCCTGGCTGGGCGATTGACCCATTTTGTCCAGGGGACGCAGTCATGTGATGGGGCAGGAAGAGTGTCTGTAAACGTGAGGCTCCTCTGGGGCCTTGGGATACTGTGGTCCAGAGGTTAATCAATACATTGAAATGTGTACACAACAGAGAAAGGGGAAAATGTATGAATCTATTGTTGTTCGGTTGCTAAGTCGTGTCTGACTCTTTGTGACCCTATGGACTATATCTGTCTATCTACATATATAAATTTATATATATATATATATATATATATATATACACACACACACACTGGAGAAGGCAATGGCACCCCACTCCAGTACTCTTGCCTGGAAAATCCCATGGACGGAGGAGCCTGGTAGGCTGCAGTCCATACGGTTGTGAAGAGTTGGACACGACGGAGTGACTTCACTTTCCCTTTTCACTTTCATGCATTGGAGAAGGAAATGGCAACCCACTCCAGTGTTCTTGCCTGGAGAATCCCAGGGACGGCGGAGCCTGGTCGCTACCATCTATGGAGTCGCACAGAGTCGGACACGACTGAAGCGACTTAGCAGCAGCAGCAGCAGCATACACACACACACACACACACACACACTATTCTATGTATATGTGTGCCTGTGCATCTGTATAAACACGTGTTTGTGTGTGCTCCATTTCTCAGTCGTGTCAGACTTTTTGTGACCCCTTGGACTCTAGCTCACCAGCCTCCTCTGTCCATGGGATTTCCCAGACAAGAATACTGGAGTGGGTTGCCATTCCCTTCTCCAGGGGATCTTCCCCACCCAGGGATTGAAACCCATCTCTGGGGTTTCACTGAGCCACCTGGGAAGCCCGTGTGTGTGTGTGTGTGTGTGTGTGTGTGTGTGTGTGTGTGTGTGTGAAAGTCCCTTAGTGGTGTCCAACTTTTTGTGACCCCATGGACTATAGCCTGCCAGGCTCCTCTGTCCATGGAATTCTCCCGGCCAGAATACTGGAGTGGGTAACTGTTCTCTTCTCCAGGGGATTGTCCTAACCCAGGGTTTGAACCCACGCCTCCTGCATTGCAGGTGGATTCTTTACTATCTGAGCGACCAGGGAAGCCCGTATGGGCTTCCCTGCAGTATATATGTATATTGCAGTAGAGCAATCTCACCAGCTAAAACAACTGAGCTAAAGAAGAGTTAGTAATATGGAACAGTTGGTGTAGGAAGGTTAAAAGTCCATCCCTGGCCTCATGACCAGTGACAGAAACAGGGATTATAGCAGCTCCTCCTATTTTCTCGCTTGCTCTGTTTTGTATGTATTTTTTGTAGGTATTTACTTTTTAGCCATTTTCTTTCCTTTAAGATGTCTTGCTGGTAGTGAACCACGCCGTTTAATCCTCAGGTTACAATTTAACCCAAGGTGGGAACCTGGCAGAAGTGGAAGGATAGTTGAAGATGGCTCAGTGATGGACAGGGCTTTGGCTCTTCCTTTTGGGGGCGAGGTGAGATGCATCTGTTTGTATGAGAGATAGTTGCTTGTATTGGACATTGTTGCTGTTGGAAGCTTACGTATGTGTTAGGTGTATTTGGATGATGAGAGCTGAAGGGGTGGAAACTGTAGTCTGTAGGGTGGATTGGTTCTCTCAACTGCCATTTTACTTTCTTGCCAAATGTAGAGGTTGGAAGGTTCCCACCCCCATTCCCAAGACTCTTGCAGCCCATTGGTTCTGTGAACCAATTAGGTTCTGCTGATTAGATGCATTCGTGGAAAACTAGAAGGTGCAAGTGATTCAGAGTTCGTTTTCCTCCTGGCAGAGGAGGTCATAAAACTGCGCATGCCTGGAGCACCAGCGGCAGCTGGCCTCAGCAGTTCCACGTGTGGTCCTCAGCTTCTGGGTCTCTCAGGCCGTTGTGGCGGGAGCAGTGAGGGCAGCAGCCTCCTGGCCTCTGGCTCACTCTTCCGTGGCGTGTCACTAAACTCAGCAGTCTTGTGGGAGGCCTGCATCTTCTGTTTCACCAGCGCTTCTGGGATCTGGTAGGGTAAGCACCTAATACTTAATATGGTGCATAGGGCTCAGTTGCTGCACTTGTGTCCAGCCCTTTGCGACCCACGAGGCTTCTCTGTCCATGGGGTTCTCCAGGCAAGAATACTGGAGTGGGTTGCCATGCCCTCCACCAGGGGATCTTCCCCACCCAGGGATCCAACCTGCATCTCCTGCACTGCAGGTGGATTCTTTACCCACTGAGCCACCTGGGAAGCCCACTTAATATAGTAAATATCTTTTATTTTTTATTTATTTATATTTCAATATTGTTGATTTACAATGTTGTGTTAGTTCCAGGTATATGTTGTATATACATATATATACATGTATATACATGTATATATATATATATATATGGAGAAGGGAATGGCAACCCACTCCAGTATTCTTGCCTGGAGAAGTCCATGAACAGAGAAGCATAGTGGGCTACAGACCATGGGGTCACAAAGAGTCAGACATGACTGAGCAACTAACAACCTTTTCCATAAGTTTGCTCCCTATGTCTGTGGGTCTGTTTTTATTTTGTATGTCTTAATACGATCATCTTTAGGTCCCTGCACGTTGCTATGTATGGCATATTTTCACTCCTTTTTATGCCTGAGTAGTATTCCATTGTCTATGTGTACCACATCTTCTTTATCCATTCCTCTGTTGATGGACATTTAGATTCTTCCCATGTCTTGACTATTGTGAATGGTGCTGCTCTGAACACAGGGGTGCATGTACCTGTTTGAATTATAGTTTTGTCTGGATATATGCCCAGGAGTAGGACTGGTGGATCATACGATAGTTCTGTTTTCAGTTTTCTGAGGAACACCCACACTGTTTTCCATAGTGGTTGCACTGACTTACATTCCCACCAACAGTGTAGAAGAGTTCCTGAGCCTGGCCATTTTAAAGCGTGGAGTGAGTCCAGTGCGATTGAAGATGAAATGGCAGAGGGAAGTAGATCACGCCAAGCCCTGCAGGCAGGGGAGGGTCTCGGGTTTAAGCCAAAGCACACGGGGAAATCTTTGAAAGTTTCAAGCCGGGAAGTGACATGAAGTCTCTAGTTGCCTCAGGAAGAATGATCTAGAGGGGCGAACATGGAAGAAGGAGTGCTACTTAGGAGGCTGCTGCAGAAGTCCAGGAGAGAGATGCTGCTTCTAATAGAGATGGAGGCAAGTTGATCAATTCAAGGTAAAATTTGCAGGTAGAATGATTTTTTATTGAACTGACCAAATATTATTTATCTTTTTCTCTTAATTAAAAGACTTCTCAGCATACAATAAAATTGACTTTTTTGGGTATCTGGGTCAAAATATGGGTCTAAATATTTTAACACCTCTAGATTCATGTGACTAGCACCACATTTAGGATTCAGAACAGCTTCATTACCCCTCGCAAAATCCCCTCTGTGCTATTCTTTTGTAGTCACACCCAGCCCCTTCATGCCTGACAGAGCTAGAAGGGTGGGAAACTGAACCAAGACATAACCGTTACACATCTGGATCCCAATGGTGTGACCAGTAGCCCTTCTTTACTCAGGGGCATCTAACCAGGCCTAGCCTTTCTCTCAGTTTATTTCAACCTCTTGGTCTATCATAGGATTCCTACACTAAGCCCAGTCCCTCTCTTAGGCAAGGAAGTCCCTCTGAAGGCAAGAAAAGCCTTCAGAGCCACATGAGCTGACCAAAAATTTCCACCTCCTGAGACATATCCACAAAGTTAGTAATAGGGGATGGCAATTTATTTTTAGGCACATAAATAATTTAGGTCAGAATACTCCAGGTAGGATTGCATTATAGCTGAAAACAAACGTCGGTTTGGATGGTGATAAAGTGATTTCAATAAGCATCATTGCTAAAAGCATAAGCATTTTAATTAGCTCATCTATAACTCTGCAGGGCCTGCTGAGATATAAATATACATATACATTCATAATACATATTGTTGTGAATATGTCTGTCATTAGTTGCATCTCTCTCTCCTCCTTTCCTATTATTGTTATGTCACAAAATATCTTCTATCTCTTGAGTGAGAGGAGAGTTCTGTTTACTTATATTCTGGGGTCTTAGAAGATAGACATGATTGTTTTTTCTGGAAAGGAAGAGGGTCCGGGATGGCATGAAAGTGAAAGTCACTCAGTCATGTCCGACTCTTTGCGACCCCATGGACTATACAGTCCATGGAATTCTCCAGGCCAGAATACTGGAGTGGGTAGCCTTTCCCTTCTCCAGGGGATCTTCCCAACCTAGAGATCGAACCCAAGTCTCCTGCATTGCAGGTGGATTCTTTACCAGCTGAGCCACAAAGGAAGCCCAAGAGTACTGGAGTGGGTAGCCTATCCCTTCTCCAGCAGATCTGCCTGACCCAGGAATCGAACTGGGGTCTCCTGCATTGCAGGCAGATTCTTTACCAACTGAGTTCTAAAGGGAGTGGCTTACATTTTCTCAGTTCAGAAACAAACTTCAAATATCACTTGATCTGGAGTTACGACTTCCTTGTGAGGAAGCGCTGAGTTGATGGGGTCTTGTCCTGGTGGAGGCACTAGAGGGCAGGGACACGTGGGCATGTCCCTATCAGATCCATGTGCATCATGCTTGCCCCATTGGACAAAGGTCGTCATGTGGCCAAATTCAGAGGCAGTGTGGGAGGGGGCTGCCCGAAGACATTAATGTGGTTCTTTGGGGGCCATCAAAGTGGTAGCAACAGTAATAGTTTGCTGGCGCCTCTAAGAATCTGCCCTTCAACCACTGTCCGCAAAAACAGGGTCCACAGCTGAGCCCCTGTCTGAAGCCTCATTTCCCATCACAACTTCTTTGCCAAACTCTCTTAGAATGTTCCTACTGACTCATCACTGGCCGGCCAGTTTTACCCGAAAGTCTTGGTTCCCTTTCTGGAGGATGCTGCCAGGCTTTGTGAGCCAGAGAAGAAAGAGGGGCCCTGTTCCTGTCTTCAGAAGACAGCTGTCCAGGTGGGGAGATAAAGGGAGGGATGGAAAGTCAGAAAAGGAAGAGCTAAGTCGAGAGCAGGGGAGATGGAGAGAGCTGCTTGACTCCCTCTCACCCTCCACCCCTGCCTCCTTTCTCTTCCCCGCCCTCCTTTCTGTTCTCATATTCCCCACCCAAACTCTTCTCATTCTCTACTCCTCTAAGGCATGGGATCTTCCCAAGGTGAGAGTGAGTCCGGGGCAACTACTGTATTCGTTAGCTAGTGCTGTCTAACACATTCTCCTCAAACATTGTGGCTTAATGCAACAATAAATCTTACCTTTCATGATTTCTCTGGGTCAGGAATGGAGGAGTGGCCAAACGGGGTAGTTGTGGATCAGGGGTCTTATGAAGCTGTCAGGAGGTCACCTGGTGTCCCCGAAAGTCTTGACCTTGGCTGGAGGAGCCCCTACCCAAGATGATGCATCACAGGGCTGGCAAGTTGATGCCAGCTGTTGTGGGGAGGCCACTTTCTCCCTGGGAGGGCCTTATACGGGGTCTTTGTGGCATGGTGGCTGGATTCTCCCAGAGCAAGCAAGCCAAGACATTGCAGGTGAATTCTTTGCCTCTGAACCTGATTTCTGAGGGGAGGGAAGCCCCTGATTTCTGAGGGGAGGCAGTAAAAAGGATAACTTTCACCTGGCTCTTGCTGTCTTGGCTCCACTTTCTCCCCATGCCGTTCCTTAGACATGAACCCCCAGGTATGACCCGCTTTCAAGTGGAGGAGAATTAGCTTTTTTTCTCTTAAGGGAGTGGTGTCAGGGGATTGGCAGACACATTAGAGCCACTGTATCTGTAGTTCCAGGGGTCCTGCAGAGGTCAGTCAGCGTTCTTTCCCTCTTCAGTAATTTCTGAGGCAGAAACAGTCCCCACCACGGGGCATCAACTCCAGGAAATGCTGGGGAAAATGACTTCTCAGTAACCGAGTCCTCGCTCCCCAGTGTAAGAAAGTTCCCTTCTCACCCAGCCTGAAGCTAATGCTCACCCTTGCGAGGCTGAAGGATGGGTCTCAAAAGCCAGGATGTGTCTGAAAGGACAAAGAAGATTTGAGTAGGGGAGATGGCCAGGGGAGGCAAATTGCGAAGAGCAGGCCCTTTCTAAGGATGAACTTTCTGTGATGGTCCCTTCGCTCCCCTTGAAATGAAGTGTGTTTAGACTGTGTGCTTATGTTTTCCTTTCCCCTTGTGTGCTCTCTGTGGAATTCATTATCTCTGATTTAGTAAAGTGCATTACACACCCAAGGAGTCAGTTTAACTAATTCCAGCTCATCAGCTAACATCACTCTCCGCCCGTTGGTGGAATCTGCAAAGATGAGGTTTGACCTGCTGCTGTGAAAAATACAGACAGGAGAAAGATGGAAACTGGAGAAAGGGGTACTCAACTCTTGGAAGGAATTGTCTGGGATATTTAAGGAATAGTCTTTTACTTTTTTTTTGATCTGTCATCATTTTCTCTGGTCACATTTTCCACTGGGACTTCTCTCAGAGCCAGCCTCGCTCAGGTTCGGTTCTGCCTGACCACAGCTATTCAGAATGACAGGCTTCCGCTCAGGGTCTTTGTTTGAATCCGGTCACAGCACTAGGCATGCAGGGGACACCCCACAGATGACTGTGGAGTGAGCGGGTGCAGAAGGAGGCTGGGACTGAATACTGACCTGAGTTCTGGCCCTCGATCTGTTGCTCAGTATCCCAGCACTTGAATCCTGTGGCCTCGATGTTCATTTCCGTGAAACGGGAGGGGCAGAAGTTGATTGAGAAGTCTTGGCATCCCCTGGTTCTGGGATATTTCTGTGTTTTGGAGGGATAGGAACCAGAATCACCAGATGTGACAATGTCTAGAGTCTCTTTAGCTTGAGACCAGCTCTGTTGCTGAGGTGATGGTTCAGTCAAAGGTAGATGCCCTTTGTGAGCTGGTGCAGGTCAGAGAGCCTCTCTGGACCACACTTGACTCATCTCTAGAATAAAAGGATGTGGCTGCTTTTCTGGCTCTAGGCCCTCCGCTTCCAAATGTTCCCTCCATCAGCAGCTATCCTGAGTAAGAATCCTGTGGGATTACTTGGGCAGTGCCAAACTTTGGTGATAGAACACATTTAGCATGGTCCTGAGGTCCTGAGTCTCGTTTCCTGAAGGTGTCATCCTGTTAGGATGGTGAGATACAGGCTCTTTTTCCATCAGGGAATCTGTAGTTTGAGAGTGAGCCAAATTTGGACATTCAAGTGCTGTTGATACTGAATCTTTTAGAATTGGAGGCAATTTTACAGATATATATATGTATTATATATATATATATATAAGCCTAGAGAATCCCATGGACAGCAGAGCCTGGTTGGCTGTGGTCCATAGGATCGCAAAGAGTCAGACATGACTGAAGTGACTTAGCATGCACACACACACACACACACACACACATATGAAAATATATATATATATAAAACAACTTCATTTTTTTCATGAGCCTCAGAGAGAGAAAATGAGCAACAGTTTAGCCAATTAATGGTTAAGCTCAGATTGGCCACTTTTAATTGAGTTTCTTCTCCTACTAGGTCTAATTGTGCTTTCCAGGAGACAAAGAAAAACCAAATCAGAGTTCCAGAGATTTCCGATCCCAGCATTAAGTGGGAGTTGTCTGAGGTGAGGTCCAGCATGGTGCCTGTCACATAGTAGGTGCTCAATAAAAACGAGTCAAGACACTGACTATGTGAATTTCTAGGAAATAAGTGTTACCAACTCTTTACTTTTTTTTGGTCACTCTGTGCAGCTTGTGGGGTATCAGCTCCCCTACTAGGGATGGAACCTGGACCCTCAGCAGTGAAAGCACCAAGTCTTAATCACTGCACAGCCAGGGAATTCCCTGTTACCAACTCTGTCAATAGTAAGGTCTACTATTTGTTTTGTGGATACAAAGCTAGCAATAATTCTTCCAAATCAAATTCCTCATCCCTTAAGCTCTTTCAAACCTCTTTCTGTAAATACCTCAGAGGTATTTTCCTTTTGTTTATTTATTTATTTATTTTTTTACCATATTCTTGTATCAGTCCCTTTGTCTTATAACAAGACCTGGATACCTGCATACCATGGCTCATGTGAAAAAACTGGGTCACTTTCAAACTGATTTATGGGATTGGTCCAAGGGCAATTGTTTGTAAAGTTGATTCAGGATTTAAAGAGAAGACGTGCAAGTGAAAAATTGTGTATCTTTATTGACTTAGGAAACTGCAGTGTCAAGTTATTTGCAAAAGTCTCGCTCTCTTTGTATTCCTAAAAAACTAATTTTCACTGTTATTAATTCACTACTTGTGTCCTAAATAAGGGTGTTACAAATTTAATTGATTCTGAACTCACTGATTTTGAAGTAAATGAAATTGTTTATTTCTGTAACTTCACTTTCGTTTTTTTTCTTCACCATTAAACTTGGTGATATAAATCCCAAACTGATTTGCCTAGCAGCAGAAGGGGCTAAAAATAAGAGATCTCAGTTGTCTGGAAATTTTCCAAATCTATATCCTGGATAATATACCAGTTCAAGACATTATTCTGGCTCTTTCTCTTGGAAGATATTTTCTTTTTTTGAAAGATATTTTCATTATGATTCCAATCTGTCTTATTATTTAAAGAGAAATTGAGTCCTTAGTTTTCATAAAGTACATTTGATGCCTTCTCATTGTCCTAATGAGAATCCCTAAATAGCATGGGATTCTCAACTCCTGATGATCTAGCTGCAAATCTCCCTCCTTTTCCACATCCCTTTTTCTGCTCCTGGTTGTAAACTGTTTCCTCCTTGTCCCTCAAGTACATGACAAACTTGAGGACCAGTAGTGTGTTAGTTATCTCTTGCTGAGTAACAAGTTACCCCAAAGCTTTAAGTGTTGGTCCATGGCTTCTGTGGGTCTGGAATCCGGGCGTGGCTCAGCTGGGTTTCTCCTCTCACAAGGCTGCAGGCAAGGTATGGCTGGGACTATAATCATCTGAGGGTTCGGCTGGATGAGGATCTGCATCCAAGCTCATTCACTTGGTTGTTGGGAGGATTCCTTTCCTCTTGGACTTGGCTCTTTGTTGGCTGTTGGCCTGAGATCACCTTCCAGTCATTGCCAATGGTGCCTCTCATCTAAGAGAGCATAAGAGCAAGAGAGAGAGAATACCAACAGTCTGGAGGTCATAGTCTTTTGTTGTCTAATCCTGTCACCTTTTGCTCTTTCTTCTGGCTTAGAAGCAAGTTGCCAGGGTCAGCATATCCCAATAGAGAGAGGGTTACACAAAATCATGAACACAATGAGATGGAGCTCACTGGGGGCCCTGTCAGAAGCAGCAGACCACACATGGTATTTATGGTTCAGATTTATGAAATATGTACTGTGCAGTAGGCATTCTGCTAAGACCTTTCACATATGATCCTCACAAAAGATTCTTTGCGTTGACAGTGTTTTCATCTTCATTCTGAGGCTCAGAAACTTTAAGTCACTAGAGGCACAGAAGGGTTAGGTAATTAGCAAGTGGCAGAGGCAGGATTTGATCCTGATTGCCAGGCTCCTAAGCCTTGAGACAGGTTTCTAATTCCGCATTTCTCTGTTCTTAGAGGTCAGTGAAGGCTCTGTGACGTAGAAGCCTGACATAGGAGGTTCTGAGTAACAGCTGAATGAATGAATGAATAAATGAGTGAGTCTAGATCTGGGTCACACTGCAGTTGCTTTTGTCCAAACTCTGGTCCTAGTCCTTGATCCAGTCTAAATAACAAATAAATTGCCATGTGGTTAGATAAAGCTGACTTTATATTAATTATTCAGGAGAGCTCTGATTTTAGGTTTTGGGTCCAAGAGAGGAGATGGAGTTTTGTCAATTGTTCTCATGTGGCAAGCAGATTTCATTACTACAGAGAACTTCCAAAGGATATTCAGGAAATTAGAACACCAGAACCCAGGATCAGAGATTATGGAGTTATAGGAGAGACTGCCATGAGTTCAAGAGGAATATTAGTGCCGAAATTGGAAGGTGGAATTGGCAGCTAATTGTTGGCAGGGTTTTTAATCAGACTTCCTCTTTTTAGAGAAGAATTAGATGAAAGCTAGCAGGCACGTGATTAGCTGAACTGGAGATAGACTGGTGGTGTGTTTGTGGCAAATTGGGTTAAGGAGGCATGGGCAAGCAGGGTCTTGGCTCAGAAAGATGGCTCTTCCTGCGCCCAGCAGACCTTGACTCTCCAACTCCTTTTTGTAGTTCTCCACAGTCAGGATTCATTGAGGTGTCTGGGCTCCTGTAGGAACAAGGCGGAAAGACCCAGATGTCCTGGCGGTTGGATAAGCCTGTCCTTATATGGGCCCTGTGTCACTTAGCATTTGAGGATGTCCATGCGGTACCCAGCACTGAGGAGCAGATCAAGTACTTTCTCTTAGGGTCTTTTTTTTTTTTTAAGTTTATTTATTTATTTGATTGTACTGGGTCTTAGTTGCAGCATGTGGGGTCTTTAGTTGTGGCATGCAGGCTCTTTGTTGTAGTATGTGGGATCCAGTTCCCCAACTAGGAATTGAACCTGGGCCCCCTTCATTGGGAGCATGGAGTCTTAGACCCTGGACCATCAGGGAAGTCCTTCTCTTGGGGTCTTATTCATGCCTTATAATGGACCTCCAGAGTGAAACTGAAGACTAAACTGATTTAACACCCAACTAGCCCCTTCTCCAAGAGGAAACAATGTGGTAATCAGTTCATCATGTTTCCCTGCTGACAATGGACCACGATGGATCCCAGTGTTTAATGGCATCAGACTAAGAGTTGAGCGGCCACAGGGTTGGTGGGCTCTTAGGGCCAGGGTCTCCCAGTCTTGGGATCTGGGCTGTCAGCTGTCACCTCTCTGAACCTCTCTTTTCTGGATCCCAAGTGGAGTGCCTGCAACCCCCACCTTCAGAGACTTCTTTTTGTTGATGTGATTGTTTGTGTTCTGAATTAAGACCATAGATACAAATGAAGCTAATTTGTTTCTCTCTTTGCAGCTGGCACAGGAAACATTCTGTCTCCGAGGTGCCATTTGCAACTGACCTCATACATTATTTATTGGTTTTATAATTTAGCCCAGCCTTTCAGATGCATGCAGGATGTCATCTGCTCATGGGTATTATTATCTCCAGTTTATAAATAAGGGAACGAGGCCTAAGAAGTGGGGACAGGGGTTTTCCAGGGTCACACAGTCAGTCAAGGGGAGACTCAGAGGCAGGTTTTCTGACTCTGGACTCCAGGTTCTTTGGGCTCCCATGCCTGCCCCATGCACGGCTCCCCACAGAGTCACACACAGGGCTCTCATTATCCTTCTGTTATCATGCAATGATACCTGAGTGGTGCTCTGTTGTTTGGTGAGGTTGGGTTGTGAGCAAAGGGCACGCTTAGGAGCCAAATGAAGAGGTGAACTTAAAAAATAATTATTTATTTGCTTGCACTGGGTCTTAGTTGCTGCATGTGCGATCTAGTTCCCTGACCAGGGATCAAACCCAGGCCCCTTGCATTGGGAACAGGGAGTCCTGGCCACAGGACCACCAGGAAAGTCTGAAGAAGAGGTAACCTTAAAAAAAGAAGGAAGCCAGCAAAACAGCAGGGTGGAGGTGTTGTGTACCCATCTCCCATCTTGAGGAAATGAATGATTGAGTGACACAGGGGACTTGCCACCCAGGTGCAAAAACAGGGGAGGCGGTACCTGGTCCCACTTCCTGGCTCATCCCCAGGATAGGTCGGGGCCACATCTTTGTCCAACATCGTTTCTTTGCTGGAGCATCTCATCTTGGCTGAATGACAAGAGGCTTGCTCTGCTGCAGTGTTCATCATTACCTGCTTGGTCTTGGCAAGTCTCCACCTCTCCCATGAGTTGGAGAGCAAGTGAGCTGGTGTCTCAGACCATGTCATCTCCAGGGAGCAGGGGGAGAGAGGAATTGTCTCTTACCTGTGCTGGGTCTGGCCGGCTCATTCCCACTGTGCCACACATTCAAACGACCCCCAAACTGAGATTAACTCTGCCAGGTCAAGACCCAGATTTGTAACAGACATCTAGCAAATCTTCCCTGAACCTGTCCCATGGTCAGGCTCCGGGGCTGGGCAGGTGTCACAGGGGGAGAAAAGGGTGACGTCAACACTCAAGCCCTGGGCCTGGACCTGAGCAGTCCCAAATGGGGCCAGCTCCTGTTCTCCCTCCCTGGTTTGGAGGACAAGCCGTAGATGCATGGCTTTGTGGTGGTGAAGTGATGTTGAACTGTCAGTACCCACAGCAGAGGTGTGGGAAAGGAGTGGGGAGAGTTCCCTGGGGCAGTGTAGGCAAACAGCAATGACCACACTGCCGGCTGGACTGCACAACAGCTTTCAGAATCCAGATGATGCTCTTCAGCCTTTCTCTAGAGGGAGAGCCTCACCGTTTTCCCAGGGAACCACCCATCTTCTGCACTCTGTACTGAATTATCTGTGTTCCAACATCTCTGTTCCATACTGCACCTCACTGGCAACGCCCCTGCATGGCCCCGAGCACTTGTCCACAAAGAGGAAGCTCTTCCAGCCTTCAGTCTCCAGGATCTAAGTACCTTCTGCTGGCTCATTGATTAGAAAAGTGGGGAGGCTTCTGACTTACAGTTTGATGGGAGAGAAAGTGGACAGTATCGCCAGAGGGGGACTGATGCCCAGAGGTCAGGAGGACCATGAAGACAGCTTGCACCAACTTGACTTCTTTCATAATTCCAGGTACTCACCCAAAGGTAGGCCCCCTTGAAGGAACCTGGCAAGTCAAAAATCTCTCTGAAGAGAGTCTGAATAAGATCTTTTTACAGATGATGCTACAGGAAAACATCCAGAGAGAAATGACTCATTATTTCCTATTACATTTACAGGACTCATTCTGGGGTTATAAATAAATTCTTCATCACTTGCTTGAAGGTAATAAAGCTTGTAGATTTTCTGCTCTGAAGTTTTATGTCCCCACTTGCCTTTCTTTCTGCCATCCAGCTGTGTCTCACTTTACCTTACCTCTGGTTGGTGTGTGTTTAAGGAATGAAAAATAATTTTAATATTTGCCAAGGTAAAATATAATTAGGTTGGTAGATCTGCTGTTTAAAAGGGCATAAACAGAATCCTCAGACTAAATAGAAATTATTTCTGGATTGTCTTCTGTTTTCGAGTATTTCTATTATCTATCTCTTCTATTACCATGGGTAATCAAGAAATGGATCATGATTTTGTTTTGTTTTGTTTTTTTTTAAGCCAAAACAGAACAAAGTAAAGAAAAAACCACAACTAGGAAACAAGGTAGGAGGGAAAAAAGTGAATGAACCATATAGGTGCTCTGCCCATCATCAATCTTTATCCACCCATCCATCCATCCAATGTTTCTAATGTGCCTGCATATGCAAGGCATGATTCTGCTGGAAACTGCGTATCAGAGTAGAAATCCCACAAACTTTAAAGCCACACTGGCCTGAGTTAGAATCCTAGCTACAATTCTGTGCTGGTTGTGTAATCTACAAAACTCAGTCTTGGCCTCATGTTGCTCAGCTATTAAGCTTTCCAAATCCTTTTCTTATAGGACTGTTAAATATCTGAACAAACACCTGGATCTAAAGGGTTCCCTAAACATTAGTTGTTTCCCTGGTTTCACTCTTCCTTACCTAGTTCCTGATTTAACTGATATGCACCTTTAAGAAAAGTCACTTTAAAATGGAGCTTGCTATGACCTTCCCATCTTGCCATTTTGTGAAAAGAAGTAACTGAAGAAAATTCCAGTAGACGATATGGCAAATAAGAGGGCATAAGGCATCTTGCATGTTAATGTTTTCCAAGGATTTCTGAGTTCCTCAGAAGACAGCACAAACTTTCAGAGCTTGAGCATCCTCAGGACTGGGTTAAGGCGAATGTCCTTGAGATGTCACCTGTGCATGCGGTTACACCGAGTGGGTCTTGGGAAGCTGCTGCCCGGGATCTCCGTCATGCTACGTGCAGATTCCCTGGGGAGCTGCCATCACATTAGATAAGCAGATTCAACTTCAGCAACAGATGTGGTTTTTGCATTCCCATGCCAGAATCTATCAGGACTCATCATGCCACCCACCTGGTTTGCTTCAGTGACTGCTAAATGCCTGAGTGTCCTGGCATTCTCTCAACTGGACATTCATCCCCTCTGGTTCCATTCATCCTCTGTTCCTGGGTTTCTCAGCCCAGGGTTTCTGACACTGTTGACCTTTTGGGTTGGGTAGCTCTTTGTTATGAAGGACAGTTCTGTCCACGTTTGGTAGCAGTCCTGGCCTCTACTCACTGGATGCTGGTAATACCCCCTCAGTTATGACAACCAAAAATGTCTCTAGACATTTCCAAATACACCCTTGAAAATGCACCTTTCCAAATGCATATACCACAGTTCTAGTATAACCTGCATCTCCTATTGTGCCCTCTGAAAATGTCACCAGGAACTGCATCCTTATCTTCTTCTCTGGCTTTTCTTTCTTCACTTCTTTTCTCTGTTTGAAACATGGTTCTCCCTGGGTTGTCTCAGATGGGGACTGTTTCTTCTCCTGCATCTTACCAACCCAAAGGTCAGGAGGTGAAGTAGTTGTCCTCCTTGCTTCTCATCATTGCACTGGGACAGGCCTTTTCTACTCTGCCCACAAAAATCTGCTTCTCTGAAACTCATGCCATCTGATAATGCTCTTCTTTCTTCCTGATGCATCATCCACTGACTGCCCCATCTTTCTCCCTCATCATGGGAGAACTCAGTACCTGACTGACCCTGTTATTCCTCCTCTGAATACTGTCCTCGTTCTTAGTGTCTTTAGCATCCATATTAATGACTCATCCAACACCATGGCCTCTCAGTTCCTGATCTCATCTTTATTGACCTTTTAATTTTCCCAATAAATGATGGAGCACTGATGACTTGTCAGGCACTATTCTAGCTCCAAGGGTTATTGAAGTAATGAGGTAGACAAGATCTCTGCCCTCATGAAATTTACATTATAAATAAGCTCAGAGAAGAAAACTTCATTTTGCTAGTTGATATTAAAGGAATAAAGAGGCTGTTTCGGATAGGGAATAATAGGGTTGAAGGGGTGAGTTTGCACTGAAGGGCGAAGGATGCCCTCTCTGAGATGTGAAATGCTGAGTTGAGACATGAAAGGTGGAAAAGGGTTGACATGCAAAGAGCCAGGGGTGGAAAAGATAGGAAGATGAAACCAGAAGTCCAAAAACGCTTTGGAGTGGTAATGAGCATGGAGTGTTCAAGGAATAGAAAATTGGCATAAGTGGCTGGAGCTGTGAGTAGAGAGGATGACACTGGATGAGATATATTTGTGAGGTAGATGCATGCACCTTTGCTGATGTGATTGTATCTTGTGTGCACAAAATTGAATGATCATTCTCCTCCATTTATTATACCCTATCATTGCTGGTCTGTGGCTGCTGTCTTTTACATTTTTAAATATATTATTTTCCCACCTTATGTCTAATTTCCAATCCAATTCCCCTGCCTCCCATATACTTCAATTTTTGTGTATTTATCATCTGTATATATTATTCCATTCCACTTTCCTTACGTCTGTTTATATGCACGTATCCCTGTTTGTTGTATTTCAAAGTATTTTTGTTAGTGGTATTGTGCAATTGATCTTGTTCTCTTTAAATTTCTCATTCAACTTCAGTTTTTGAGGTCTCTTCATATTGCTGTATGTATCTATTCAATTTCATTTACTAGAAATTAACATAGTTAATTTCTAGAAAAATTAAAAAATATGTTTTTTCATAGAAAAAAACATATTTGCTGCATAATAGTCCATCATATATAACTACACCTTTCAATGATCTGGTCTTCCCTTGTGGCTCAGCTGGCTAAGAATCTTCCTGCAATGCAGGAGACCTGGGTTCGATCCCTGGGTTGGGAGATCCCTGGAGAAGGGAAAGGCTACCCACTCCAGTGTTCTGGCCTGGAGAATTCCATGGACTGTGTAATCTACGGGGTCACAAAGAGTCAGACACAACTGAGCGACTTTCACTTTCACTTTTCAATGATCTATTTTTCAGTTGGTGGTACCCAAGTTGTTCCAGGTTATTTACAATAAACAACATGGTACCCATGCTCCCCAGTGAGAACTACTCTGGGGTATGTCACCCAAAGTGGAAATGTTGGGTCATAAAATATGAGCATTGTTTAATTTAACTAGTTTGGTCTCCTAAATTCTATACCTGTGTACCCTTCTCATTAGAAAAACTCTGATGGCTCAGTGGTGAAGAATCCACCTGCATTGCAGGAGACATGGGAGACATGGACTCAATCCCTGGGTCGGGAAGATCCCCTGGAGAAGGATATGGCAACCCATTCCAGTATTCTTGCCTGGAGAATCTCATGGACGGAGGAGTCTGGTGGGCTCCAGTCCAAGCAATTGCAAAAAGTCAGACATGACTGAGCACACATCCATGTAACACTCTCATTAACCATGCATAGTTTTCTCCGTATTTATCACCAGTTCAGCTTAAAACCCTCCCACGGTGTGTGACGTTATTCTCTGAATGCTCGGTCACATTAGCCATTCTATTAGTTTTCTTTTAAAAGAAATATCTTCCAGTTTTTGTCCTGCTCCAAACTGAACTGGTTGCTGTCCAGGGCAGCTCTCATCCAAGGTCTCCCTTCACCATCACTCTGGGGGTTTTCTTCTCTTCTTTCCTGCATTTCTGGGTTTTTACCTTTTCCTCTTTCTTGGGATACTCTCTCTCTCTCTCTCTTTTTAATTTTCATTGGAAGGATGTTGCTTTACAATAGCGTTCTGGTTTCTGCCATATATCAACAGGGATCAGCCACAGGTATACATATGTCCCCTCTCTCTTGTGCCTCTCTGCCTCCTCCCACCCTTCCCCATCCTCTAGGTTGTCACGGATCAGATTCCCACTGGCTGTTTTACATGTGGTAATGTATGTATGTCTCTCCTACTCTCTCAATTTTCCCATCCTCTCCCTCCCACAGTGTGTCCACAAGACTGTTCTTTTATGTCTGCGTCTCCATTGTTGCCCTGCAAATAGACCATCTTTCTAGATTCCATACACCTGTGTTAATAGACTATATTTGTCTTTCTCTTTCTGACTTACTTTGCTCTAGGTTCATCCACCTCATTAGAACTCACTCAAGTGCATTCTTTCTTTTTTTTTTTAAAGCTGAGTAACATTCCATTGCATAAAATATATGTAATGCTTCATAAATTCGCATGTCATCCTGGTACAGGGGCCATGCTAATCTTCTCTGTATTGGTCCAGTTTTAGTATATGTGCTTTTGAAGAAAGCACACGTTCTTGTTTTTGTGACATACCTCCTCCTGTAGCTTTCTGAGAAATGATAGAAATTTGACTGTGAGGGTTCTACATCTGAAAATGTCTTTATAGGACTTCCACATTTAATGAAAAGCTTGGATATGAAATTCTTGGTTGGAAATAATTTCCCTTACAATTCCAACCGCATTGCTTGTTGAATTCTAGCTTCTGCTGATGCTGTTGAGAAGTTCAGGACTATTTGGGTTTTTGGTACTGTGTGTATGTGTGTGTGTGTATTTTTTTTTTTTTTTTTCTGCTCAGGAACTTTACCATCCTCTCTTTGTCCCCAGTTCTGAAATTTAAAAATGATGGGTTTCAAGGTGGGTCTATTTTTATCTCTGGCACTGAGAACTCTGTGAGTCTTTCAATATAGGAAACACAGTGTGGAAACATGTTTTCTCTCTGGAGTGCCTGCTATTTGGAGTTGAACCTCTTGAAATTGAAAGTGTTCGTCACTCAGTTGTGTCCAACTCTTTATGCCCCCATAAACTGTAGCCCACCAGGCTCCTCTGTCCATGGAATTCTCCAGGTAAGAATACTGGAGTGGGTTGCTGTTTTCTTCTCCAGGCCATCTTCCCTTTTCTATGTGTTTGCTCTGCTTACTGAGTTTTCCTCAACTTCATCTGACAACACTTCCAGTGGTTTTTAAAAGATATGTATTCATTTGGCTGTATCAGGTCTTAATTCCAGCACGTGGGATCTGCATTGCATCATTCAGGATCTTTCACTGCAGTGCACAGACTCTAGTTACGGTGCATGGGCTCAGTATCTGTGGCTTGCACAGACTTAGCTGCTCCGCGGCTTGTGGGATCTTAGACATGGGATCCTTCTCACCAGGGATTGAACCTGGATCCCCTGAATTGCAAGGTGGATTCTTAACCCCTGGACAGTCAGGGAACTCCCTCTAGTGGGTTTTAAGTTTCTTCTGTCGTATTTTTATTCTTTAAAGGGCTCCTTTTTGGAGTCTCTGAATATTTTAAAATGTATCTTGGTCTTGTTTTGTAAATACATTTTCTCTGAGATATTAATCATAGTTTAAAGAAAGGTTTTCTCTTCTGCATGCTCTCTGCTTCTCTAATCTCCCCCAACCCAATATGTTTGTTTTAATTTTTATTACTCATTTTGGATTTCCTCAAATATCTTGTTATCTTTGGTTGTCTGTCAGTCATTAAAAGGAACATGAGAAAGCTCATCTGACTTCTGTGCTGCTCTTCATGGCTTTCACTGTAGGGTGAAGATCAGACTGTTTCACTAGGTAACCACTGGTCTCAGTATCTTTATATTTTATTTTTTTAATAAAAATTTTTAAATTGAATAATAATTGCTTTACAAGGTCATGTTGATTTCTGCCATGCAACAACTTGAACCAGTCATAACTGTATATATATCCCTTCCTTCTGGAGTCTCCCTCCCACTCCACCCCTAACTTACCCTTCTAGGATGTTCAGTTCAGTTCAGTTCAGTTGCTCGGTCGTGTCCGACTCTTTGTGACCCCATGAATCGCAGCATGCCAGGCCTCCCTGTCCATCACAAACTCCAGGAGTTTACTCAAACTCATGCCCATCGAGTCGGTGATGCCATCCAGCTATCCCATCCTCTGTCGTCCCCTTCTCCTCCTGCCCCCAATCCCTCCCAGCATCAGGGTCTTTTCCAACGAGTCAACTCTACGCATGAGGTGGCCAAAGTATTGGAGTTTCAGCTTCAGCATCAGTCCTTCCAATGAACACCCAGGACTGATCTCCTTTAGGATGGACTGGTTGGATCTCCTTGCAGTCCAAGGGACTCTCAAGAGTCTTCTCCAACACCACAGTACAAAAGCATCAACTTTTCGGCACTCAGCTTTCTTTATAGTCCAACTTTCACATCCATACATGACCACTGGAAAAACCATAGCCTTGACCAGACGGACCTTTGTTGGCAAAGTACTGTCTCTGCTTTTTAATATGCTATCTAGGTTGGTCATAACTTTCCTTCCAAGGAGTAAGTGTCTTTAAATTTCATGGCTGCATGTTACAGAGCACCAAACTGGGTTCCCTGTGTTATACAGCAGCTCCCCACTCGCTATTAGCATCTGTTTTATATATGGTAGTTCATGTACATCAGTGCTACTTTTAATTCACCCCAGCCTCTCCTTCCCCTGCTGTGTCCATGAGTCTGTTCTCTACGTCTCTGTCTCTATTCCTACCCTGCAAATAGGTTCATCATTATCATTCTTCTAGATTCCACGTGTGTGCATGCTCAAGTTGCTTCAGTCATGTCCAACTCTTTGAGACTCTATGGGCTGTAGCCCACCAGGCTCCTCTGTCCATGGGATTCTCCAGGCAAGAATACTGGAGTGGGTTGCCATGCCCTCCTCCAAGGGATCTTCCTGACCCAGGGATCGAACCCATGTGCCTTATGTCTCCTGCATTGGCAGGTGGGTTCTTTACCACTACCGCCACCTAGGAGGTCCTAGATTATATATATATGCATTAATATATGATATCTGTTTTTCTCTTTCTGACTTACCTCACTCTGTATGATAGGCCCTAGGTTCATCCACCCCACTAGAATTGTTCAAATTCATTCCTTTTCATGACTGAGTAATATTCCATTGCATACATGTACTGCAGCTTCTTTACTGAATATCTTTGAGTGCATGCTCCATCTCTTCACTCGTGTCCAACTCTTTGCAACCCCATGGACTGTAGCCCACCAGGCTCCTCTGTCCATGGAATTTCCCAGGCAAGGATACTGAAGTGGGAAGCCATTCCCTTCTCCAGGCTAGGTATCTTTACACCTTTTCTATTAGGCTGGCTAGATTTCTCAGGGGTGTTTTAGTCTCCTGGTTGGAGGATTTAGCCTGACAGTGTCCTGGAAACTGAGGTAGGTGGGTAAGTCTAGGGAGAAAAAGTGGAATTTTAACAATCAGTGTGGTTCTCTTAGTTAATGCTCATATTTTTGGTATGGTAAGTTGTCCCTCAATTTTCCCTGGTGTACCCCAATCCAGGGAGACCACTTTTACCTTCTTTAAAGCACTGGTTCTCAAAGTATAGTCTGTGGGCCTTTAGGAGTCACTCAGACCCTTTCAGGGGATCAGCAACATTAAAACCGTTTTCTTAATAATACTGAGACTTCATTTGCCTTTTGCACTGTCGCTTTTTAATGAGTGTACAGTGAAGTTTTCCAGAGGCTATGTGATGTGTGATATCGGAATAGGTTGAATGCAAGAGCACATAGAAGACCAACTATCTTATATTAAGCCAACTATTAAAGGGATTTGAAAAATGTTATGCAATGCTGCTCATAGGAATTTTTTTTATTTAGAAAATATAGTTATATTTACATAAAATATATTATTTGGGTTAATGTATAATTCCTGTTTGTTACCACTATTTAAAATAAATAAATAAGTATTTTAAAATGACTCGGTTTTAATTTCTCACATGATAAATATCAGTATATGCAATTCTCGTGAAGTCTTTTTAGGGTCCTCAATAATTTTGAAGACTATAGTTGTCCTGAGAATAAGCATTTGAGAATTGTTGTTCTAGAGAACAGTCAAATGAAACTGGGGAGAAATCTGAGGATTCTAACTTGTTTTTGAACTGAAAATCCATTTGCTTTTCTTCTCTCTTTTATTCCTTCATTCCAGAGGTTGCTCTTCTATAAGCCGCAAAGAGGAGACACAGAGGAACCTGTGTCCCTGAAGACTTCATTCAAGTGATGAATCAACCAGCCCTGAAAGCTGACTTACCTCTGGAGATGCTTCCTGTTTTGTGAGATAATAGTTTTCTTTGTTTGCTTTGATGTGGTTGTTAATTGCGGCTGAAAACCTATAGGAGGCCAGGAGAGGAGAGGGTTTCCGGAAGCCAGCAGTGATGGAGTCTGCAGACATGGCAGTGAAGGTGGTCCTAGGCTTGGCTGCAGCGAGGCCCTAGGTGGCCTGGCATGTCATTTTCAGTGGGGTGGGTGGTGGTGCAAACCAGGTCAGGGCCTGGCAGACCCTTCTCTGTTACTTCCTCTTTGTCTTTTTCTCTGTCTCCTTTAATCATCCGGACCACAGGATGTTGGGGGTTCTTCTCAGCTTAGTCTGGCCTTTCTTCTCCCCTCTCTGTATTTTTTGCCTTGATGTCACCCTTTCCTGTGGGTTCAATGTCATTTTGTGCTGGCATCGCTGTGCCGGGTCTTCATTACTTCCCATGGGTTTTCTCTGTGGTGAACGGGGCCAGCTCTTCAGTGTGGTGTATGGGCTTCTCATTGCAGTGGCTTCTCTTGTTGTGGAGCACGGGCTCCAGGCTTGTGGGCTTCAGTAACTGCGGTCCACAGGCTTCATTGCCCCATGGCACATGGAGTCTTCCTGGACCACCAGATATCAAACCCATGTCTTCTGCGTTGGCAGCTGAATTCTTTTCCACTGGACCCCCAGGGAAGTCCAGTACCGTCTTCTTCTTTTTTCTTTTAATTGAAGTGTAGTTCATTTACAGTGTTGTGTTAGTTTCTGGCATACAGCAAACTGTATATACATTTATGTATTTTTTTTTCTTTTTCAGATTCTTTCCATTATGTCTGCATGTGCTCAGTCGCTCAGTCGTGTCTGACTCTTTGCGACCCCATGGACTGCAGCCCACCAGGTTCCTCTGTCCATGGGATTCTCCAGGCAAGAATATTGGAGTGGGTTGCCATTCCCTTCTCCAGGAGATCTTCCAACCCAGGAATTGAACCTGGGTCTCCAGCATTGCAGACAGACTCTCTTTACCAACTGAGCTACGAGGGAAGCCCCTCTTTCCATTATAGGTTACTACAAAGTATTGAGCATACTTCCCTTGCAATATAGTAGTAGCATAGTAGGTCCTTGTTGATTATTTTATATACAGTAGTGGATCTATATTAATCCCAAACTCCTAACTTATCCTCCCCCCTGCCTTGCCCCTTTGGTGACCAAAAGTTTGTTTTCTGTCTGTCTGTGAGTCTGTTTTTGTTTATAAATAAGTTCATTTGTATTCTTTTTTAATATTCCACATATAAGTGATATCACATGACGTTTGTCTTTCTCTTTCTGACTTAGTGTGATTATCTCTAGGTTCATTCATATTGCTGCAAATGGCATTATTTCATTCTTTTTTTATGGCTGAGTAATTATCCATTGTATGTATGTATATATACATACATACATACCATACCTTCTTTAAAGATACACGCACCCGAGTGTTCATAGCTGCACTGTTTACAATAGCCAAGACATGGAAACAGCCTTAATGTCTGTCAAATAGTTGCATACCATCTCCTTGACCCACATTGTAAACATTTCTTGTCTGTATGATTGCAGAAACCTCCTAGCTGGCTCTTCCTTTCTCACTGTGCTTTTCCCAACAATCAGACCGCACTTCTAAAAAAATACAGGGTAGATCCTATTCATCCTGCTTTAAATCCTTCCACTGCTTCTGTCCCTATAATAAAATCCAGACCCCTTTCAATGACCCATGAGGCCCTGCCTGCCCTGGCCTCTGTTGTCTTCATGAGCCTTATTGCACATGGCCTCGTCATTGCTCACCTCCATCTAGCTGTACTGATCTTTTAAATTTTTAAAATTTTTTTTTTTTTAATTTTTAAAAAATTAGTTCATTTATTTGGCTGCACTGGGTCTTAGTTGAGGCTCTCAGGATCTTCAATCTTAGCTGTGGCATGTGGGATCTAGTTCCCTGACTAGGAATCAAACCCAGGCCCTCTGCACTGGGAGTACAGAGCCTTAGCCTCTGGGCCATCAGGCAAGTGCCTGTAGTGGTCTTTTAGTCGCTTGAACAAACTGCTCATTCTGCCTAGGAAGGTTTTCCTCATCCCTCATTGTTTGGCTAGCTCCTTATATTCCTTTAAATCTCAGCTAAATGTCATTTCTTCAGCAAGCTGTTTCCATGGATTTTATCTAAAGTCCATGTTCCATGTGACTTTCTCCTACTTAGCTCTTTGTTTTGTTTGATTATTTAATTCTTTTGTTTCATGGCATATATAGTAATTCAGATTTATTATGTAAAACTGTTTTCTATAATCTGGGTTTGGCTGCACAGTAAGAAGGGTCTTATATTTGTTTGCTAACTGGTCTCAGATGAAAGATGGTTCCCATCATGGCTTTGGCTAGGAATTTCTTAGAAGATTTCAGTATTTTTCGTGACTCACAGAAAAAAATTACAGGAAACACCAGAGACCATATTGACTCTTGGAACTCCAGAATAATTATTTTTGAACTTTCCCAACTGAACCCATTGGAGTTTAATTTAATAACATTAGATCCCTTCAAAGATCCAGCCTTTTGTCTCAGATTTACTGAGTATGCTACTGAATCAAATGTCTTGTGAGTCCTCATTCTGATCTTTAATAACAGCGAATTAATCACCTTGTCCTTGTCCTTGGAAGTCTGCAGATAAAGTCTATCTGAAAGGGTCCCAGGGTCTGGGGAGAGAAACAAGGACCGAGTCCTGGGATTTCTGGCTCAAGCCCACAGCGTTTGCTAGAAGGGAGGTCAGTGGTTGCAAGAGAGCAGAGTTGGTCTCTTGACAGTTGCACGATGACAGATTCAGAGTGTGTTTGCACCCAGGCATCCGCCTCCTTCCTGGTGCCTCCTTTCTAGTGCTCATGCTTGGTCCCTGACAGGATTCTGGAGGATGGAGCTCTCGGGTCATCTCTGTGTGAGTGTCTTGTTACCAGCACCAGAAGCAGACAGAGGGTTCCTACATTTTCTTCTCTTCTTCCTCTCTGAACTGAATTTTGATAATCTTCATAGGCAAGAAGAGGAAAGTGTGCTTGGAGGTGCCAACCTGGGAGGGGGTGACAGGAAGGAATGCGGCTTCGTGTTCTGAACATTTCTTCTTCTTTAAATTTTGCTTCAGATATTATTATTTTAATATCTTTTGGCCACATCACATGGCATGTGGGATCTCAGTTCCCCGACCACGGGTCAGATCCATGCCCACTGCATTAGCCATGCAGGGTCTTAACCTCTGGGCTGCCAGGGAAGTCCCTGTTTCAGATATTATTTTTAATTTTAATATTTTGAATCTATTACTGAAACACAAACTACAGCCCTCCCATTACTGTCTCTTGGAAATGTAGACACTGCCTTGAGGTCTGTGTGTTTAATTTTACCACAGACACATGTGAATGTGACAGTTGATCTGTCGTGTCCGACTCTTTGCGACCCTATGGACTGTAGCCTGCCAGGCTCCTCTGTCCGTGGGATTCTCCAAGCAAGGATACTGGTGTTAGTGGCCATTCCCTTCTCCAGGGGATCTTCCCGACCCAGGAATCGAACCCAGGTCTCCTGCACTGTGGGCAGATTCTTTATCGTCCAAGCCACGAAAAGCACGTGTATCCATGACCAAAAAATATAGGGTTCTGGATTTGCACGTTTTTACATTTTCCATAAATACTTTATATGTTTTTGCATCTTTTTTCACTGAACATTGTTTCCCATGTTCATCTGCATAATCAGGTGATGCAGTTAGTTAATTTGAACTGTTTTAAAGTATTGCACTCTGTAAATATTACTCACTTAACCATTCCCCTACTGATGAGTACTTAGGTTGCTGAACTTTTTTTTTTTTTTTTTTTTTAATATTTATTTATTTAGCTGTGCCAGGCCTTATTGTGGCATGCGGGATCTAGCTCCCTGACCAGGGATCAAACCTGGGCCCCGTGCATTGAAAGCCAGGAGTCTTAGCCACTGGGCCACCAGGGAAGTCCTTACTCTTGAGGCAGCATTTCATACCCCTTGGTCAGTCAGTCACTGGCTGCAGGTCCTCCCTGTGGGGACCCGAGGCTGTAAACTCCTGGACAGGGCGGATGCTTCGGCCCAGAGCAAGTCTTGGAGAAGGCAGCTGGGAGCACTTTGCGGTCAGTGTTCAGAGCAGCAGGGGTGTGGGCACACCCATATGGCAAAAAGGATCTGGTTGAGACACCAGCACACCCATGAGGACTCCTGTCCCTGGAGGGGATGTTTCCTTCTTGTTTGAAGGCTTGGCCATCCGAGAGTTAGCTGCGCCTTCCCCTTAGTCTATTGGCCATCTCACTGTCATCTTACTGTCACTGACTCTTCTTTCTCTTTTTTTTAATACATTTTTTTTTATCGAATTATAGTTGATTTACAATGTTGGACCAACCTCTGTTGTACAAAATAGTGACTCAGTTGTACAAATATACACGTTTTTTTCGTTTCCTTTCCCATTATGGTCTATCACAGGATATCAAATACAGTTCCCTGTCCTACGGATTAAGACTTTAGTGTTAATCCATTCTAGATGTGAGAGCTTGCATCTACCAACCCCAGACTCCCAGTCCATTCCTCTTCGTCCCTGCCTTGGCAGCCACAAGTCTGTTTTAATTAATATTATAATTCAAGATATTTGCATTTATTATTTTACTTTGTTTTATTGGCCACACTGTGTGGCATGTGGAATCTTAGTTCCCTAGCCTAGGGATGGAACCCGTGCCTTCTGCAGTAGACGCGAGGAGTCTTAACCACTGACCACTAAGGATGTCCCCATCATTGACTCTTCACTTGCTTATCTCCTCCAACTACTCCTTGAG
This sequence comes from Muntiacus reevesi, assembly GCF_963930625.1. NCBI lineage: Eukaryota > Metazoa > Chordata > Mammalia > Artiodactyla > Cervidae > Muntiacus > Muntiacus reevesi. The sequence continues at coordinate 68,110,297 of NC_089252.1, forward strand.
GCAGGAAGCTGGGCTTATCCACCTGTTGTCGTTCTCAGCCCCATGGGGTGGCACCATCCTCGGCATGGAGGAGGTAAGGACAACATTCCCTGGTGTCCTGGGTTCCCCCGCCTCAGTGACCCTGGTTATTTGAGCTCACTCCATGGCCTTGAGTCAGGTTCATTGACTAAAGAACAGCCTTGGAAGACTTTGATGAGACAAATGTGAGAATCAGGAAATCATGGAAGGGAAAGTCTTCAGTGTTCTCATTTTTTGGTTATATACGCCTTTAAAAAGTTTATTTAAAACAAATTTTATGGTAGATTTCTTCTCCCTACCCCGTAAATGGCTCAGTGGAAGGCAGTTTTGCTGTGCCCTTCTTGGAGGGAGAGAAACGAGGAAATCTTAAAGCCGAGTAATTACTTCCATCAGCAGGAAATCAGTACTCTTTGTGTGAACTGAACAGGTACCAAGAGAGCCTGACTGTTTAATTTCCTTGAAATGCCATTTGCATGTATTCAAAGCTGGGAGGATCACTTTGGGAGTTAGGGCCTGGAAGAGAGGTCAGTAGAGAGAAAGGAGGAACTGGGCAGCGTCTCAGAAGACTGGGAAACGGGTGATACTCAAGAGAGAGATTTCAGAGTTTACTGAGAACTGCTCACCTTCCCCACTAGGCTTCTGAGCCATGGAGAAGCCAGCATGACCCAGGAGGTGGCAACTTTGGGGGACACACTGTGATCACTTCCTGTGCTGAGTGATGGTTGAACATCTCTCGTCTGTAAGAGAAGCAGCTTGGGGAGCTTCATCAACTTCTCCTTGCCACATTTTAGGGCTCTGTGGCTGCAAGATGGCATTAATAAAGGAGTGAGTCTGCCCCGAAAACAGCCAGACAAGGGTCTGGAGGGTCTCAAGGATGCTCAGGGTAAAGAGGGAGGAGGTAAAGTGAGTCCTGCAGGGACTCTGGGCTCCCCTGTATCCTTCCTTATTTGTGAACACCTGTAGGGGTCTTCTCTCTACACTCAATCCCTTCATCTTTTTTTAAAAATTGAAGTATAGTAGATTTATAATGTTTCAGATGTATAGCAAATGATTCAGATATCCTGAGTTGGTCAAAAAGTTCATTTGGGGTTTCCCATATGGACAAACTGTTTGGCCAATGCTGCGTGTTTGTGTGTGTGTGCACGCATGTGTGTGTATACATATATATACACACACACACATGCACACATATATATACATTATATATATACTCTTTTTCAGATCTTTTCCATGATAGGTTATTACAAGCAGTTGACTGTACTTGCCCATACTTCAATCCCTCCATCTTAAAGAATGTTTTAGCAGTAGGATTCAATTTTATTTTATTTATTTTTTTAGCTTTTTGTTTATTACTTCTGGTTGTGCTGGGTCTCTGTCACTGTGTGCAGGTTTTCTCTAGTTGCGGAGCACAGGCTTCCCACTGTGCTGGCTGATCTCCTTGTGGCTCACAGGCTGTAGGTCACAGGCTCAGTAGTCGTGGCCTGTGGACTTCAGTTGCTCCTTGGCATGTGGGATCTTCCCGGACCTGGGATCTGATTCCTGTTCCCTGCCTTGGCAGGTGGATTCGTACCCAGTGTACCACCAGGGAAGGCCAGGATTCAGTTTTAAAATGAAGTTCAGACATGTGGAACACTGCTATGTGCAGAGCCCTTGGCTCGCTGCCGGGGACGCAGGGATCACAGTTGTATAAGGGAGGCAGGCCTGATATGAGCAGGTGTGGGCACGTGACCCCAGACAGCAGGAGGAAGGTGTTCTTTGCTATGCTGGGGCCAGGGTTAGAGCCAGGAGAGTCTGGGGGGGTTGCCAGGCAAACAAGTTGGGTGAAGGCTTTCTAGGCAGATGGAACAGTCTGTGCAGAGGCTGCGGGTCTGAACAGTGTCAGGTCCAGGGTTGTCCAAGCAGTTTAATACACTGGAGAGTGAAGTCAGGGTGTAGGGAGCTGATTTGAGGTCAGAGAGATGGCTGAGGAGTTTGACCGAGACCCTGTCATAAAGACCTTAAGAAGATCAGCCTTATGAAGGAGTGAAGGTGTGATGTTTCCTCACTGGCATCGCAATGGTAACTGCTGGGAGTGGGGAATGATGAGCAATTAAAATACCCAATGATGGGAATGCAGGAGTCAAAGCAGTGGTGGGTGAGTTTTCTCCTGGGCAAGAAGGCTTCCCTGGCTCCTGCTTTCGGCTGTTCTGAGCTAGCCTGGAATATACCCACTGTGACTAGTCACTGTATATTAACTGAGCACCCACTATGTGCTCAGAGCAACGTGTATGGCTGAGAAACGCTGTGATGCCCCAACGTGTGGGCTCCTGTGGCTTCCGTGGGACAGAGTTTCCCTGAGTTCTGCTTATCACCAGCACCAACTGCCCATCACACCCAGCTTCAAGCAAGCTGAATTCATTCTTCACTCCCTCATGCTCAGGAATCCCAGGACACAGACTCCATAACGCTGTGATGACTGACTGACTCGTACACATCACATCACTTGTGAACACAGGTTGGGCGAAAGTCATTTGTGAATCTGACATGAATAACTATTATCTTCTGGAAGTTGGGAATGTGGAGAGTTGACCTACCCTGAGAAAAATAGGTCTGATCTTGCTTCTTCTCGGAACTGTTTTGTGACCTTAGATAGTCCTTGGCTGAAATAAGCCTCATTTCAGCATGTGTAAGGTTAGAGATTTGGATCAGTGCTTCCCTAATGTCGCTTCTGGTTCAAATATCCTAGTATTTTAAGTCTATAAATAGGAATCCAAAACTCCGGATCGAAAGACATAAAAAACTGTGAGCCCAGAGAGTGGTGGAAAGATGCAGAGATGCAAAAAGAATACCTGGTGCTGCACTGGCATCTACCAAGGGCTGGTTTTCCCTCCTTGTAAGATGCAGGCAGGAAACTTTACCGTCTAGTCTGGGGTGCTCTGACAACTAATTAGTTCATGTTTGTGAGGTACAAAAGGAACAAAGGTACCTGTAAGAAATCATATAAATGCTAAGTGTTGTTTTCCATCCTCCAATCAATTGCACCTTCCTATCAGAGTGTTAAACAGCATCAGTTGCGGCTCCTCTGACTAGTCGTGCTGCCAAGAAAAGGGGGATGATTCTATTAAAAATTTTCATTTTAATTTCTCTCTGGCTATGACTCCCCTCCTCCTCTTTTCTCCAGTGCATTGTTCAGAGCTGCTCCCTGATCAGGGATCAGTACAAGTTAGCACTTCTGTTTTCTCTCCATTCCAGTCTAGTCTCCATGGAAAAGCTCTGGAGGATACACAAATAAACACCCCAAGTGGGTCTCCATTCTCCAGAGGCTCCTAAGTGTTCAGGAAGGGCAGAGACCAGTCCCCCCGACCTGCTGCAGGCAACCACCATTCAAGGCAGGGTGTGAGAAGCTGGTTGAGGGCAGGGCTGTGGGGTTTCTGATGAGCTTCATAATAAATTGTGGGGTAATTGATCCAAATGCAGTTTCCTCAGTGCATCAGTTATCTACTGCTGTGATAATGCCATGTAACAAACCAAGCCAAAACTCAGTGTCTTAAAATAAGGGCATTTATTTAAAGAGGCTGCAGGTTGGTGATTCACACCAAGCTCAAAACAAAGTTTAGTATCTAGAATGACTAACCTGCTGGGCCCCCCCAAGTTTTGAGTAGTGTCCCGGACTGGGTGGCTTCTCAGGGGCCCCTCCACCCTGATCTTAGCTCAGCACCCAGGCAGTGACACCCGCCATGTGCTGGCTGGTGGTTGGAGCTCTGTGCAGGGGGGCAGACGACTTCCTGCTCAGAGTTGGTCAGCTTCCTCGGGAGCGGGGCAGGATCTCGGGGGAGCGGGGATTCACCGAGAACAGGCTTCCTTGTTGCCCTGGATGCTCTTTCCTCATGCTCAGCATTGTGGGAAGCTTTAGCTGAATCATTGCATCTTGGCCCAGGAGGCCGTGAGCAAAGGTGGGAGGTGAGTGATGTGGACAGGCTGCAGTGATCTTACAGACTTGGCCAGGAGAGGCAGCTCCAAGATAAAACACGAGAGAGAGAGAATTCCAGATTTCACTTGACTTGTTGGGGTGGGGGTGGAGGAGGGCAGAGGAGAGGAAGGAGCAAGGTGAGACCCTAGGGAGGGACCCCGAGGCAGAGATGAAGTCATTTTTTTTTTTTTAAAGGTTTATTTATGGCTGTGCAGAGTTTTGGTTGCCGTGGGTGGATTTTCTCTGGTTGCAGTGCATGGGCCTCTCATTGCTGTGGCTTCTCTTGTTGTGGAGCGTGGGCTCTAGGTGCTCAGGCTTCAGTGGTTGCAGCCGTGGGCTCTAGAGTGCTGGCTCAGGAGTCGTGGGGCACAGGCTTAGTTGCAGCATGTGGGATCTTCCTGGACCAGGGATCGAACCAGTGTCCCCTGCATTGGCAAGTGGATTCTTAACCTGGACCATCAGAGAAGTCCAGAGACATAGTCACTAAGGTCAAAATAACATGCAGATAGCTTTGTGACTTTTTCTTAAAACCACTTTTTTTATTTGAAACTTACAAATTTCTGATTCTCATTGTTTCCTTGGCTATTGGTCCTTGCTGAGAAATTTTGCTAACGGGATTTAATTCTCTAGTCAGCTATTTCTCAGGGGCTGTGATCAGCTTGCCACTAAAGCTATCAAATAGGCAGCTTGCTCAAGTGCTGGGGACAGTTGGGTTTCTCAAAATCGAGGACATTTCAGAGCATGAGTGAATGACTACAGCAAAACATTATCGATGTGAGTGCAATTCTTTCTTCTTAGTCCAAGGTCCTTAGTTTCTTCCTCCCTGCCCTTCCTCATTTCTTCCCCAAACATTTATTGAGCATCTCCTATGCAGAAGCTGGGGTATACAGATAAACAAGACAGATATGGTCCTTATCTACTCAGTGTTGAAGTGGTATGAACTGAGAAGTTCCTCATTCATTTATTTGTTCAATAAACATTCCTGTGGTGCCTGATATTTGACAGTCCTTGTGCTAGGTGTTGGGCATACGGGGCTGAACAAGACAGATGTGCACTCTGCCTTTGTGCACGTTATAATCTGGGTGGGGAGAGATGTCAGGCAACAAAGTTAATAAAATAAAAATATAATGAACCTTGTTTGGAGGATGCCTAGTGGTCCACATACCACCATGAGGTGTCTTTCCTCATGGGTTCTGGTTTCATGGGTATGTTCAACTTTGAACTGTTGAAGTGCACACTTATGTATTAAAATAGCCGGGTGCCTAACAAGGAGAGTGAATGTTTCCTTCTTCTTTCATTTGCAAGAGGCGACAGCTTCCTTGCGAATCATAGATCTCAAGTTAAGGTCTTCCAACCTTTTGGCTACTCTTCCTTATTACCAAGGAGACCCAACATCTCACCTATGAGGGGTGTGAAGCAGGTCTAAGGCACTGTGTAAGTGGGGCTCTTCAAAACAGTGTTATTGGGAAACCAAATGTCAGCGGGAGGTTGCTGTATTCTGCGGCTGGCTTTCAGGATGGGAAGTGGAAAGGCGTCAGATGCAGCTCATGATTCCTTAGTGCCTACTACACGTGTCAGACCTCTCTGTAACCTCTATGTTATTCTCTTAACACGTGTTTCCATTTTATTGATGGGGAAACTGAGGCTCAGAGAATTGATGTGGCTTACCTATGGAGCCAGGGTAAGAAATCAGGTTCCTGGACACCAAATCTGATATGACTGGAGGCAATCACTTGGAATTTGTGACCTCAACACAAGATGGAGAAGATACAACGGTATCTGAGAGTTGTGTCATTTTAATCTTAAAGCACTGGCAAGCAGTGATTCTTTGAACATGAAAAATAGTGAACTTTTTTAAAAGCTGGAAACACTAGAAATTTACTCTTTCCAAGTGATAGTTCTTGGCAAAATAGACTTAAGTAGCATCTTCTTCCTCCCATTTTCCTTCTGTTTGCAGCATGTGTGTTCCTCTGTTCCGGAAGTTTTTCTTGACAGAAGCAGAGCGGTTTTTGACAAACAACTTTAATATTCTTTGTGTCTGTTTGCCAGCTCTAATAATCCCACAAGCTTACAAGGTCACTGTGGAGATTAAATCTGAGTCATTGGAGGCAGATGTTGACACATCATTATTTTTGGAGCTGCTGGGGACTCTCATTCCCTGGAGCTATGATTCACTCTGCAAACGAATACCCCAAATTCCACCTAACCTGCTGAGCCAGGGCCTCTGGACGACAGGAGGGAAACAAGCGCTCCACGCCACTGCCTTGCTCTGTGCGTTGAGAAACCCCTGCTCGCTGCTGGTGTGGAGAGAACACGAGACCTGGGCTCCTAGCTCATCTCTGCCACTGGCTGTGGGCTGTTATTTCATCTGTTCTTCACAGCCTTTCCTGTAATTGATGTGTGTGTGCGTGCGTGTGTGTGTGTGTGCATGCACACATGCACGCACTTAGCCACACAAGTCATTGTCTGACTCTTTGTGATCCTTTGGACTGTAGCTTGCCAGGCTTCTATGTCCATGGGATTCTGCCGGCAAGAATACTGGAGTGGGTTACATTTTCTACTCCAAGGGGTCTTCCTAACCCAGAGATTGAACCTGTGTCTTCTGTGTCTCCTGCACTGCTGGCAGATTCTTTACCCACTGAGCCATACAACATTTATTTATTTATGCAGGAAAATGGATTATCTTGAGTGTCCAGCTTGATGAACGTTTATAAATATATGCTCCAAGGGAGCACCATCCAGATCAAGACATGGAACATTTTTCCCACCCCACAAACCTCCCTCCTGCCCCTTCCTAATCAATAACCCTTCAAAGTTACCCTACTCTGACTTCTGACTCCATGAATTAGTTATGTCTGTTCTAGAATTTCACATAAAAGCAATCAGATGACATGTGACAAGTGAAAGTGTTAGTTGCTCAGTCATGTCTGACTCTTTGTGACCTCATGGACTGTAGCCCGCCAGGCTCTTCTGTCCATAGAATCCTCCAGACAAGAATACTGAAGTGGAGAGCCATTCCCTTCTCCAGGGGATCTTCCCAACCCAGGAGCTGAACTCGGGTCTCCTGCATTACTGTCAGATTAATTACTGTCTGAGCCACTAGGGAAGCCCCACAAAAAAGCAATCGAAGGACATGCACCCTTAAAAAAAAACTATTTTATGTTGAAATATGGCTGATTAACAATGTTGTTATAGCAGATGGACAGCAAAGGGATTCAGACGTACATATACATGTATCCATTCTCCCTCAAGACGTGTATCCTTTTGTGTCAGCTCTTTTGCTCAGCAAAACGTCTGTGAAATTTCTCCAAGGTGCTCTGTTATCAGTAATATGTTCCTTTTAATTGCTGAGTAGTATTCCATTATATGGGCGTGCCACAATTGTTTATCCATTCTCCTGTCACAGACACCTGGGCTGTTTTGAAACTTTGATTATTATGAGTACAGTTTCTTTAGATATTTTTTAATTTAAAATTTTAATTGAAGTGTAGTTGATTTACAATGTTGTGTTAGTTTCAGGTATACATCAAAGTGATTCAATTTATGTAAATACATTTCTGATTCTTTTGCATTACAGGTTGTTACAGGATATTCAATATTTCCCCCTGTGCTATACAGTAAATCCTGGTTGCTTATCTGTTTTACATATAGCAGTGTGTATCTGTTGCTCCCATACTTCTGATTTACCCCACTCTACCTCTCCCTTTCCTTTGATAGCCATAAGCTTGTTTTCTATGTCTGTCAGTCTGTTTATGTTTTGTACCTAGATTCATTTGTGTTATTTTTTAGATTCCACATGTAAGTAATATCATATATTTGTCTTTCTCTGTCTGACTTGCTTTGCCTAGAATGATGATCTCTAGGTCTATCCATGTTGCTGCAAATGGAAATGGTACTACTTAACTTTTTTTTAATGGCTGAGTCATAGCCCATTGAGTGTTTGTACCCCATCTTCTTAAACCAGTCATCTATTACTGAACATTTAGGTTGTTTTCATGTCTTGGCTATTGTCAATAGTGCTATAGCTATTCTGGTACACATCTTTTTGTAGACTTAAGTTTTCACCTTTCTTGAATCAATACTTAGAAGTGGGATGGTGGAGTCACGGGGTAGGCATACCTTCAGCTTTATCAGAAACTGCTCAGCAGTTCATACACATCTACATGGCAATAAGTGCTCTGTGGTGTTACCAGGAGGGGGAGAATGGGGAGCCTGGAGCTGGGTTGGTAGTGACCTGTTCTGTTGAAAGAACTCAGTCCTGTTTACCTGGCTCTTTGCTGAGTCACAAGAAGAGAGGAGAAAATGAGTCTCAGGGCTGTTCAAATTTGCCCCTCTTCAGGAGAGTTCTCGAATCTCTGTTTGAGTGTCTGTCTTCTGTAAGATGGGAATGACATACCTATTTTGAAGAATGAATGGGAAGGTGAGAGGCAATCATGTCAAATACCAAGCCCAGGGCCTGTGATCTAGTAAGAGCCCTGCAAACATCAGTTTTCTTCATCTCAAAGGAAGAAAGTAGAATACTTATTGCCATTGTGGAGTCTTGGTGCTAATGGGCAATGTGGCTGGTTTGCTGGTGACAGCTCTGTGCCTAGAAGCCCTTTAACTTTCCCTCGACATTATGCTTCCTTATCTAAAACCTGGGAGAAGGTTCTTATGGTGATGGCCTCTGGAGATGGTAATGAGCACATGGTGAAGGCAAGATGCATTCTACACATGCCGTTATTTGCTGTGTAGCGTTCATGTGAGACTTTTGATGTGTTATTAAAAAAAATTATTTATTTGGCTGTATCAGGTCTTAGTTTCAGTGTGTGGGATCTTGTTCCCTGACCAGGGATTGAACCTGGGCCCTCTGCATTGGGAGTATGGAGTCTTAGCCACTGGATCACGAGGGAAGTCCTTGATGGTCCAATTTGATGTTGGTATAGGGTGAAATTGAGTTGAAGTTGAATACTCCAGCATCACAATACTGGACTCTTGGCTGCATGTAGAGCTCACATAGCCTAATGTATGAAAGTGTACCTTATAAGATGCCAGATTTTCATAATGGAAAAATAAGAGTATTAGAGAAAAACATCAAAAGCTTTCCTTTCATAAGTTTTGTAATAAAAGCTGATTGTTTATTAAATGGACTGTGGGTTGCTATGGCGACACAAGGGTGCTGAATTAGAAGAGGACTAAAGTGGATATTCTAATGTGGACAGGCATAGCTTATACACACTTAGACAAAAAATACTGAGATGTTGTGGAGAGTATTTTATGGTGTCAGTAAAATTTCTTGAGTTTTTGTGTCAGACTGGCCTCTGTTTTCTAGGTTACCCACTTTAATCCCCATTATATTTTGATTCTTAATCATAGTTGAGATAGTTTATGTGTTCATTCATTCATCCATACATCAGTAAATAGCTTTTGGTAGCACATGTATCCACATTCTGAGGGCTATTCAAAGAAGTAAAACATACAGTCTGTCTGGAGGATTTCATGAGCGCAGAAGCACGTCTTGGCCCCTGGCTGACTTTCCTCTCTGAATTCAACTCCATTCAATCACTGTATTCAGTGATTTCAACACTGGGGAAATTTAATGTAAAGAATTTTAAGGCTATGATAAGATTGTATATGTAAAGATGGAAGGAAAAAAAGAACACTAAAAAGTACCCACAGACTGATAGACATGGAAGGGAGGAGTCCAGTTCTCATAGAACTGAAGGTCTGGTTGCAGCAACCTGGATGATGGGAGGGTTTGCTAGGTTGTAGGAGCCAGAGCTGGTCCATAGTAACTGGACAAACAGCAACAATCCTATGGGGCATGGGTGAGCTGAGGCTGGGAGTTCAGAGCGCAGACGAAGTTGGGGAGGTGCCACTGTGGGGTGGAGTCTGGCAGCCTGCAGGGTCTACAACCAGAGGGCTGCGGGAAGGTGGTCTCTGGGCCTTGGTGGGGGTGGGTGGTGGCAAGGTTGCTGGGGGATGGCCTACTTTGGACATGCAAATAGGGCAGAAGGTGCAAGTGGAGCTAGAAAAAGCAAAGCTGAGCCTGGCGGGCCATGGCCCCTGGGGTCGCAGAAGGTTGGACACGACAGAAGTGACTGAGCTCGCACGCAGGAGCAAGTTGAATCATCGGGAAGAGAAGTCCCCGCCTCCTGCGATGTCCTGCCGGCGCCCTCTACTGGCAAACCTTAGCATTGTGCTCACTGTAGCGGAGAACGGCTTCCGTTATTAGAGGGCAGGTATTGAAGGGTGAGTTTGGGGCTTAGAAACGATATTTCAACAACGGCCCACCATCTGGGTTGTGGTTTATCTTGTAAAATGATTGAAAATATTTGTCTTTCACAACCTTCCTCAAAGAGGCGAAGCTGGAAAGATGCACAAAGGGTTCCTTCAAAGAGAGTGACGACCTTGTCAGTCCTTCCAGGAGGAAGCTCTGGGATGCAGGCCTGGGTTGGCAGCAATCATTTGTGCTCAGTCCTTTCCTGCCGAAAAGGAGTTCATATCCATTTGGTCTGCAGAGTTGATATCACAAGGACATGGGCTGGAGCCCCCGTTCTGCCACTCACCAGCCGTATGATTGTGACACTCTGCAGTGATGGCCTTAGTCCAGATACCAGTGTGTGCCTAATGGTGCCCCAAAGTTACAGCTCTCCCATCGTATCGGAGGCTTAGCCACCATGGCTTAAGGCAGAGGCCAACACACTTTTCCTGGAAGGGGCCAGGTAGTAAATATTTCAGGCTTTGCAGGCCTCAATGTCTCTGCTGCAGATATCCAATTCTGTCTTTGTAGAGCAGGAGCATCCACAGATAACAAGCAAAAAGAATGGCCATGTCTCTGTGTGGGGAAGTGTGTCCAGTACTGGATCTCACTGTGCTGGGACCAGTGTGTCCCCAGTCACATGCTGGCCCTAACGTTACACTGTCATCTCCCATCCCAGACAAAAATTTTTTTTAAATCTCAGGTCTTATTGATTTGCCCTGCTATGGGTCTTGTTTGGAGCCCCTGAAGTTATCCCAATGAATTGTCCTGTCTTTGAGCCTGGAGCATCATGGATTGGGATCTTGGGGTTGGGGTTGAGAAATGCCCCAGTCTTCTTATTTAAACTTGTTCTTTAGTGTCCAGCCCTGCAAACCTCAGCTTTTGCTAAACTATTCAAAAAACAAGATGTTGTTAGTTTACAAACAGTAAATGCTGGAGAGGGTGTGGAGAAAAGGGAACCTTCCTCTCTTGTTGGTAGGAACGTAAATTGGTAACAGCAACTGTGGATAATAGTATGGAGCTTCCTTAAAAAACTAAAAATAGAGCCACTCTATGATCCAGAAATCCCACTTCTGGGCATATATCTTGAGAAACCCATAATTTGAAAAGATATATCCATGCCAATTTCATAGCAGCACTATTTACAATAGCCAAAACATGGAAGCAACCAAAATGTCCCTCAGCAGATGAATGGATAAAGAAGAGTGGTGTATATAGACAGTGGAATATTACTTGGCCACACGAAGAATGAAATAATGCCATCTGCAGTAACATAGATGGACCTAGAGATGATCATACTAAGGCAGAGGAAGATGAATATTGTATGATTTTGCTTATTTGTGGAATCTAATTTTAGAAAAGATACAAATGAACTTATTTGCAAAATAGAAACAGACTTACAGAAAACAAATGTTTGGTTACCTAAAGGGAAATGTGTGGAAGTATAAATCAGGAGCATGGGATAAACACACACACACACTACTATAACAAAATAGATAACCAACAAGGACCCGCTGGGTAGCACAGGGAACTCTCCTCAGTATTCTGTGATAACCTATATGGGAGAAGAATCTAAAAATGAATGAGTATAGTTGTATGTATAACTGAACCACTCCGCGGTACCCCTGAAACTAGCAAAGCATTGTACAGCAGCGGCATGAGGATGTGCTCACTTGCTCAGTCATCTCCGCCTCTTTGCAACGCCGTGGACTGTAGCCCGCTAGGCTCCTCTGTCCATGGAATTTTCCAGGCAGGAGTATTGGAGTGGCTTGCTATTTCCTACTCCAGGGGATCTTCCCAACCCAGTCTGTTGAACCCACATCTCTTATATCTCCTGCATTGGCAGGCAGATTCTTTACCACTGCCCCATCCTCCATAAAATTAAAATATATAAAAAAAACAAAACCCAAAGCACAAAGTGTTGTTAGACGGCCCTTGCAGGGATGCTGTGTGGAGCAAGGATCCACTTCCCCACTGAAGGAGCAGCCGCAACAGTACAGCATCACCAAACCAGCCCTGGCTCTGCTGTTTTAGCGGTGCTTTAGCTACTAAAGGTAAAAAAAATTGTCGTGCAGGCAAAAGATCATCTGCTATTGTCACCTGTGGATTTTCTTGACCAGAGAAATTGTGGTAAGTGTGAATACATCACATAGTGAATTTTAATGAAAAGTAGGGACCTATTCAGTGAAACAGTAAACTGATTGCCCTGCTGTTGGGGAGTGGGTGAATCTCCCCAGACTGACATCTGTGAGCATGCCTGTACCCTGGGTTGGTCTGTGAGCCTGGTTGTTTGACCCCCTACCCTGCCAGCTCATATGATAAGGTAACCACCGCACCCTGGAATTTTCCCTTGCTTTTTTTTTTTTAAAGCTCTGTTTAAATTCTGGGGCAGAAGCATTGATGCTGAGATACTTATGCCCTTTTGATAACTGCTGCTTAAGCTGCTTCTTTGACAGACAAATTCTAATTAAACAGTATAATAAGTTGCAGAAACACAACAGCTCTCAGTGCTTTTCCTGTGGCATGTCACATCTGAAAAAGCTACATCCTGTAACTTGCAGATACATTTTTAGGTACTGTCTCCGTGAATTCGCACTGGCTGTTTCTCCAGAGATGTAGGTTAGGCTAACACTTTCTCTCTCTCTTTTTTTTTCCCTCAGTGGAAACTATTTCTAGGCAGCAAATTAATTGTAGGGAAGTTAAGGTCAAAGAGATTTGTATTTCTTTGCAGCAAATTCTGCCCTTGGCTTAGGAAAGTTACCACAACCCCTTAAGTGACTTGAGTTGGGATTTGATCCCTGTGTCGGGAAGATCCCTTCTCTGATATTCTTATCTGGAAAATTCCATGGGCAGAGGAGCCTGGTTTGCTATAGTCCATGGGGTTGAAAAGAGTCGGACATGACTGAGCAACTAACTTTCACTTTTCTTCTCAGCACCACACATTCTGGGAAATAAAAGGAAACTGAAATAAACAACCATGAAACAACAATTTTTTTTTTTTTTTCTTAATGCTCAGTCGTGTCCGACTCTTGGTGACCCTATGGACTGTAGCCTGCACCAGGCTCCTCCATTCATGGATTCTCGAGGCAAGAGTACTGGAGTGGGTTGCCATTTCCTCCTCCAGGGGATCTTCCGGACTCAGGGATCGAACTCAGGTCTCCCACATTGCAGGCAGACGCTTTACTCTATGAGCCACCAGGGAAACAACAATAACGAAGCCCAAACCAAGATGCTGGATTTTGGGATCTATGATTTGACTTAGATTTGAGGAAAGGAGGGTCATTGCAGGGTTGTTACTCTACTGATTGGAAAGGCAGGCCCATTTCCTGTAGGTAGGTGGCAAGTGCAGAGTACAGATAAATGGTGAGGGTCTTCTGTTTGGGGATTCATTTTTTTTTAAATCCAAAGGTCTTTGCTTGGCCTTGTTAAATGGCATTTTTTTGTAGGTCACAGCAGAAGAAGCACTACAGAGGAGTCAAGAAAAGCTTCCTATACTGAGTGTGGCTTTTATCAAAACTTGCTGTGTGCCTTTGGGCAAGTCACCGAACCTCTCTGATTCTGGAAATCGAGTCACCAAATCTGAGTTTGGTGGAAGGGGTAGGCATTCAGGCTAAACTGGGCTCATTCACATGGCAGGCATAAGGTTCTGCGACAGTGAGTGGAAGCAGTCAGGTCTCAACGCCTCTTCTCTCACTTTCTGTTGGTAAAAGCTTAATGCAAGGCCAGCCCAATGCGAGGAGCTGCAAAATAACGCTATGAGAAGGTGAGGGAAGTGAGAGGAGAACGATCACAAGCCGTCTACACTGGATTAGTGCTCATTCTGGGATCTTCAAGGAAGATGAGTGATTAATAATGTGGTGGTTTGGGTGTGCGATCTGCCTGAGTTGTGACTTTAGCCAGGAGCAGAGACAGGTACAGACAACAGGAGAGAACAGAACACAGGGAATCACAACTTAATCACTGTGTGACCTTGGACAAAATACTTAACCTGTCAGAACCTCAGGTTTTTTTATCCTAAGTTTCCCTAAAACCTGTTTTAAATCTCTGCTATTCTGGGTACTGGGGTCAGAGACCAGAAAAACGAGGTGACCCTTGGGAGTTTCTGCCGCTGTGTGTGTCAGTGACTGGGGGAGTGAGGGACCCTGGTACCGGCCACCTCTGCCAATAAAGGGGCATCTGGCTTGCTCCTGTGCTGTCCGGGGCAGCTGTGAGCTAGACCCTTGCTTCCCCGAAGGCCTCGAGGACTGGCAGGCAAGCAGTGTTCCCTGTACCTCCGGCAGGCATTTGCCCACGGGAAACCTGCTCTTGTTAGCCCAGCTTTTGAACTGCTTGACCCCGTTGGGGCCCATGGGTTGGGAAGGGCTTCCAGTGCATCTATATTTGGCTCACTTGTCCTGGCTGATTTTCAACTTTGTTTTCCAGCTGTGAAGAAAAACATCTATATGGATGGCAGTAATTGGGAATTTAATAATTTTTTGATGTTTCTTGTGGTGCTTGGAAAATCCACTGAGAATGGTCTATATATTTTCAGCGTTTCCCCATTCTGTGCTAAAACTCTGTGCTAAAAACTCTGCATGAATTTTATTTTCTCCTTTTCTTTCTTTCTTTTTTCTTAAAGCACAAAGCAAGCTAACTTTGAAGTCATGTTTCCTTTTTAGTCAAGTGTGTGTACCGGGTCCTTATTTTCTCCTTTTGTTTTTATTGCTACCATGTTCTTTATTACTTTTTTCCAAGTCATTTTAGAAATAAAAAAGATGGGGGAATAAAACCACTAGAGTCAGAGATTCAGACAATCTAAGCGTTGTCTCCCCATGAGAATTACTCTTGACTGGAGCGGGAAGCTAGTGTTTCTTTACCTGGTGTTATTTGATTACTAGGTCATCGAAACTTTATCAGCTCTATTGCACTGACTCCCAGAAGCTTGAGAGTAACAGAGGAATTGCAAGTAGGGCTGTTATCATGTCACAGAAGCTCCAACTTCATCTTCAAAGGAGGCAGTGCAAAGGAGTGGAATTTTTTTGGAAAAAGCGTGAATGTGTCTGGATGTAAGGCCCAGTTCTACACCTACGGCATTGCTGGGTGACGTTGGGAAACCTGCTTCACCTCTCTGGGCCTTGCTCCCTGCCCCCTAAAGATGAAGCTGCTTCCAGAAGTTACTGTAAAATGTTTTCATTTCAGATGTAAAGAGGAATCTCTCATGACTCGGTTCATGGATCTTAGGTTAAGACTTATTTAAGGCTCTGTGGGGTTTTATCACACATATTAATATCAGTGATATAGAGATTTTGAAAATGTTGGAAGTCTCACACGTCTTCTCCCCTCCGTGAGGCCCACTTCCTCCTTTGATGAACTCTAGGTACTGGGATCTTGGACTGGTAACTGCTGAGGTCTGGCTTGGCCCTCACTCATCTAACGAAGGATGACAGCGTTGGACCTTACAGAAGCAGTGAGAGATCCAGGTTGCAGGGGTTGGACAAGGGGGAGAGAGTAAAGGTCCAAGCCTTTCAGCCTTGGCAGTCTTTAAACTCATGGTGTGGGTCAGAATGTGTCTGCTGGCTATAGCAGTAGATTCGTTCTTCCTCCGGTCCACATTCTCCGATGTTCCTATTGACCACATATGTGGCATCACCCGTCATTTAGGGGCGCTTCCTGGGAGTTTCGGGGTGAGACAACTCATTTCCACTCCTCAGTGTACGTTTATTTTGCCCTAGTTCAAAACATGAGTGACAGATGGAATCTATGCGGTATGGAACAGGGGAATCAAGCAATTAGTTATTGTTACTTTTATCTGTCTGGAGAGGGAGGAACACCATTAGCACATTTCTGGGAGAATTTCAGAAGATGCCCGTGAGCAGGAGTGCTTTTTGTGACTGAATCTCACACCCTCCTTACACTGTTGGGATCTCTTGGACTGTTTATGGGTTACTATCCTGGAGGGAGGCTGGATCTTGGGCCCCAAAGTCCAGGAGACACAATGTCCCATGCTCTCACCCTTTCTGCTGATATGACTCAAACCATACCTATTACTGTTAACCAGCATTTGTTAAGTACTTGCTAGGGCTCAGGCAAAGCACATCTATATCTGTCATTTCAGTTAATACTGAAAACATCCCTTTACTGTGTGTTAGTCGCTCAGATGTGTCCAACTCTTTGTGACCCCATGGACTGTAGTCAACCAGGCTCCTCCGTCCATGGGATTTCCCAGGCAAGAATACTGAAGTGGGTTGCCATGCCCTCCTCCAGGGGATCTTCTCAACCCAGGGATTGAATCCATGTCTTCTACATTGCAGGCAGATTCTTTACCGTCTGAGCCACCAGGGAAGCTACGGCATAGGTAGTGTTACTGTCCTCGTTTGGCCAATGTGGAAATTGAAGCACCAGGCTTCTTTTGTCTTTTTCACCCAGATGGTTGGTAGTAGAGATGTGACTCTAAATGAGCCAGGTGGCCCTGAGAATATTCCTCTGAAGCATCATGCTGTGCTGTGTCCACACACACGTATGATCATCTGTGTCTGACCGCCAGGATCCCAGGGATTCAAACACTGCCCACTGGTTCATAGTCCTGCCACTAGCCTCAGCCCCTTTCAGGGCCTTGAGTCAGAGCTGCAGACGTGCTTGGAGAGCAGGATCTTCAGAGGGCCCCTAAGAATATGCTGTTAGAGCAAGTAGATCGTAGCACTTCCTTCGTGTTACCTACCGGGCCTCCGCGTCTGCTCCTGTCTCACCTCCACGTTGATTTCTTAGCTATCTTCCCTTAGACTTTTAACATCAGCCATATCAAAGAGCACATAGTTCCTGAGCTCCCCATGCCCTCTGACTGCCTGGGGTGCAGGCTTCTTCCCCATCATCACTGGCAGTGTTCTCTCTCCCTCCAGACTGACCGGATGCCCAGCCTGGCATTCTCTTAATATTCTTCTAGATTTTCCCCGGTTCCCTGGAAGTCCTTGCTCTCTGTCAGAGGTGACACCTACGTGGCTTTTATGATGGCAAATCCACATGATCTGTTTCCTAAACGTCTGTAGAACCCAGGCTGGGTACCATCCATCTAGCATCTTCAGAGACTGGCAGGAACAGCGCTGATACACGTTTGGCACATTGCCAGTGCCAGCCAAACCTGGATAATGTGCTCCTTTCCAAGTGAATAGTTAGCTTTTATTGCTGTTTTATTAGATTGAATCACATGAAATTGCTGTTCTCGTAAGTTAAAATTGCTCAAATACCGGCATTTCAGATGTGTATTTTTCTATTCCCATGAGCATTTTCAATCTGTTCCTCCCCTCGGTTCCTCCCCTCCTGCTTCTCTACACCAAGGTTCCCCTGCATATCCTACACTCATCTTTTCCTTTTTCTAACACTGATGGCTAAACTTCCAGAAAGAGTTGGTTACGTTCACTGTTTGCATGTCTGCACCAGCGATTCCTGCTTCAGTCTTTTGCCGTCTAACCCTTCCCTCTCACCTCCTAAAGCTGCTTCAGGTGTTTTTAAGCAGCGCTAAAATTGCCCCACTTGCGGGTTGATTCTGTTCTTCACCCTCTTGCACTTCCTCGCAGCATGAAAAGACTGGGGTCACCCCCTTTTGAAACTCTCACCTTCTGTGACTTCCATGGCCTGACTTTTTTTTAAACCCTGCTAATTTATCCCATATTCACTCTATTTAAAGTTGAAGGATGAAATGAAAACCCATCTTGCCCTTCAGTTGCATACAGCACAGAAGTTACTACAAGGTACCGTGACACATATCCTGGCAAAGCAAATGTAGTTGATCAGTTCTATATGATTAAGAGATAACCACATGTGTATTATTTTCAAACTAGAAAGAATATATGCAGAGCATCTAGACATGAGCCCCAAAAGTTCTGAAGTTCAAAGACAAGATTCTTTATAATCTCATTCAGAGTATATATAAACTTTACTTATATTTATGGAACCAAATTAAAGAAGCTATAGAAATAAAGGGTGTTTTTCCCCACTTCATTTCAGGCAAGGCTTTATTGGGGCCCCTGCTGCAGCAGAGAGGATTGAAAACAAACAGCAGTTTCCCTTGCTCACTTTCTTACTCCCCGAGAGGCGAGAGGGTGGGGATGGCGAGGTTTTTCCTTATATGAGGTGAGGGTATGGGTGTGTCCAGGGCTGGAGGGCTGGCTGAGGTGGCCTGCCACCCCCCCTCTGGTGGTGTTGAGTGCAGGGGGCATGCTCAGTATCCAGCTTTTGCTCCCAACATCCTGCTTTTGCTCCAGGCTCTTCAAAAGTGGCGATTGGGATTTTGGTCTCTTTGTATCTTTTCTCCAGAATTTGTCCCAACTGCACATGCTCCCAGGAGGGTTTTTATAGGATCAAGAATTGAAGCAATAAAACCATGCCAGGGTACTTGTACCTTTCCTGTCTATCTTCTTCCATGGTGGAGAGCTCGCCTGGCTCCATCTCTTCTGGCCGTGTAATTGACTCTTCTTCCCATCCCTGCCTGAGTCATGCCCATGGACATCCTCTCCGTCCTCCTCCTTTTGGGAGCCTTGTGCATCTACTATTTGTGAATATCCTCACATCCAGCAGTAACGTGTACTCCAGGCAAGACTCACTCTGGCTTTGGTGTATCAGTAGGACCCAAACCAAGACTGTCGTTCCCCAAATCACCTTCTCTTCCTTTCATTTCCCCTTTTGATGGTCCTCTTTACTTTTTTTGCCCCTGCCTGGGTCCACCTGTGTAGCATTTCCACAATTTTTGCCCCGCTGTCTGTTTCTTGACTGTTTCTTCCAGCATCCTAACTTTTCTCTACCAGTCTGTCAGCTCCACACACTCACATGTTGAAAATAGTCATTAGTGAGCCTGACTTAATCATGTTTGCATTTCCCACAGTGCCCTAGCATTGTGCTCAGGGTAAATAGGCCTTCGATGCATATACGTGGAGTTCAAAGGAATTGATCTTTTAAATGACAGGCACAATTGGACTGTGTTATCCTAAGCTTTGATAAATATCAGTAGGAGAAAGGAAAAGAATCACTCATAAATTGACCACCCCAGCACACTGTTCTAGTCACTGGTGTATTCTGTCATGCATTTCCCCATTCCTATTTTTAGATGAGGTTGACAAAGTTTTTATTGTTACCCTAGTGGTCCACCCAGAGGACAGAGTTGCTTGGCAAGGGCTGAATACTAATCATTAATGTTGCTCACAACATTTTTCCAGCGCTCTACCTTCCTGTTGGGATTGTACTTCCCAGTTCCCGGAGGTTAAGTGAGGACATGTGACCAGAACTGGCTGATGATCATTTAATTGTTGATCCCTCAGAACATCCTCTCCATGGCTTTTCCATCACTCCTGGTCCTCAAGTGACATCATGATGCAGAGAAGCCCAAATGACCCATGACGGCCATGAAATAGGAGAAAAAAAGCTTTATTTTCAGCTGTTAACATTTTGGGTCTATCTGTTTCTGCAGCAAACTTTAACTCGATTGGAGATGTAGATTGCTATTTCTGGGAGAGTCTCTGATTTATTTTTAATTTTTTACTTTTATTTGCATTAATTTTTTTTTTGCTGGCCTTTATTCCCAGGACACAAGTTTTTGATTTTTCAGTTTCTCCTGGGATATCTTCTTCTTCTGTGCAGCCTCCTCTTCTGGTTTAGGGAAGATCTACTCTTTTTCAGTAAGGCTCATTTCCATGTGGCCAGGTTGATCCGACCATGAGCTCTGTAAGTCCTCCTCTGCATCTTAGGGGCTTTGTTCACCTGGATAAGTTCAGTGACCAGAGAATCTACATCTTAGCCGTTCAGTTCAGCATCACTCTGCATTTTTGAGAAGGTGTGCAGGAAAAATTCAGCACTCTGTTTAGGCCACTGACACTGCACCCAGCCCCACTGTTTGGGCAACTCCACCGTTGTATGAGGGCTTCCCTCATATCTCAGTAGGTAAAGAACCTGCCTGCAATGCAGGAGACCTGGGTTTGATTCCTGGGTCAGAAAGATCCTCTGGAGAAGGAAATGGCAGCCCACTCCAGTATTCTTGCCTGGAGAATCCCATAGACAGAGGAACCTGGCGGGCTACAGTCCATAGGGTCTCGAGAGTCAGACATGACTTAGCGACTACACGACCACCACCATTGCAACAACGGAGTGGTACTGTTTGCTTCTTAAAGGGACATCCTGCACTTACTTGGTGGCTTTTCATTTGTTTTTCCTTTTTAAATTGGAGAATCCCCATGGACAGAAGAGCCTGGAGGGCTGCAGTTCGTGGGGTCAGGAAGAGTTGGACATGACTGAGCGACCAAGCGCACACACACACAGCACATAGTTGCTTCACCTCGCTGTGTTCATTTCTGTTGTACAACGACGTGATTGGTGGCATTTTGGATATGCATAACCTTACAGGCCTGGGTGGTTTCATGAGTGTTCTTAAAGTGAACATGAAAGTTTTGAACCTCTTGATTTTCATGATTTTGGGGGGGGGTGGTTCCTGGCAAAGTGAGTTGCGAACCATTTTTAGAGGTCATCTCAGGCCCGGCTTGTCTCGGGGCCCTAACGGGCTGGCCGGGCTTGGGGTGGGGGCGCGGGCGCAGGGCAGGTGGAGACAGGCTCGGTCCGACCCTGCGAATTCAGGACAGATTCGCTCTAAATTGGAAGGTCTAGGTTCTAGGTTTAAAAATCAAGAAATACAGACCAGATGCAGCAGTTTCTTGACATGGAGAACCAAACCCATAATACATTGGGAGCTTCTCCTTGTGAAGCTGAGCTTCAGGAATTAATGGGACAAATTGACATCATGGTAAACAACAAAAAATTGGATTGGGAAAGGAAGATGCGGGCTCTGGAGACACGACTAGACCTTTGGGATCAAGAGTTGGCAAATGCACAGACGTGTCTGGAACAGAAAGGTCAAGAGGTGGGGTTACTTCAACAGAAGTTGGACAGTTTGGAAAAATGTAACTTAGCAATGACTCAAAATGACGAAGGACAACTACAAACCCTGAAAGCTCAAGTAAAGAAACTCTTACAAAAAAAAAAAAAAAAAAGGAAGATTCTCTGATTTAACACCTTTAGCACCATTCCACCTGACAGAGGAAATGACCTGGGTCATAATGAGTGGCTCATGGCGAGTGGCTGGAGCCGAGGTTGGCTGACTCCCTGGACATTCTCCCCTGTTCACAGCACCCTGGGCCCAGGGGGAGGCTGACTTTGCAGGATGGTTTCCTGAGTTTGGTCTCTGCTTCCTGGTGGTATTTCTGCTGCAGAATGTGTTGGGCCAGACTCCCCCTGGATTTTGGGTCACTGACCTGCTGTACTTTTCTACCTTGACTGGTCATTTGAGAGAGCCTGAGGGTCCACTTTGTGAGCCTTCTGCCGAATGCCATGACACAGGCGCCTACCTCAGCCCTAGGGCCTCTGGAAGAATGCTTCCTTTTCCAGGTGATGGAGTGGAGGCAGCAGCCTCTCTGTGCAAGTGAAAGTCCAACAATTTAGCTTTGGAATTATCTGAGGGTGACCAGATTCTCAGATTCCAAGGTATGAGGATAATTAGGACTCTTGTTAATCATTCTGGATCCCCTTCCCCGCCCCCACCCCCCAGTGACGCGATTCACACAGATTAATTACTGCCTGCTATAAATAAACGCAGAGAAAAGCAATCTGCATCGCTGAGGCAGAGGGTAACTGTCATTTAATATATCACAGCTTTCCGCACACCTGTTCTCCCTCCGCTGTTGCCATGGAAACCACACTCTATAAGAGAAGCTCTGCATAATTAGCGTGGATAGAGGTCTATATCAATCAGAATAATTTGAAAGAATACTAAAAACCCAAAGGAGCAGCCAAAACTACTTGTCTCAATAGGAAGGAATCCGATCTCCACTGTGTGGTAAATGAGGAGGCAGTTACAGGAGAAAATCAGCAAAATTAGCAATTCTAGGTCAGCTGGAAAACAAGGTGCCAACCTTTTCCTCCACGAGAGAGGAAGAAAACTTTGTCATTGAGTCTGACTCTGTTAAGTGCTCTTTCGAGCCACACAAAGGAGATACAGAGCCAAACAAAGGCGTGAATGTGTGTTGAGGTGATGGAGCTCCAGAAGGGTGGGAGGGCTCCGCACACGTGGGATGCCCCCAATGCAGTGGTGGGCAGGGAGGCTGGGGCGTGAGACTCCAGCTGCGGGAGGGGCTGGTGGCTGAGGTGGAGCTCCTGCAGGAGCAGTAAGAGGCTTTCAGTCAAAGTGTGGGATTTTATGAGTGGCTGGAATCACCACATTGCTTCTTAGTGGTGGAAAGAATTTCAGACAGAATCTAGTTCCAGCGTGCTAGTTTTGCAGGGAGGAATGGGAATCTCGCAGAGGCAACTTGCCTGAAGTTCCAAAACAGCTGTTGGCCAAGCTCTCTGGTTCTCAGTAAAGCTCTTTGCTAAGGCCATTGATTGGACCACCACTGGGTTGGTGGTCCTGGTCAGAAATTCTTTAAAAAAAAAAAAATTTATTTTTACTTATTTATCTGACCATGCTGGGTTTTTGTTTTGGCATGTGGGGTCTAGTTTCCTGATCAGGGCTGGGTCTCCGGCCCCCTGCATTGAGAGCTCTGAATCTTAGCCACTGGACCACCACGGAAGTCCCTGGTGAGAAATTCTTTGGTCCTTTGTTACCAAGGGGATGAAATTGAGTACCTGGCCCCAGAAAGCATGTGGACTTTGGCATTTACAATCTTTGACAGTTTCCCTTTGGGTGTGGATATGCAAATTCATTCATTCATCCATGCAGTATGTATACATTAAGTAAAATGGGATCATATCAAGTTCTTTTGAGAGACAAACTTCCTGCAAACGGGAAATTTCCAGAGCTCTTACTGGATCCATGTTTCTTTTTTTTTTTCTATTATTAATTTTTATTGGAGTGTAGTTGCTTTATAATGTGTAAGTTTCTGCTATACGTCATAGTGAATCAGTTACATGTATACATATATCCCCTCTTTTTTAGATTTTCTTTCCATTTAGATCACTATAGAGCCCTGAGTAGAGTTCCCTGTGCTGGGTCCGTATTTATATTAATTGATATTCATTCATTCACTCAATATTTATGTATTGAGTGCCTACTGCGAACCTATTCTATTCCAAGTGCTGGGAAATAGTCACTGGTAAAGCATGAAGATCTCTGTCTTCACAGAACTTGCATTCTAGTGCATTCTAGTCACAGACCCTAGGTATGGGAACAAATAAGTACGATAATTTTATTTTTTTGTAATTAAAACAATTTTTATTGAGGTATAGTAGATTTACAATGTTCTGTTAATTTCTGCTATATAGCAAAGTGATTGTTATACTTAAATATATATATTTTTAATATTTTTTTCCATTATGGTTTATCACCAGATATTGAATATAATTCCTTGTGCTATACAGTAGGACCTTGTTTTTTTTTCCTGTGCTATGGGGCTTGAAGGATCTCATTCCATTCCCAACCAGGGGTTGAAACTGGGCTTAAGCATGAAAATGCCGAGTCCTAACAACTAGAGCACCAGGGAACTCCCTTGGACCTGGTTACTTATCAATTCTCAAACTATATAATAGTTTGCATTTGCTAATCCCAAACTCCCAGTTCATTCATCCTCCAATTCCTTCCCTCTTGGCAATCACAAGTCTATTTTGTATATCCCTGATTCTGTTTCTGTTTCATAGATAGGTTCATTTGTGTCGTATTTTAGATTCAATATGTAAGAGGCATCAAATAGTATTTATCTTTCTCTTTCTGACTTATTTCGCTTAGTATGATCTTTTCTAGGTCCATGCATGTTGCTGCAAATGGCATCATTTCATTATTTTTAATGGCTAGATTACTCCACTCTTACCAGAAAGGTGGGGAGAGAGGATCTGAACATGTATCTGGTTCTGATTAATGTAAATGACTTCAAAGTCATTCCCCAGACTTCCACTCCTCTATAGTTTAGCCAACTCTTGATTTTTGGCATATTGGGCCTTGTTTTGGAGGTCCACCTGCAAATACTATTGTCCCTTCTACTTCCTCTGGTCTACATTCTTCCTCTTAGAATTCATTCTCTGAATATTTTTTGTGTTCAGGAGCCACTCACTTCTCTAAGCAGACTTCATCCTTTCCAAGTTTGGTGGTGGTTTAGTCACTAAGTCATGTCCGACTCCTGTGACCCCAGGGACTGTAGCCTGCCAGGCTCCTCTGTCCATGGGGATTCTCCAGGGAAGAATACTGGAGTGGGTTGCCATTTCCTTCTCCAGGGGATCTCTTCGACCCAGGAATTGAACACAGGTCTCCTGCATTGCAGGCAGATTCTTTACCGACTGAGCTACAGTCGGTAGCTATAGCTCAGAAAGGGAAGCCCCTTTCCAAGTTAAAGATTTGTATATTGTTTTTCTTTGTGTGAGGGGGTGCTTCCCAGGGGGCTCAGAAGCAAAAAAATCTGCCTGCAATGCAGGAGACACGGGAATGGCAACCTACTCCAGTATTCTTGCTCAGAAAATCCCATGGACCAGAGGATCCTGGTGGGTTACAGTCCGTGGGGTTGCTAAAGGGGCAGACGTGACTGAGTGATTAAACAACAGTAACTTTTTCTTTCACAGTATTTATCAAAAATGATAAATGAAACAGGGAAAAAATTTTCTCTGAAAATTGTCCTGGGCCTGCTAATCTTAGTGTTTACGCATTGTTTGTTTGGAAAATGATTATCCCTTGAAAACTAGAATGGATAATGGAAAAACTGGAAACAGCCTTGAAACTGGAATGGGTGTTTTTGTATGGATGCCAACTTCAATGGTATTTGTCAAGTAACAAAGTATATCGTGAAACTAGGCATTCATTCCTCTTTATTCCAGAATCTTATCAATGGTTATTTAGGCCAAGGTTTAGCACAAAAGATTGATTTTCTGTTTATTCCTTTGGCTTTTATATTGATTGTACATTTGTCCTGTTGTACCAAATATGGTTACTTATACATATGTACATGAATAAAATATGTTTAATAAGCATGCATAAAATATATGAGCTTGAAAACTGTTCCCTGGTGGAACATTAGTGTCTTGGTTGAAATATCTGAGTGACTTCCAGAAGAAATCATTAGTTCCACTCTAATGTACTGTGTTCCTGTGTAGGAGTTCATACTCTATACAACAATGATTCTTAATTTTTTTGTCGTTGTTTTACAAGTCCCCTGAGAATTCTAGTGACTCTTATGTATAGGACAGAATATGCGCTTAGTTGCTCAGTCATGTCCGACTCTTTGCACCCCTTGGACTGTAGCCTGCCAGGCTCCTCCATCCATAGGGTTTTCCAAGCAAGAATACTGAAGTGGGTTGTCATTTCCTTCTCCAGGACAGGACAGAATGGATTAAAACAAAAACAAAATCAGCTATTGGGTTGGTTCCTAGAGGGGCAGACAAGTCTTTTGATTCAATTCCATTATTATGGTGGAGGACCTTTACAATGAAGAAATACAGTTCTGGGGGTAGATTGCAAAAAGGTTCCCTATTACCCACCTCTCTCTGTATCTTCGCCCCTTGTAAAGTGACTTTGCAACTCCTTGAAGTCCTTTTCCCCATCTCTAAATTTGGTCTGGCCTCATGACTCACTTTGCCTGTACAATTTGGTAGAAATAATTAATGATGGCCAGTTTTGAACCATTAGGTCTCAAGAGTTCTTGCACTGTCCGCTATTCCTCTTTGGATTCTATCTTCCACTCATGTGGTCAAGCCCAGACTTTGCTGGAGGATGCAAAAGAATGTGGACTAGAACCAAGTCAGTCTGAACATTTCAGATGAGGCCACCAAAGATCAATAAAACTTTCCCCAGTGGCCAACTATAGATACATAAGTGAGTGTAGCCAAGTTCAGATAAGCCTGACTCAGATCTGCAGAACCATTAACCTATATACTCATGAACAATAGTAAATATGCATTGTTTTAAACAACCAAGTTTTGGGATTTTTTTTTGTGCAGTGATAGCTAGCTGATACAGATAGAACCACAAGAAAGTGAGGTTTTTTGGGGAAAAACTCATGTCTGACTCTCTAGTTATTATGTGCTTCTTGCATTCTATTAATAAATGTTCATTAAATTTGTGAATACAATGTGATTAATTGGGTTTCCTGGATTGGAGTTCTTTCCAGTGGCACAGATAGAGAGATGGTCATTTCCCTCATAAACCATGTGATTTCTATAGGAGGGGAATGGATTCTGTAGCAGAGATGCTAGTTTTTTCATAACATCTGCTCCTACTTGCTTAGTTCTAGGCCCTTAGTTTTCAGTTGGACATATGACTTCCTTAAATAAAGATTACATTTTCTGGCCTCTATCACAGATATCTGTATGACTAAATTCTGGCCAATGGGATGTAAGTGAAAGAGAAGGGGCATGCTTTGTATTTCCTTTCCTCATTCCTATCAGATGGGATGCAGATATGTCAGCTGGCATAGGGCAACCATATTGGAAATTGAGGTAGAAATATATGCTTAGGGTACAACAGCAGCAAATTTAAGGATATTGAATCTGTGGTCACTGTTCTTTATTACTGACTCCGTCTTCCTTGTAGGAGAGAGAACTCTTCATTCCTACTCAGTTTTCTATGTCTGAATCAGGTGCATGTATATCCATTGACTTATTTCACATCTCCAGATAAGAAAGAACAGGGGTGACAGCAGACTAGGATGGACTATTTCAATTCTCATTTCATTTCACATAGACTACCTGCTGTTTGCCTAGTTCTATTGTCCGAGATACTAAGTTGAAAAAACAATGAATCATGTTCTCTCTGGATATTAGAGATAAGATGTGTGCCTGTGGCCTAGGTAATTGCCCAGGTAGTTAACAACACAAGAGGTATAAGCCAAGTGGCAAAATGAATTCTCTTGGGCATTCCACATTCCCTGGGTCCAAGGGCAGGTTGATCAGGGAGGTGCAGAGTGGATGGCAGCTCATGAATGGGTAGACAGGTGTCTTGGATCTTGGGCTCCACCCTAGCGTTTACCTTCTCCCCAGCATAACTTTGTCTTGGTGGGAGAGGGCATCCTGCCAAAGAACGAGGGACTTCTGCAGGACTGGTGGGGGGTGTGGTACAGAAGGGACCTGCTGAACAGTAGTGAGGGCCAACGTGGGCAGGGGAGGCAAGGTGGGCCCATAGAGGGGAGTCACTCCAGCACTAAGCTGAGGACTTTGAACCTGAACCTGTGGGTCTGGCCTTAGGGGTTTTAGAGGACAGCTGCAATCTAAGAACCTTACATTTTAGTGAGACTAGTTGTGTGACTCTGTGAAGGAACTAGAATCGAGTGGGGCCAAAGGAGGAGGACAGAGACCTAGGTACTGCAGGCAGGGGTGATGATGGCCCAGGCAACATGGCATTCTTATGAGATGGAGAGATGAAGAGGGATAGATTTTGCAAAGAAAGCTGCAAAACAGACCTGGTGTCTGGACATGAGGGCTTAAAAAGGTGTAAGAGCTCAACTTGCCTTCTTTCTTTTGGTTTGTTCTAATTTTGTTTTTGTTTTACTTTCTACTGGCGGGTACTTAATCAATGTTGTGTTAGCTTCTGCTGTACGGCGAAGTGAGTCAGGTACACATGGACGTATGTCCAGTCTTTTTTAGATTCTTTTCCCGTGTAGGCCATTACAGAGTATTAAGTACAGTTTGCTGTGCTATACAGTAGGTCCTTATAAAATATATTACTAATAAGGACCAACTTGCCTTCTTTTCGTGCATGGAAATGGGAAGATTGGCATTGCTAATGAGAGAAATGGGCCAGAGAGGTGGGCTCCAGTCTAACGAGGATTGGGACCGATGTCTTTAGTTTAGAGACTCTTGTCTGTGCACTGCGACCTGATCCCCATCCTCAGGGCATCTGTTCAGTGGGTGGTTGGCTGTGGAGGGTGGGGATGAAGCTGAGAATGGAAGTGGAGAGAGCTCCCTGACTGGTCGGCAGAGGCAAGTGGACTGGCGCCTGGATTGTCTCTCCCTAGAATTAGACGGCCAAGTGATGGAATGCAATCAACAAGGGTAAAGACATGTTCATCTGCAAATCTTTTTGTTCATTGCTGGTTATGTGGTACCGGATGTGGAATAGCTGGCAGGCACTATTCATCTCTATCCTCACCCTACAGGGCAGCGTACCAGCAAAGAAAGACGGATGAAGAGAGAAAAAGCTTCAAAGTGGAGCATGCTTGGGCCAGGATGGGGTTGAACGGTTGGGAGGACCAGTTCTATGAACTCGGGTAGGCACCGGAACATCTCTGAGGTTCTGTTTGCTTGGCATAAAATAAATAAGAGTAGTGATAAATACGGGGTTCCCTGGTAACTCAGGTGGTAAAGAATCTGCCTGCAGTGCAGGAGATCTGGGTTCTATCCCTCAGTTGGGAAGATCCCCTGGAGAAGGGAATGGCTGCTCACTCCAGTATTCTTGCCTGGAGAATCCCGTGAACAGAGGAACCTGGCAGGCTACAGTCCGTGGTTGCAAAGAGTCAGATACAACTGAGTGACTAACACTTCCAGTGGTAAATAATAGTAAAATCATAAAAAATAGAAGTGATATGATAGTAATGTCTATGCTCTGTATCTATCATGGCATATATCACTCACAGCTTCATGTCTTAAAAGGCCGATGCTCATTTGTTGTATTTGTGAATCTGCAGTTTGGGCTGGGTCAGTGGGGGACAGCGTGTCTCTGTTCCAGATCTGAGTCCTGTGTGGGGTTGGCTGGAGAGGCTGGGTGGTTGGGCACCCCTCTGCATGGGTTCTGAGGTCTGAGGTCTGAGTTCTGCTGTGTGCTCCATCCATCATGGCCCCTCAGAGGTCCAAGAGTGAGAGTTCCAGGAGGCAGAAAGCAGGGGCTGCCGGCCTCTTAAGGTCAAGGGCTGAGAGCCGGCATAGCTGTACTCCCGCGGGACTCAATCTGCCAAAGTAGCTCTCAATTCAGGGGAAGGAGACACACCCTCACCTCTCAACAGAGTGTCCCTCTTTTGCATTTTTTTTTTTTTTTAAATTTTTGGCTGCATCAGGTCTTCATTGTTGTACGTGGGACTTGTGCAAGCGGAGTTTACTCTCTAGTTATGGTGCTTGGGCTTCTCTTGTGGAGTGCAGGCTCAGTAGTTGTGCATGGGCTTAGTTCCCGGACCAGGGATCGAACTCGTGTCCCCTGCGTTGGCAGGCAGATTCTTAACCACTGGACCACCAGGAGTGTCCTGAAGTCCTCTTTAATTGTTGAAGAGTAAATAATATAATGAACATGGAAGGCTTAACTTCCCATGGAGAACATAAGAGCTCAGTAAACAGTGGCTATTGTCATGACTCGAGGTCGTGTTGGGATTATCAGAGAGTTTCAGGGTTGAGTAGCGGTGCTGGATTCAGTGACCAGGAGGCCACTGAAGGAGCAAGACGGCCTTGCTTTCTTGGATGTGGCGGGAGTGGGGGGTGGCCACCATGCGGGTGGTAAGGAGTGAGTTGGTGGCAACTCCAGAAAGGCAGCACGTGGGTTGACAAGTTGAATTGCGGAAGGACAGAAAGAAACTGGAGCGTTGCTGTGGATGAGCAGGGGCAGGGTGGCAAGGCGTCCGGAGGATGCCTCCCCATGGCTCAGGGACAGGGTGGCAGAGAGTGGGAGGCAGGCATGTGGGCAGGATGAGAAGGAGAGGGAAGAGGAAGAGGGGAGAGGCAGAGGGACTGAGAAAAAGTGTGAATATCTGTGTGTTTTAAAGGCCAAGTTTATTCTAGGCAAGCTATTTATTTAAGATTTGCATGCAAATGAAAACAGCCAGGATATAAGCTCCTGAGAGGAGGGAGTCTGAGCGGAAGAAGGCTTTACAATTCTCATTTCAGGCTTGTAGATAGGTGACTGTCTGGGCCAGACTAAAAGGAAAGCTTCAGCTGGGAGGGCATCTGTTAGGGCAGATGGAGAAGTATTAAGCTTTTTGTTATTGGAAGCAGGCGGTGTGGGTTCGATCCCCGGTTGGGGAACTAAGATCCCGCATGCCACTTGGTGAGTCCAAAAAATTAAAATAACATAGTCACTAGTTGGGAACGTTAATTTTATACCTAAAAATGGAGGGTGACATACAATCCTCCACTCCTGAGAGTTAATATGAAACAAAGGCCATATCAAGAGTAATTTTGGATACCCTAAGAGTTAAAATGTTTATGATTTTTTTTCTACTTAATTGAATGAAAAGAAAACAATTATAAAGTTAGTGTTAAGAAGTCAAGCCAAGTTCTGCTTTTCCACATGACCCTTAATGCTTCTTTTAAAACAGAAACTGTGAATATTTTAAAAAATGAAGTGTTGGTATCCTTGCTTTGTGTGAGCCTTAAGACTGGACTTGGCTAGCCTGGAGGGCCGCCTGTTGAGGTGGGCAAGGCCCCATGTTCTGAATGTTGGCCCCGGTGGGTGACATTGGTCCTAAAATTTCTCCATCACAGACTCAGCTTTTCGGATAAGGGTTCCTCCCAACAGCCAGTCACCTTGGACAGACCTGGGTCTTGCCTAGCTGCCTGCTGTCCTGTTTGAGTATCCCTGAGGATTTATCCCTGGGAAATTCCCCTTGTCTCTGACACAGGCTTTTTCACGGTGGAGAACTTTTTGATTAGTTTGTTCCTTACTGTATCCGCAGAGGCTGGCCAGGTGCTGGCACTGGATCGTTTGTTGCATGAATGTAGGATGAAGCGGGAGGGAGTTCCCTGTGGTACAGTGGTTAGGACTGTACCCTTCCAATGCAGGGGCGCAGGTTTGATCCCTGGTTGGGGGACTGAGACCCCACATGTCACAAAGTGAGGCCCCCCCAAATTAAAATAATATAAAATAAAAAGTTCAACACTGAAAAAAAAATAAAGAGGAGAGGAGTTTCTTGAAAAAACAACAACAACAAAAAACAGTGAAGGGGCATCATAAGGGGGCTAGGCGCGGAAGGGGAGCTCTGGGAGCAAATACTGGGCATTTCACAGGTTTGTGGTAGCTTCTGTAGGGGGTGTCTGTCTCAGGCTTCCCAGGTGGCCTAGGGTAAAGAACCCACCTGCCACTGCAGGAGACGTAAGAGACTCGGGTTCGATCCCTGGGTTGGGAAGATGCCCTGGAGAAGGGAATGGCAACCCACTTCAGTATTCTTGCCTGGAGAATCCCATGGACAGAGGAGCCTGGCGGGCTACAGTCCAGGGGATTGCAAAGAGTCGGACATGACTGAGCAACTGAGTATGCACTTTAGAGGTCAGAGTGAAGCAGTTCAGATAAATGGATGGCCAAATCCTTGAAAAAGTGATTTCAGTGTCCTTGGGAGGAAACATGGAAGAAAGAAAGCGTTAGTTCCAGGGATCCTGGGTAGTTTTTTTTTTTTTCCCCCTTACAACAACTGAGAAGTTTATATTTCTATTTGAAATGCAGAGTGAAACTGTGTATGGCCCTTTAAAAAAGTAGAACGTATTTACTTATGCACAGACCATATGGGACTTAGGAGTGGGTGTTGATGGGACCAAAATAAACTCCCTGGATTCACAGCCAGGAGCAGTAAGTCTGGAGCAAAGTTTCTCTTTCACCTTAGAAAACTTGAATTTATTTTAAACAATCTAAAATAGAGTGGGCTTTCCCATTATGAAATCAGTGCAGGCCTATTATAAAAATTTGGAAGAAACACAAGAAAAGACAGTCTTGTGTGAACTTTGGTGGAGTGCAGGCAGGTTGCTGGATGGTGGCTGCGGGGATGATACTTGAGACCACGGGAGATCAGAACTTTGGGGACATTGTGAGGGCAAGCTTGAGAGGTGGGCTATGGTAGGACCAGCTCTGTCTTCTGGGGTCTGTAGGTCCTCTGTTGGGCTTGGGAAGGGTCTGGACTCTCACCTTTTCCCTATAACTGAGTCACAGTATTTGAGTTTCTGCAATCCCCCAATTCACAGAGCTGGCCGATGTTCTGCAAAGAGCATCTACATTCTGCAACAGCAGCAGCTGCTGGAGGGGGCGCTGGGACCACAGGGACAACAGAGAAGCTGTAACCGACCCTGAAGGCCAAGAGGACTTGTTCTTTCACACAGCAGCTCCGCATGGGCCCTTCTCCACAGCGGGCCCTGAGCTGTGGGTACAGTGGTGCGTGAACAGGCGTGTGATGCCTGCTTCCATGGACATTACGGTTTAGTTTCTGTTGGCTGAGTTTACGCTGTAGTCCCACCATCTAGTCCTATCCAGCTCCATCTTTTAGAAAGGGATCCTCATCACCTTCATGGACCCATTCCAGAAGCTTTGGAGTTATTCTTGAAATAGTCACTCAGTCGTGGCCGACTCTTTGTAACACCCGCGGACTGTAGCCCACACGGCTCCTCTGGCCATGGAATTCTCCAGGCAAGAATAATGGAGTGGGCTGCCATTCCCTTCTCCAGGGAATCTTCTCGACCCAAGCATTGAATCTGCGTCTCCCGCACCGCAGGTGGATTCTTTACCCTCTGAGCCATTAGTCATCCTGTATTTACTTTGCCCCAGAGGCAGATGTGAAGGAAGCAGCACAGAGTCTTGGTGGAGATGGGTAATGAATGCAGACCCAGAGGTCCTTTCTCTGCTCATGATGAGCAGGGTGGGGAAGCCGGGTCCAGCAGCAAGAAGAGTGAGACCCAGCCTAGTTAGTGTCCCAGTCCTGCCCACCACGGGACCCTTTGTGTGTCCTCATTGATTCTGCGTCCACAAGCCTCTCAGACAATTGGTGTTCTCATTTTGTCTCCTCTTTTCCTCTCAGAAATCTTGAATGCGAAGGAGATGGTGACAGTTTAAACTGGCATCCTACCCAGGGCATTTTCATAACAAGAAAGATCCAAAAACCAAGGCAGGCTTCTCAGTGGTTAGGAGCGGATTTTGGAGACAATAGTTTGATTGAAGCAGAATCCTTCCCAGGTGGCTCAGTGGTGAAGCATCTTCCTGCCAGTGCAGGAAATGCAAGAACATGGGTTCAATCCCGGGGTTGGGAAGATTCTCAGGAGGAAGAAGTAGCAACCCACTCCAGTATTATTGCCTGGAAAATTCCATATCCAGAGGAGACTGGTGGGCTACAGTCCACAGGGTTGCATAGAGTCAGAGGAGACTGAGCATGCAAGCATGCACAGGAGAACTCTGGATGTGAAAGGTGGAGGCCTGGGGGATAAATTTTGTTCACAATGAACTCATTGTCTCAGAAATTCAGCCCCAAGGAAGCATTTCAAGCACCTCCTGAGTTCCCCATTCCCTTTACAGCACTGTAATGATAGCTGTGACTAACACAACTCCTCAGCTAGGATTCCCTTTAACAGCTGTCAAACTTTCTGTTGCATCATGCACACAAATCCTGAAAATATTTTAGAGGCACTGCCATTTTGGCATCTAAGTCCTACCACTCATTGTCTCATACCTAGAAGTAATGGAAAACTGTTCTGTGCATTTATGTTCTATAGAGTTTGGAGAAATACAGCTATTGGATTTTTCATATACAGCACCATGGGCAGCGCTTGGATCACCACCAAGGAAGGGCTATTTGTTGTGTGAATCAAAAGTTCTGGTTGTTCGGAAGTCCTAGAATAGCTCCAGATTCACATATTCCATCCTGACCGTCAAATGCACAGGTTCTGAAGTTTGGTTTTTGAAAATATATCCTCATAGCTGGGAGGCAGTTCGTGTTTTGTAGGGACAAGGACTTCATCCCTGTTTCAGGCTCCCCAGGGGGACTTAGAGACACTGCCTCTTCCATTCCAGAAATTGCTGTGAGATTTCACGCAGGGGGAGTGGGACTTGCCCTTTTCATTTATTATTTTTTCTTCTATAGTGACTGCATTTTTTTTTTTTCCCCTCTGAAGACAGAGGCTTTCGTGAGATTGAAATGCAGCAGTGGTTCAGTTCAGACGACAGCTTAGGAAATAAATGGAGACTCTGGGACCAGTTAAGCTCATCCTGGGGTTGTTTCTTTGTGAAGGAAGATCTTTCCCTTGGTCAGGAGGTCAGCTCTCACTTGAGTGTGGGTCCTCTCACTGAGGTGGGTGGGCCTTGCGAGGCACTGCAGCTGACCCTAATCTATCAGTGGGTCATTCCTGAATTCCTCCTTAAGCCCCGTTCTGGATGCCATTTTGGAAAGTTTGTGAATCCATCAGGACTCCTGGTTTTGGTTTTTTTCCTTGAAAATTTATTATGTAAATATTCTTGCAATAAAAGTTTAAGAAAGATTTTGTGAAATTAAAAAAATATATTATTATTGTTTCTAAACATTGTCATCATTTTTAGATATATCTCTCTAGTCATTTTTAAAAATGATTTTTTGGTGACTTTTGTGAATAGGTATTTTTGTTTTTTTTTAAGTCTTTTTTTTTGACCACATTGAGAGGTGTACAGGATCTTGGTTCTTGACCAGAGACTGAACCCAGGCCCTGTGCATTGGGAGGGTGGAGCCTTAACCACTGGACCTTCTAATCATTGTTATGTGCATGAATTTTGTTAACTTTTAAAACAATTTTGTCTCTACAGTAAATGCAGTTTTCATTGTAAGTTTTTTTTTTTTTTTTTTTACTAAACAGTATAGCATACTTGGTAACTAATACTTGTTATTGACTATTCTTGCTTACTAATACTTTATTTACTTAAGTATTCCTCAATTGAAGGTTATTCAAGTTGTTTCCAAATTATCATTATTATAACCCATAATGAATGTCTTTGTGTACATTATTTTGTGGCATTTAGGATGATTTCTTAAAAGATACATTCCTAAAGGTAAAAGTTCAATAATCTATGTGTTGTAGGTGCTTTACAGATGTTTAACATCAGTAACATTAAAGTTCTGAATCAATAACGTTAAATAACATTAGGAGGATTTCTTAAAGGATACATCGATAACCTTAAAGTTCTTAATCAATAGCACTAAATAAATAACATTAAAGTCCATGTTTAACAATTTGTAATTCCGGCTTACAAAGCTTTTTTGAGACTGTGACATAGAATTCCATGACCGAATATATTAAGACCCTGCTTGCCCATTCATTCTCATGCTGGGAAAATTGGGAGAAGGGAGAGCCCTTTCTTAGCCAGATGCACTTCTTCTTAGAACCTCCAGGCTCACCCACATGTCTCCTGATATCAGTGCCCAGGGCTCTGCCCAGACAGATGGCATTTGCTCTCCAGTTATTTGGCAGAAAACGTAACTGAAAACTCGGCTGCCCAAATCTTGTCAAAGGCCTGGTGTTTTAGGATTGCTCAAAGGATATCATCATGGACTTGATGCTTGTGTCCCTCCAAAATTCATATGTCGAAGCTCTAGCTGTCGGTGTGATGGTGTGTGGAGTTGAGGCCTTTGGGAGGTAGTTATGTGTGTGCCAGGTCATGGGAGTGGAGCCCTCATGACGGGTTTGGTGCCCTTGTGGGGAGAGAAGGCAGCCTGTTTTCTCTTCCTATGTCCCAGGAAAGGGACCCTCATCAAGAACCACGTCTCAGACTTTTCAGCCTTCAGAACAGTGAGAATAAAGGTTTGTTGTGTAAGCACCCAGTGTATGGGATTCTGTCAGAGCAGCCTGAGCTAAGACAAGCGTGCAGGTCTTCCACTCCTTTAGAATTTCTCCGTTTTATTCTTAGATGCAGTGGGAGCACCACAGCTTAGACCAACTTGTTCTGGGTCTCTCTATTTATTTTTTTAATTGAAAAAATTTTATTGAAGGATAGTTGATTTATAATGTTGTGCCAACCTGTCTGTACAGCAAAGTGATATACATACATGCATTCTTTCTTTTATATTCTTTTCTGTTCTGGTTTATCATAGGATAATCATTGAATGGATGATCATTGAATCTAGTTCCTGTGCTCTGCTATTGTTTATGTTCTGGTTCCTCTAAAATGACTCTGAGTTGTGTTTGGCGTGTTGGTCTTAGCCCTGGGGAGAGGAGGCTCTAGCTTTCCTGCGCTTCCTCAGGCCACAGCCTCTGAAGCAGCTTAGCCACTTCTCAGCCACCCTCTTGTTTTCGTTGATGATACACAACACGGTGTTGCTTAACCAGCCAGAGTTCTTCCCAAAGTCAGATCATCTTTAGCAGTGGTATAAAACCTCATATCTTTTTGTCCTTTTTATACAGTTCATGTGGATCTCACAGCAGGTATACTGGGGTGGTTTGCCATTCCCTCTTCCAGTAGACCACGTTTTGTCAGAACTCTCTGCTAAGACCCATGTGTCTTGGGTGGCCCTACATGGCTCATAGCTTCTTTGAGTTATGCAAGCCCCTTCACCACGATAAGGCAGTGATCCATGAAGGGGGACATGGACATGAATTTGGGGAAACTTTGGGAGATGGTGAGGGACAGACAGGCCTGGCATGCTGCAGTCCATGGAGTTGCAGAGTCGAACATGACTGGGCAACAGAACAACGTAAAACCTCAGCAGACTCGGTTATCCACCAAGTCCTTCATACACAATAAGGTGTCCTGAAGACTTGCTGCTTTTTCATTTTATGTATACCAATGGAGAATTTAACAGCAGGACATCTAGAGAAGGAGCTATTTTCGTCTCAATGCAGGATGTACATTTTGTGTTTGGTCTAGTATTGTCTGTGTGAATTGCCTGCATGGGAATGGGGAACTCTAAAGGCCTTTATCTGGCCTCTTCTTACAGTGACTTTTGCAAACTCACCTTATTCCTGCCTTTATGTTGTCTTTATTTTGTCTCAAATTGTTGATTTATTTAGTTTGATTTGCTGAATAATAAGCACTCTTGTAAGCCGCCTCCAGTAATTTGGGAAACTAGATGGGATCCAAGCATGTCCCATAAAAAGTGTGATTTATTGGGTCAAAAGATGTGAATGCTTTTGAGGCTATTCTTACATGCTGCCAGTTAACTTTCCTTTTCCTGATGACTTCCCAGGACTGTCATCTGTTTTTTTCTTGGACTTTAGGCTGGGGCCAATGTAGGCAGCCATTAGTGAACTGGTACTAATGGGTCTTAAAAAACTCTTAGCCATGGAATAAGTGAATCCATCTTGATTGGAAGATGCCATGAATGTCAGGTCAGTTTTTGTTTTTTTTTTTAAATCCATCTCTGTCTCCCCTCTTTGCAGGGGAAAGAGGGCTCCCTGGGAAGCCTGTCCTGCTGCTGACTGATGCCAGGGGCTTTCTAGCGAGTGCTCTTGGAATCCACACCTTTGGAAGGGCAGGAGCAGGACTGGCTGGAGGAGGAAGCTGAGCTGTGATGAAGTATCAGTGATCCCCAGGATGGTGCCTTAGGTAGCTCTGAAGCTGGGATCGCCCCTCAGAGTTGTCCCAAGATCGGATGAGAAGGTTCAGAAGGATTGGCCAGTGGAGTCAGCTGCTCTCAAAAGTATATGTGACCGTGGGCAAGGCGGTC
Source organism: Muntiacus reevesi (assembly GCF_963930625.1). Classification (NCBI taxonomy): domain Eukaryota; kingdom Metazoa; phylum Chordata; class Mammalia; order Artiodactyla; family Cervidae; genus Muntiacus; species Muntiacus reevesi. The sequence goes on from NC_089252.1 coordinate 68,147,789, forward strand.
GCCATAGGGGCCTGAGAGCTGAGCGTGGCCTGCCGGCAGCTCTCCTTCACACAGTTGGGGGAATGCGTACATTAGTCCTACAGGGAGACAGTGTGTCCCAACGGAAGCCTTCAGAGATCAACTGATTTGGGGACATTGCTAGGCCCTTGGGGGATTTTTTTTTTTTTTTTTTGCAAGAGTATTTCACCTGCATTTGTGAACATTTTCCCTTCCATCGGTGCTTGCTGCCACCGCCACCTGCGATTTAGGAAATCTGCCTCATGCTTAGCCTTCTGATTTTATAATTACCTTTCCAGAATAATAACCCCATCCAGGTGTTTTGTAACACAAAACAGCAAGGGAAATTAATTTCAATTAGAAGGGGAAAAATACAAATTGAAGTGGAGTTGTGGAAAGAAGCAAACAAAAAAAGCCCAACATGCATTTCTTTGAGTGTGCTTCATTTACGTAATTAAATGCCCGCAATGCGACTGAACCGTTGGCAGTGATGCCCTTTAAAGATCGACATTTAAAAAATACATGACCCCGTGGAATTTGGAGCTGCGCTGGCTGCCCAGCACACATCTGGAGATAAAAGGGGTGGGGAGGGAGGAAGGCTGAGTGAGAGCCTCAGAGACACAAACAAGCATCCTTCTTTTGTGTTTTCACACTTGGATTTTTTTTCTTCGCATTAGAAGATGAGCCTTGTAAAAATGAATCCAAGTTAGTTTCCAGCATTTTGAAGGGATGCTGAGGGAACTGTTGACTTATGGGCTTTATTGAAGGAGACAAATTTCAAGTTCTTGTCTTCTCTCTCCCTTGGATGAGGAAATCCTGGATCTTGTTTTCTCTGACTGGCCTGGCTAAATTTCAGAGGAGATGGTGTATCACTGGACAGAAAGAGCCCTCCTCTCGAGGAGCTGGCAAAGCTGGCAGGAAGCAAGAGAGAGACAAACTCATAAAGGAAAAGACGGACCCATTTCTCAACCAAGACCCAGGTCACTAAGAAGCAGCTGGTCCTCCCTCGAGCTTCTGGAAGGGGCGGTGGGTGGCATGCCCAAAGCTTTGACCCCTGCTTAACATTCCAAATGAACTGACCCGTTTGTAGATTGAGTGCTCAGGAAAGCTTGGCACAACCTAGGCCTGTTTTATTTATTTTTTAAAATTTTATTGCAGTACAGTTAATTTGCAAGTTAATTTCTGGCACATTGCAAAGTGACTAGTTATACACATATATATGCATTCTTTTTCATTATGGTTTATTACAGGATATTGAATATAATTCTCTGTTCTATACATTAGAACCTTTTTGTTTATCCATTCTATTAATATATATATATTAGTTTACCTCTGCGAATCCTAAGCTTCGGCTCCATCCCTCCCCCCCAACCCCCTTTGGCAACCACAAATCTGTTCTCTATGTCCATCGAGTCTGCTTCTTAGATATGTTCTCTTGTGTCTTATTTTAGATTCCTCACAGAAGCGATAGGAGATGTTCTCTTAAATGGTTAAGTCTCCAGGAGGCATGCCACACCATCTCGAAAACAATTACACAGCCTTCTTCCCTGGAGACTTTTTCTGACTTTCCAGTTCTGGTCTTAGACAGGAAACTGAAAACTGTCAAATTTATTCTTCTCGATCTGCCCCAAATGTTCCATTCTAACATTAGCTCACACGCAATGAGGGGAGTGCTGACACAGGGAAAGCATTAAGGGTGCAAGGAACTGGGCTTCTCTCCCCGTGGTTAATACTGACAGCTGGGGAGCGGTCTGGCCTGGAAGGACACCCATGTGTAAGTCATGCAGAATGTGAGCCCCCTTAGCTGAAGTTTTGTGGGTTGACTTGGGCTTCCTCATGTTTTTGCAAAGGACAGCAAGCCCACTTTTTACTCTGTATAGGTTCCTATATTTATTTATTTAAAAAAATAAAAAAAGATTTTTTTTTTGACCTTGCTGCATGGTATGTGGGATCTTAGTTCCCCAACCAGGGATTGACCTGTACCCTCCAACATTGGAAGCATGGAGTCTTTACCACTGGACCACCAGGGAAGTTACAAGGTTCCTACATTTTTTGATGCTGGTCTTTATTCTATGAGTTTAAGATTATAGATTGACCATTTTGGAGCTTTTTGCATACCTGTGCCCCAATCTGTGTAACAGGGCATTGATTAACTTCAGTGCTACTGGAACACATTTACCTTCTCATTCCTTTAAAAACAAGACCTATCACAAACCTGACTTAACACAGATCAAATTAGATGCTATGATGTACTCATAATGGGGACCTGTATTCTTGCCTGGAAAATCCCATGGACAGAGGAGCTTGGCGGGCTACAGTCCGTGGGGTCACAAAGAGTTGGATGTGACTTAGTGACTGAGTATGCGCATATAGCAGAGGGGATCCTACTTAATACTATATAATGGCCTACATGGGAAAATGATCTAAAATAGTGTGGATATATGTGTAACTGTGATTCACTATGCTCTACACCAGAAGCTAACACAACACTGTAAATCTATCATACTCAAATAAAATAAAGAAGAGGTCCTTGCAACTCTGAAAAGATAAAAGAGAGCGAGAGCACATTCCACTTTTCAAATAACCTGTCCACATGATCAGGGTCTTTTTCTCAAAGTGTGGATTCTACTCAATCTGTCATTCGCTAGGTAGAGAGGTCATAAGAAACTTCGGGGCTGTATTCACACTATCTGTGATGTCTGTGGTCCCTTCCTGCCCTACTACCCAGAGACACATGGGAAAGACCAAAGTCCATTTTTCTAGTTAATCAGGATATGTATCCATCATTGTCAGCCACGATTTAATCTAATTTAAAGCCGTAGGCTCTTAGGCATTTAGTCCAACTTTTTCTTTTTTTTTTTTAAACAAATGAACTGAGTGATTAATTAAACTGTCTTTATCCTGAAATCTGGATCAGCACTTCCTTTCATGCATTACCTTGCATATTCATCTTAGTTCATTTATTCAAAAATATTTTTGAGTGTTTATTCTTTACTGTGCATGTCCTAAACTTCCCATTCCTTTGGGATTTCACACGCACATGGACCCAATAGTCTTAGAACCTCTACAGCTGGGAATTATGAATTCTTCAGGAGCAGGCTTTTTGAGTAAACGTGGTTTCCTCACTCAGTTGGGAATTTGCTAACATTTTCCTAGCTGTGGTGGTGCCAAGGGGGAAGCTGCCCACAGGATGTGTTTCTTCACTTTCTGGTTATATTTTTTCAGATTGTTTGCATCTGGACCAAAGACTTTTCTCCTATAATGGCCATTTGATTTGCGATTCCATATATATTCTTCTTAGTAAATAATCTCTGTGAGTGTTGGAAGAGCAAAGTTTCTGAGTTGATCTGATTTTATTTTCTTATTTTTCTCATTTATTTTATTTATTTGACTGCACTGGGGGTTAGTTGAGGCATGTGGGATCTTCAGTAGCAGCATGTGGGCTCTAGTTCCCCGACCAGGGATCGAACCAGGGAACCTGCACTGGGGCTGTGGAGTCTTAACCACTGCACCCCCAGGGTAGTCCCTAACTGACTGATTTTATAGATGCACAAACTCCCAGAGAGATTAAGGAACCTGGCAGTGGGTCACACAGTGGTGAGTGGAGATCCTGACCTCCCAGCTTTGGGTTTGAAGTAACATGTACTCTTCTTCCTCAGGACAAATTTTATAAAACACTTAAAGGAGGCAAGGATATACAATGGAAAAAAGACAACCTTTTTAACAAGTGGTGCTGGGAAAACTGGTCAACCACTTGTAAAAGAATGAAACTAGAACACTTTCTAACACCATACAGAAAAATAAACTCAAAATGGATTAAAGATCTAAATGTAAGACCAGAAACTATAAAACTCCTAGAGGAGAACATAGGCAAAACACTCTCCGACATAAATCTCAGCAGGATCCTCTATGACCCACCTCCCAGAATATTGGAAATAAAAGCAAAACTAAACAAATGGGACCTAATGAAACTTAAAAGCTTCTGCACTACAAAGGAAACTATAAGTAAGGTGAAAAGACAGCCCTCAGATTGGGAGAAAATAATAGCAAATGAAGAAACAGACAAAGGATTAATCTCAAAAATATACAAGCAACTCCTGAAGCTCAATTCCAGAAAAATAAATGACCCAATCAAAAAATGGGCCAAAGAACTGAACAGACATTTCTCCGAAGAAGTCATACAGATGGCTAACAAACACATGAAAAGATGCTCCACATCACTCATTATTAGAGAAATGCAAATCAAAACCACAATGAGGTACCATTACACACCAGTCAGGATGGCTGCTATCCAAAAGTCTACAAGCAACAAATGCTGGAGAGGGTGTGGAGAAAAGGGAACCCTCTTACACTGTTGGTGGGAATGCAAACTAGTACAGCCACTATGGAAAACAGTGTGGAGATTTCTTAAAAAACTGGAAATAGAACTGCCATATGACCCAGCAATCCCACTTCTGGGCATACACACCGAGGAAACCAGATCTGAAAGAGACACGTGCACCCCAATGTTCATCGCAGCACTGTTTATAATAGCCAGGATGTGGAAGCAACCTAGATGCCCATCAGCAGACGAATGGATAAGGAAGCTGTGGTACATATACACCATGGAATATTACTCCACCGTTAAAAAGAATTCATTTGAATCAGTTCTAATGAGATGGACGAAACTGGAGCCCATTATACAGAGTGAAGTAAGCCAGAAAGATAAAGAACATTACAGCATACTAACACATATATATGGAATTTAGAAAGATGGTAATGATAACCCTATATGCAAAACAGAAAAAGAGACACAGAAGTACAGAACAGACTTTTGAACTCTGTGGGAGAAGGTGAGGGTGGGATGTTTCAAAAGAACAGCATGTATATTATCTATGGTGAAACAGATCACTAGCCCAGGTGGGATGCATGAGACAAGTGCTTGGGCCTGGTGCACTGGGAGGACCCTGAGGAGTCGGGTGGAGAGGGAGGTGGGGGGGGGGATCGGGATGGGGAATACGTGTAACTCTATGGCTGATTCGTGACAATGTATGACAAAACCCACTGAAATGTTGTGAAGTAATTGGCCTCCAACTAATAAAATAAAATAAAAAAAAAAAAAAGAAAGTGTAAAAAACATTCAATCTAAAAAAATAAAATAAAATAAAAATAAAAACAACTTTTGAGAAGTGTTTTTTTTTTTTTGTATTGTATTAGTTACTCTTACTATATCATTTCTCCTTCCTTTATAGCTTCTTGAATTTTTCTATCTTTAGTTGCACAATCAGTTCATTTCAGTTGCTCAGTCATGTCTGATTCTGCAATCCCATGGACTGCAACACACCAGCTTCCCTGTCTGTTGTCAATTCTTGGAGTTTACTCAAACTCATGTCCATTGTCAGTGATGCCATCCAATCATCTCATCCTCTGTTGTCTCCTTCTCCTCCCGTCTTCAATCTTTCCCAGCATCAGGGTCATTTCCAATGAGTCAGTTCTTTGCATCAGGTGGTCAAAGTATCGGAGTTTCAGCTTCAACATCAGTCTTTCCAAAGAATATTCAGGACTGCTTTCTTTTAGGGTGGACTGGTTGGATCTCCTTGCAGTCCAAGGGACTCTCAAGAGTCTTTTCCAACACCACAGTTCAAAAGCATCAATTCTTCGGCGCTCAGCTTTCCTTATAGTCCAACTCTCACATCCGTACATGAATACTGGGAAAACCATAGCTTTGACTAGACAGACATTACTTTGTTGGCAAAGTAATATCTTTGCTTTTTAATATGCTGTCTAGGTTGGTCATAACTTTCCTTCCAAGGAGCAAGCATCTTTTAATTTCATGGCCGCAGTCACCATCTGCAGTGATTTTGGAGCCCAAGAAAATAAAGTCTGTCACTGTTTCCATTGTTTCCCATCTATTTGCCTTGAAGTGATGGGACCAGATGCCATGATCTTAGTTTTCTGAATGTTGAGCTTTAAGCCAACTTTTTCACTCTCCTCTTTCACTTTCATCAGAAGGCTCTTTAGTTCTTTGCTTTCTGCTGTAAGGGGTGTCATCTGCATATCTGAGGTTATTGATATTTCTCCCAGCAACCTTGATTCCAGCTTGTGCTTCATCCAGTCCAGCATTTCGCATGATGTACTCTGCATATAAGTTAAATAAGCAGGGTGACAGTATACAGCCTTGTCATACTCCTTTCCCAATTTGGAACCAGTTGCACAATGAAGCTTGTTAATTTCTAATCTTCCTTTATTTCTAATATAGACTTTTAAGAATATAAAATCACCATTTTCTTAGTACTTCTATAACTTTGGATATGCAGTATTTTTGTCATCATTTTTTCTAAAGATTTTATTATGTACATTGCAATTTGTCCTTTGACCATTAATATACTTTAAAGTGTGTTTCAGAATTTCCAAATATATGGGTTATTTGGGGTTATCTTTTTGGTACTGATTCGTAATTTAATTGCACTGTTGTTAGAGATCATGGCCTCTGTGCTTTTCATTCTCTGGGATTTATAGAGCGAATGGCTTTGCAACCTTTCATGTGGTCTATTTTTAGAAATGTTTCATGCTGCTTGAAAAGAATATGTATTCTCTAATTGTTGGGAATGATGCCTTATATAGAGCCAGTAAGTCAAGTATTTTAACTGTGTTCTATATCTTCACTAATTTTTTATTAGCTTAATTAGATACTGAGGCATGCATATTAAATTTTCTATTATGATTTTGGATTTGCTAATTTTCTTTGCAGTTCTGTAAATGGGTGCTTCATATATTTTGAAGTCATGCTGTTAGCAAAAAATGCAGGATTTAGACCCTGGAGCCAGATTGGCTGGGTTTGAATGGTGACTATATTGTTGACGAGCTCTGGATCTTTCCTGTAATTCAGTATTCTCATCTGTATAATGGGCGATGCTTTGGGGATCATTGTGAAGAGTAAATAAATTAATACATATAAAAAGCACTTAGAGGGACTCCCCTCATCCAGTCACTACAACTCCACACTCCTGATGCAGGGGGTTCAGGTTCGATCCCTGGTCTAGCCACTAGATCCCACATGCAGCAACTAAAGAGATCCCGTATGCCGTAACAAAGACTGAAGATCCTAAGACTTGGCACAGATAAATAAATAAATTAAAATGAAATTAAAAAGCACTTAGAATAATGTCTGGCACATTGTAAGTGCTCCATAAGTGTGAGTTGTTATTCTTACTTGTGAAGTGCCCCTTTTATCCTTATGTAAATGATAACAACTGTGTCTAAATAAGTATATCTCTATATCTGTATTTTTTTGTTTAGTCTTCCTTTTATGATACTCATGTTGTTACACCAGCATTCTTTTAGTTGAATATGCCCAGCATATCTTTTCCCATTCATAGACTTCTAACATTTCTATATCATTATGTTTCAGATGAGTCTTTGGTAAATAGCATATGGCCAAATGGATAAGTATTCAAGCAGTGGATTTCTGCTTAATACATTTAATCTGATTAATTTATAAGATTATGAATCTGTTTGAAGTTATACCAACCATCTTATTTTTTGCTTTATATTTACCATGCTTTTTCTCTGCTGTTTTTCTTCCCTGCTTTCTTTTAGGTTAATAAAATATTCTTTATTGCCCTTTTTAGCTTCAACTGTTTTTGAAATTTATTCATTCTATTCCTGTTCTTTTATTGGTTACACTTTAATTTTTAACGTGCATAGTTAATTAAAACAATAGCTACAATAATAACCTTATCCTGAATAATTCAGGGACTTTAGAATATTTTAATTCTGATCTTTCCTTTCCCCATGCCCATGTTTCTTTTTTATAGAATTTTAGTTCTACTTGTTTTCAGTCCTCCAAATAAGTCCTTCCTATTGTTACTCCTTTTATTTTTTCATTCAATGCTGGCATAATTTTACTCATTTATTTACTCCTTTTCTTACTATCCTTGCTTCATTCCTCCTTGTCTTAGGGTTCATTTTCCCCCCCTTTATTACTCCCTTTAATAGATATGGCTACCCACTCCAGTATCCTTGCCTGGAGAATTCCATGGACAGAAGGGCCTGGAGGGCTAGTCCATGGGGGCACAAAGAGTCAGACGCAACTGAGCGATCAGCACTTTCACTTTACTCTTTTTACTTTTCTGTTATGATATGTAAAGCTCAGTCTTTATCTGAAAGTGACTATTTCTCCCTCCTCCTTGAGGCATGTATAAGCCGCATATGGAATTCTGGGGTGATATATAATTTCACTTAGTCATTTAGAGATTTTAGTTAATTGTGTTCTTGCTTCTGTTGTCACTGGTGAGAAGTCTGCTGTCAGTTTAATTATTGTTCTTTGTTCTTATAGATCATCTGTTTTTCTCCTCAAGTCTCTTTTATGGCGTTTCATTTTGACTTTGATGTTCTAGTTTCATTATATGAGCCTATGGGTAGGGTTTTAAAAATGTATCATTTTTAGAGCTCATTATTCTTTAACTGAAGATTCATGCCTTTCATTAATTCTAGAAGAGTCTCATCTATTATCTCTTAAAATATGACTTTTTTCCTTTTTTGGCTGTGACACCTGGCATGCGGGATCTTAGTTCTCCAACGAGGAATCAAACCCATAGGCCCTGCAGTGAAAGTTCAGTGTCTTCACCACTGGACTGCCAGGGAAGTCCCTACTTTTGTTTTCCACTCTCCTTTTAAAAAGTTGTATTAGACATTTTCTGCCTCTTTGTCTCATTAATTTCTTCATCTCTCTCTCCTCCAGTTAATTAACTTTTCAGTTATGTTTAATCTTATGTTGATCATGTACAGTAAAATTTTAGTTTCTATAAGTTCATTTGCCAATATTTTTTTTCATATTTTTCTATTTTTGTAGATTTGTATTTCTTCTATCTTTTTAGTCATTTAAAAGATAATAATCCAGGAGTCTTTTAAGACTGTTCTTTATCACAAGTTCAGTTGTGCCCATTTTTTCTGTATGCTGTAACAGTGAATAGTGAGTGTGGTTTGTAATTTTGGATTGTGGGCACATTTTCAGCAAAACCTTTTCTTAGTTTTTCTTTCTTTCCTCTTGTGGCAGTTTCATGCATGATGGATTGTGAAAGAGTTGCTACAGACTGCCTTTTCATTTAAGAGCCAGTCTTCTCTTTTATGAAGTTAGCAGTTTTTTCATGGTCTGGTATTAGGGAATAATTCCTGCTTTTGCTCTCTGCGGATTTAAAGCTTATCACCCATTCTTATGTAACCATTAAAATACAAGATCCTTAAGGCCTGTGTTCAGTTTGACATGCCTCTCAAGTGTCATGGCACTGCCACATGGTTTTATCCTACTTTGTTTTTGGCACCAAGGAATTTCTCTTGTCTTTTAACTTAAGCTGTATATTTAATTTTATTCTTTTGATCTATAATTTCTATGTGGGTTGTATTGAGTGGAGCTGGGAGAAGGCCTTAGTCTACCATGTCTCCAGAACCCAAAGTCCTGAAATTTATTTTTTATTACAGAAATACTAAAAAAAGAAACCATAAAAATTTAACAGGCAAATGACAAAGGAGTGTGATATGCAAGATAGAATGCTAATGTCTTTCAATTAAAAAGAGATCTATAATCTAACAAGAAAAAGATGGACAACCTAACAACAAATTGGATGATTTTAATAATAAGAAAAGTTTGAAAAAACTCAATCTTTATGGTAAACACATGCACATTCAAATAGTGAAAGACCTTATTCTGGCTATCAGATTGAAAAAACTTTTGAACATAATGTTAAGAGTTGTTTAAGAGGTGAGAAAGTGAGCACTTGAGTACTGTTGATGGCAGATTTGAGAGTCATTTTTTGGAAGGATGGTTGGGCAATATGACCTAGAATATTTAACAAATGAAAAGTATTCTTTGACACTATCATTTCTAGGATTTTTTATTAGTAAATGAATCAAATATGCATGTAAAGATTTATGTATAAAGATGGAACATTGTTAATAGTGGCTATTAATTGAAGCCAGTTAAATACCTGAAAAAGGATAGCATAGTCTATCCATGCAATGAAATATGATAATTAACTAAAATAATAGCAAAGAAAAACAAGTATTAGAAATAAAAAACATTTAGTATACATTATTTTTAAATTTTTTACCTTTAAACTTTTTATTTCATATTAGAGTATAGCTCATCAACAATGTTGTGGTTGTTAAGATGACAAAGTAAGAAATATAGTGGAATCCATGTTTATCTTTATTTGTACTTTTGTGTTCTTAAAAAAATCTAGAGAGGCAATTACCAATATGCTAACTTGGTGTTGGCAGAGTGTGTGATTCTTATTTCTTATTTTCTCTTTTTAAATATGTACTTCATATATTGCTTGTGTAATGAAATGAAGTCAGTTACTACAGGATGTCCATAGAATGAAATTTTTTGTGGCAATTAAAATCTGTGATTCCCTGGTGGTCCTGTGGCTAAGACTCTTCGTTCCCATTGAAGGGGTCCCTGGTTCAGTCTCTGATGAAGGAACTCATGGCAGGAGTGGAGGAGGCCAGGGACGGGCCTCCTGCCTGATTTGTCTCCCAGACATACCTCTTCCTGCCTGGGAGTCCTATGAACTTAATCAGTTAAAGCTTTTTACAAGTTCCATCTGCAAATGAATGCAATTTATTCTTCTCAGAGAATATTTGAAATGAGAATTGTGAAGACATCTGAAAATTATGAAACATTTGCTTTTAAAAATGCCCATGTAAATTCACCCTACCACAAAGGTTTGTGGAGGAAAGGTAGAAACTTGGATGAAGTGACCCAGGCGTCATTGCCCTGGGGTTTGTCAGGATTTGCTTTAGTGGTTTCGGGGAACCAGGAGGGCTCTGAATGGAACATGGGGATTTCAGTAAAATATGGATCTAGGTGGCATATTTAAGTTTTCTTCATGTGGAGATGACTGCTTGCCTGATGGCTCAAGAGATTTCCGAGAGCTTCCTGGACTTAAGGGTTTCCCTGATAGCTCAGTTGGTAAAGAATCTGCCTGCAATACAGGAGACCCTGGTTCTATTTCTGGGTTGGGAAGATCTGCTGAAGAAGGGATAGGCTACCCACTCCAGTATCTTTGGGCTTCTCTTGTGGCTCAGCTGGTAAAGAATTCATCCACAATGCGGGAGACCTGGGTTCGATCCCTCTGTTTGGAAGATCCCCTGGTGAAGTGGAAAGGCTATCCACTCTAGTGTTATGGCCTGGAGAGTTCCATGGACTGTATAGTCCTTGGGGTTGCAAGGAGTCGGACATGACTGAGAGGCTTTCACTTTAACTTTTCACTTTCCTGGACTTACTTAAGTGGTTCATGAGGCTGGCAAGCAGAAGACTGGGTAGCCCATGTGTGGAGGGCGGGGCGGGGGGTGGGTGGGGAGGCTCTCATTGACCAATGTAGTTATTTTATTAGCCCTAGTGGCTCTCTACCCAGAGGGGTGGTTGTTTGACCGAATATTAGGGGCTGTGCAGAGGCACATAGCTGTTGCCTAGAGCTGTGGGTAGGGCCCACCTGGGTCAGCACCCCAAACCATGAGACATCTGTTAAAAAGTTGAGTTTTCCAACTTGCAGGCATTCCTGATGGCTGATAGAAAGCTGCCAGACTTCCTTTAATGGTTCCATGGGACTCATTTGACGTGAGTACTTTGACTTTTGGAATTCAAATGGAAGTTCTTGATCTGCTTACAAATGAGTGTGTTCTTAACCATTTGCCTGGCAGTTTTGTGTTTTAGAATGGTCTTCATCAATCATCATAAATCACAGAAGAGAAACTTTTTCTCTACTGTAGTTGAATTATCAGCAGTTGTAGAAGGATGCTACAACTGGTAGGCTTGGGAGGAAGTCAGCCTGGGGACTGGTGCACATGCCCAGGTCTCAGGCAGGAGTAGGGAGTCATTCTCTGCAGGATTGCTGTGGAAGGGGACAGGGTGGGGGCCAGGCCCACAAGGCATCATCAGGGGCTGTTAGTAAAGAGAAACTGAGTGATGGTGCGAGGTGATACCTCATTGTATTTTTGACATGCATTTCTCTAATAATGCGAAATGTTGAGCATCTTTTCACGTGTTTATTGACTATCTGTATGTCTTCTTTGGAGAAGTGTCTGTTTAGGTATTCTGCCCATTTTTAAAATTGGGATGTTTGTTTTTCTGATATTGAGCTATATGAGCTGCTTATATTTATTGGAGATTATCCTCCAATAAAAAAAATGAGAGAAGCTGACTAGAGACTGGTCAGCCACTGTGCTTCTTGGGAAGACTTGCTGGGTGGATAGGCCTAAGCTTTGCACTGGCCCTTGAAGCACTATCTGGATGCCTACTTCAGGTCTCAAAGCTTCTGTTGGATGTAATTAGAATATATTCTCTTCTTTGCCAACACACACTATAAAGAAAGTTGAAGTCTTCCTATTGAAGGCAACAGAAAGCATAAGAAATACTATTAGTCAACTGATGAGAATGTACTGAGTATCTTTGAAGTTCTCATTGGTATTTTCCCCACACTGAAATTGTACCTTAGACAAAATTGTGTCGGTTATGCCAAATTAAGAAGTGAATACACCCACATGTTTGGCACACATGGGACTTTTATTTCACAATCTGTTTAATCTTCTTGTGTTTTCCAAGGGAGGCTCATTGTAGGAGTGTGTATATATCTTTGACTTTCAGTCAGGTTATAAAAAAAATCTAGGTCTAGAGTTTGAAAGTACAGAAATAAAAATACTTGAAAGAAACCAGGATAACAAACTCACAAGGAAAGAAAGTGTTGGTTTCATTTTAATTTTCTTGCAGAGTTTATAGAGTTCCAAATATCTAGCTCAAAGTGTTCTTCACATTATGTATACGACTATAGCAATCCACACCATTCTATTTCACATAAAGCTGATAATTAAATTTCAAGTAAAAGTTTATATTTTATTATTTGGTGACACCTCACTCACCATAGCACATAATTCACAATTTAATAAATTATAGTTAATTAATTATATATAAATTAATAAAGATAGCTTATCTTTACCTGCTTTTTCCCTACATGTGGGTCACACTTGTCTATTTCTTTTTATGTCTCATCATTTTTTTTTGTTGAAACCTTGAAATTTTAGATACTATATAGTAGCAAAACTGGATTCTGAATTTTCCCCTTCAGGGTTTTTGTTTGTTCAGTAACTTTTGTATGAAGTCTATCTCATTTGTGGTATGTGGCTGTATTTTCTCACTTAAAAAAAACATATATGAGTATAACAGTAAATTAATGTATTGCTGTATTGTTTCTGAGCTTGGTTTCCCAGGTCTTGTTTTTGTGTCTGCATGATTTAGTGGCCAGCAAGTGATTCTTCAGAGACTGTGTTTACACACTTTTAGCCAGACAGGTTTCTACCTGATGCGGATGGATTTGTGTGCTGTTTTAAGGATGCTCTGGCTTTTGTTCTTCATAAACCTCCCTCTGGTCCCATCCCACCCCCCCCCCCCAATGCTCCCCACACATGTCCACCAACTCTAGGTCAGCCGGAGATAGGTGGAACGATTATAAGGTACCTCCGTGAGTGCTCACTTCTTGCATTTCCCTATTAAATTTCTGGCTAGTCCTCTAGGCTGATGTTTGCATCAAATAGAATCGCCACCTTGTTGTAATGACTGACCTTTCATGTTTGGTCACCACTGAGATTGCTGCCTGTCATTCACTGAGCACCAGGTTTTCATCTTTAGCTCCAAACTAAACCATCCATTTCTGGCAGTGAAGCTGCTGGTCATCCAGTCTGTTCCGCCTGTTAGAACTAACTATGCTGACTGATCTGAGAGGGTGAGGGAGCTTGATGGGATCAGCCCTGGGAAAATATGCTGTAGATTCCAACTGTTCTTCTCCAAAAGCACTGGTTTTTGATGAATCAATCTCTGTTGTTTGCTTTCAGTTGCTGTCCAGGGTCCTGAAATAGCTCTTAATAGCATTCTGTACTTAGTTGCTTTCAGGGAGAGGCTTTGGTGACCTCCTCTCATGCCAGAGGTCTATCTTACCTCAATTATTTCTGTGTCCTGAGAAACTATTTTCTTATTTGTTGCACAAAGAGTTCTCGATGTATAATAATTGACCTCTGATATTTAAACTGTGATTTTTTTGAAGGTCAATTTCAGGCAGACTCCTTAGGAGGAGAATTTGCTTTCAGAGAAAAAATAGCAGTGGGGCCTCTTTTAACAAACCTCGACTAAACCAGTTCACTACATCAATCCATAATTTAATTAAATATTATGTAAACCAATGAACATTGAGTATGAAAAGAGCTATTTCTATGAAAACAAAATTGCATGCTTTGAAAAGACTCAATAAATGTGAGTTGATAAAAAATTGCTATTGAATTGGGTGTGGGTGAGACAACTATAAATGACTGCAGAAATACAAAACAATTTGGAAGGATTGTGTGTTCAGATTACCTCATAATTGTCCTTAAAATTTTACTTTGCTTGAGAGTAATGGAAACTGGAAATTGTAGATGTGAATTGTGAATGTGGCTTTTGAAGAAATTGATGGAGAACTTTTATCAGTGTTCTCATATTCAAGGAAAACATCTTGGCTCCACATTAAAAGTTAGCAGGAAAAAAGCATGTTTATATTTTAAGTTACAATGAACTCTTTAGGGTGTTATCTATCACTTCTTAAAAAGCAATTCCCTGCTTTAGCTAAGTTAAAAATTATTTATTTATTTGGCTGTGCTGGGTCTTAGTTGCAGCATCAGGATATTTGATCTTTGTTGTGGCCTAAGGGATCTTTCACTGTGACTTGTGAACTTTGGTTGCGGCATGTGAGATCTAGTTCCCCGACCAGGGATCGAACCTGGGCTCCTGCATTGAGAGTGTGGAGTGTTAACCACTGGACCATCAGGGAAGTCCCTAGCTAAGGTTTTGATTGACTGAATTATTACCAGTCCCAGTCAGAAAGGTAATTTCTCTATGCTGCTGTTGCTCAGTTAAGACCTTAACTGAGGGTTTGGTAAAGCTGGCTACTGACTGCCTGCCTTAGATCCTCCCCGAGACCCTGCTGTTGACCTTCTGAGTTAGATCAAGGCTCACCACTTCATCTCCCACTCCACAATGGAGGGAAATAAATAGACTAGGGTGGGGATCCTGAGGAGCCTGGAGTCACTGTGTCAAGCCAGGGAAACTTTATAGAGAGGGGCAAAGAACTTCACGATCTTTCCGCTGTTTGGAAACTCTTGGTGCTTCCGTGTTGACTGAAACTACTCCTGGTCCCATCCTGGGAGGACCCAGGAGTGAGCAGCTTGATACCTTAGGGACAAATATTATCATTTCCTTGACTCTCAAGGGGCAGATGTGTGCATTCTGGTGAATAAATTCTGATGCATATAATGGGGGACAGAAATACTCCTATCTGTCCATTGTTGTATGCAGCAGAATTTGTGCATCCCATATCCCATTTCCTTGTGCTAAATTGTTTCAATCATGTCTGACTCTTTGTGATGCTATGGACTGTAGCCCACCTGGCTCCTCTGTCCATGGGATTCTCCAGGCAAGAATACTGGGGTGGGTTGCCATGCCCTCCTCCAGGGGATCTTCCTGACCCAGGGATTGAACCTGAGTCTCTTACAGTCTCCTGTTCTTTACCACTAGCACCACTTGGGAAGCTAATCTGAGAACATATTCCCACTGAAAAGTTAGGGAAGGTTGTCCTAACTTCTGACTTTTTGAACAGTCCTTTTGAAGACAGAAAGGGATACACAAATGTGGGGTTTTAGGCACTTATATTAGTTGATAGGGGAGAACATTTTAGTTGGCAAGACTTTCACTGCTACTCAAACAACATCACAGAGGAAGTTGCTCAGTCTTTCTAGACTCCAGACTAAGGCAGAGCTAACTGTCCTGGCCACCACAAAAAGAATGAGGCTCAGAGAAAGTGTGAAAGATTGCAATAATTTTGAAAATCTGCTTATTTTGATAATGGATTGAGAGATCACAGGAAACTTTTTTTGTGTTTTGTCAAAAGCATTGTGTTGTTGAAATCTATACTTACACATCCTAAAAAAAAAAAAAAAAAAAAGAGTGGCTGAGGGAGAATTTGAAAGTTCCTTGCCTTATTGAAAGTCTTATAGTTTAGCTGGAATAAGCTTGGTGCTTCTTATTAGCTCCTTGAGTCTGAATCTGGGCCTTGATGCTCACACTTGCATCCACAGCAAGGAAACTGATGAAGATTCGAATGAACAAGTGACCTTGGGAGGACAATGGGATCCCTCTCTCTTCAGAGGCACTGGGCTCAGGAGAAGAGTTTTAATAAGAGTGCTGGGATCCTGAAGGGTGTATGGATAAGAGGGTCACAGATCGAGAGGCTTGAAGTTTTCTGTCGAGAATCAGAGCAGGGCCTTTCTGCTTCGTGGGGAGAGAGGAAAAGAGAAATGATTTGATTCACCTCCTGAGACCCCCTTTCACCTCCTGCCTCATTCTGTGTGTCTCCCCCCAACCCTTCCTTTCTAGCTTTTTGCAACATTACCCAATGAAGAGGGAGAGAAAAAGCCAGTGAAAGAGAGGGGAGTGCATTAGCTCCTTTGGAATGGGGTTTCCTCCCTCCTTCGTGACAGGAGAGCCCTCCCTTAAAGGAAACACTGCCATCCCCCTGTCCTGTCTGAAGGCTGCTTTCTCTCAAGCATCATCTTTTCACTGCATCACTTTGTTTGTGTCCCCCTTCCGGCTTGCTATTGATAGAAGGTATTTTTATTCCTTCTCTCTCTCCAGCTCTGTCTCCCTCTTCCTCTTTCTCTCTCTAGCTTCCAGCTTTCGTCTGGTCCTGCTGAGAGAACATAATACCACCTTATTTGTGACTCTGCAGTCATTTCCATGGCAACCGACCCGTGGCCCAGGTACCAGTCTGTGCCTTCGCAGTGGGATGGTGCAAGAGAAAGTCCTTTGTTAAAGCCGAGAGGCAGCAGGTTCCTTCCTGTAGCCCCAGCCCAGGGAGAAACTTCTGCAGCAGTCAGAGGAGGGATGCAGGAATTCCAAGCAGGGTTCCCAGCTTTATCATATTTTCCCCAGCATACGTGAAATACCTGTAGACCAATATACGTACAAGTGCGCATGTGTACACACACACACACACACACACACACACACACACACACACACACAACTTCTTTTTCTGGACCTTCAGCCACACTGCATTTTTCCCTTTGAAGGGGCTCAGCTGCTATACTGTGACCAGGAACAAAAGCTTGTGTTTGAAATGAGGGTTTCGGCCTCCTGTGTATAGAATGGGGATTGGGGGTGGAGGGTTGACAGCAAGGACAAGGATGAATAAAAGGTCACGAGGGTGGTGATGTGAGAATGAGGAAGACATTTCCGAGCTCCTAATTCAATGATGACTAAGAGAGGGAGGAGGGGAAAGAAGGTTTCAGCTGGGGAGTTCTTAACACAGATGCTCAGACAGTACTCATTATTGTGTAGTGGGATTTATACACAATAAAATGTTATGAAATGGCAAGAGAGCCTCATCTTTCTCCTCACTCATCTCTCCTTTCTTTTTTCTATCCCCTTCCTGTGGATCTCTGCTTTTTGTTTGATTCCATTTGAGTTTGGGTCAAGGGGATACCATGTTTTGGGTATCTAGTTGCTTAGTCATGTCTGACACTTTACAGCCTCATGGACTGTATAGCCCGCCAGGCTCCTCTGTCCATGGAATTTTCCACGCAAGAATACTGGAGTGGGGTGCCATTTCCTCCTCCAGGGGGACCCTCGCAACCCAGGGAGTGAACCTGGGTCTCTTGCTTCTCTTGCATTGGCAGATGGGTTCTTTACCACTAGTGCCTCCTGGGAAGCCCTCACCATTTTGGGAAGGTGCTAATATAATCCTAGTTAAAGTCCAAAGGCCCCGCTTTCTTTTTCTACTCTCCCTTCAACAGAACTCTTGAACTCAGATGAAGAGAAGGCGAGGGAAGGGGTCTCTTGCCTGTTGCTCTTGAGAAACGTCTGCTCGTGGAAAACAAATGGAACATGCTGGCATCTGGAGCCAAGAGGGTAGCCCAGGTTTGTACGGCAACCTGGATGAGTTTATCTTTATTAAGCAGATGTATAGAGGCCCGGCTCATTCCCAAACATCTCCACGGTCATCCGCTCCCCATTTCTTTTATTGATCTGCCTGTCTAAATGAGTACTTCTAAACTCGGTGGGAGTTTTCCAATTAGATAAAAGGCAATTCATGTCGCCTGCTGCCTCCACGCCGCACTAACAGCCCCAAACCAAGAGCGCATATTCAAGGCTTCTTGGCAGAACAACCTGCTTTAATCAAGGCGGCCCCCTCCTGAGCACCCTCGTCTGCAGGACATTTCTCTTCCCATGCAGAGGCTTTTCTTTATTGGAGGTGGAGGAAAATGGGCTGCTTCTCCAGGAGTAGGGTTTCCAGGTGAGCTGTGTAGTTAGTGGAGAAGAGGTGGCGCTCGCCCCCTGGGCTGGTGCTGTCGAAAAGCACCGTCTGGCTGGCAGTTGCTTTTAGGTCAAGCAGTGACTCAAGGGTTTTGTGATCTCTGAGACTCCTGCTGGGAGCTCTGGCCTTGGACCTGCCCAGCATCCTACCTGTCCCCAGATAAGTCAAGTCTTAGGGAGCACCATGTTCTTTGGGCTCTTCCCCTTGACAGGAGGTTGAAGGGAGGATGGGGTGGGATGGTGCCACAGAGGTGGGCCCTTTCATCCCAGGATGTGAGTCACTGTCCATGGGTGAATACAGGTGGCCCAAAGTCTGGACCTCCGCAGGGGCCTCCCATGGCCTCCTGTAGCTGACCAAACCCTTCCACCTGAGTTCAAGGTCGTTTTGGCAAGGCAACCTCATTTCTCTTGCCTCTTCATCCTTTTCATTCTGGCCTGGTTCATCTTCCACAGAGCCAGGTGACCGTATTTTCTGGGTTTTGGTCATCCTTTTCTTCTGACTAAAAAAGCTGTTCTCACCTGAGAATGGGTATCCTTTCTCAGCCAGCATCCTTCTCTTTCCTCCAGATTCCTCTCACACTGTTAGTATTGCTTGCTTGCTATTTCATCATTCATTAGAGCCACTGTCCCTGTGCCCTGGGCTGGGTGGTTCCCCTGCAGTTAACAAAGTCAAACCCTCACAGTGTGACCCTGAAAGAGGTGCTGTTACTACCCGCATTTCACCCAGAAGGAAACTGAGGCTCAGCACCTTGCTCAAGGCATAGAAACATCCGGATCCACACCCATGTGATGTCAAAATTCTCAGGTTTTTACATGCACAGTCAAGGATGAATGATAATCACAATGGTAATGAAAGTAAGTTATTTGTTTTAGAAGCTGCATGGCATGGTCCTGTTTGCATGACAAGTCAGACATGACTTAACGACTAAACAACAACAGCAAAGGTTTAGTCACAATGATCTTTGACTGAGATAGAATCATTTCCCAGATAGAATGACTTGGGCCCCAGTCTCTTCTGCCTCTAAAACATCTGTGCTTTTGTGGGAGACCAGGAAGCTTTCCTAGAGCTACTGAGGATGCAGGTCTCTGTGTTAGGGCCTGGGGGGGGGGCATTTGGTGGGGAGCAGAGAAGGTCTAGTTGGGCTGTGATTGGCAGGGGATTTGGACCTCTGCAGTGTTATGGCTTCTCAAGGGAAAACCTTGGACCCTTAGTCTTTCTTAAAGCTTTGTCTCTCTCAAGGAACTGGGACCAAATGCTGCCCTCAAAAGTGGTCATCTCTGGACTTCCATGATAGCTCCGTGGTTAAGAATCTGCCTGCCAGCACTGTTTATAATAGCCAGGACATGGAAGCAACCTAGATGCCCATCAGCAGATGAATGGATAAGGAAGCTGTGGTACATATACACCATGGAATATTACTCAGCCGTTAAAAAGAATTCATTTGAATCAGTTCTAATGAGATGGATGAAACTGGAGCCCATTATACAGAGTGAAGTAAGCCAGAAAGATAAAGAACATTACAGCATACTAACACATACATATGGAATTTAGAAAGATGGTAATGATGGCCCTATATGCAGGGCAGAAGAAGAGACGCAGAAGTACAGAACAGACTTGAACTCTGTGGGAGAAGGTGAGAGTGGGATGTTTCGAAAGAACAGCATGTATATTATCTGTGGTGAAACAGACCACCAGCCCAGGTGGGATGCATGAGTCAAGTGCTCAGGCCTGGTGGGCTGGGAAGACCCAGAGGAATCGGGTGGAGAGGGAGGTGGGATGGGGGACCGGGATGGGGAAAACGTGTAACTCTATGGCTGATTCATATCAATGTATGACAAAACCCACTGAAAAATAAAAAATAAAATAAAATAAAATAAAAAAAGAGAAAAAAAAAAAAAAAAAAAGAATCTGCCTGCCAGTGCATAGGACATGGGTTTGATCCCTGGTCCATGAAGATCTCACACGCCACAGAGCAGCTAAGGCTGTGTGCCACAGCTATTGAGACTGAGCTCCAGAGGCCGGGAGCCACAGCTGCTGAAGCCTGAAGGTCTAGAGCCTGTGTTCTGCAACAAGAGAAGCCACTGCAGTGAGAAGCCTGTGCCGTGCAGCCAAGAGTAGCCCTCACCAGCTGCAATTAGAGAGAGCCCGAGCACATCAGTGAAGACCCAGTGCAGCCAAAAGTAAATAAATAAGTAAAATTTTTTCAAAACGATGGTCGTCTCTGCCAAACTTAAACCAGTGTTTCAGGAAAGAGCCCAGACTGCTGAATTCAATTCTCTCCTGCCTTCTAGATAAGTCCCTTCTTCTATTTATATTTCTCCCAAAGACAGGAGATGTCTTTGTTCACTCTAGTTTCTCAAGAATCGTTCACACACGGGTCCACAAAACTGTCCTTTGCCACTTGTCCTAGGAGGGCAGATAGGTTTTGTGAAAATAAGATGCTTGGAATGTTACTCCAGTAAAAATTAATTATGAAAAAGATTTTTGGCGTCCTGGGCAGGTAGGTCTGACCTATTGAGTCTGGTGTGATGATTGAGTGCCTTTAAAAAAATTATTTATTTGTTTTTGGCCATGCTGGGTCTTCGCTGCTGTGCAGGCTTTCTCTGGTTGCAGTGAGTGGGGGCTCCTCTGTAGTTGTGGTCCGTGGGCTTCTCACAGCAGTGACTTCTCTTATTGCAGAGCACGACTCTAGGCACGCCGGTTCAGTTGGTTGTGGCCCACAGGCTTCGCTGTCCCTTGGCCTGTGGAATCTTCCCGAACCAGGGATCAAATCTGTGTCCCTTGCATTGGCAAGTGGATTCTCAATGATTGGACCACCAGGAAAGTCCGAGGTGCCTTGCTTACACTTTCACCGCAAGAAGGTGATCTTGGCTGGCTTGATGGGACCTTGAAGGTAGGGGAGGTGGCCTGGATCTTCTGTAGCTCCCACAGTCCTGAGCTGGGCCGCTCTTGCAGATGTCCAGTAGCCACTGGGTCCAGTGTCCACGTGGGTGCATCATGAACTCAGGACCAAGCTGATGTCTAAGGAAAGGGATGTGTTAGGGGGTCACTGACAGTGAGATGATGGCTTTGCCAGGAGCCCGCCTCCCTCACCTGCATTCCTGCTCCCTGCTCCGCGTTTGCATAATCCGAGCCACCCCTGCTGTCTGGATCCCTAGAGGAGTCTCCGTTAGACCTCTTCCTGTCTCCCTCTTCTCCCCCTCACAGTGCAAGCTCAGAGGAGAGGCATAGCTTGGCCCCCACTTGCCTGCGTGGCTTGTGTAGACAGCGCTAGGTTCTTCTCTGACCCATGATAACCACGCTGTCAGTAGGAGGGAGACGGGATGCTGAGGAGTAGACGTCTTGTGAATACTGAGTTTCTGGGTCCTGACTTCTCAGCAGTGGCATCTCCTCTCCCATCAAGCCTTGTCACAGCATCATTTCAGCTGCACCTGGGGAGGCAGAGCCGGAGAGTGATGGAGCCACATTGTTCAGAAGCCTGAGACACCTGCTGCTCCAAATCTCCCCACCATGGAAGGCTCTGGAAAGAGGCACTCGACCTTCCCTTACTTGAGAAGAGAGACGAGCCAGGGACGAGTGTTGGAATTAGAGCCCATTCTGGCTAGAGGGGTTCACCTTTGCTCTCTGGCAGAAAAGGAAGTGTTTGAAAATTCAATAAAGCTGCCTTTCATTATCCAACCCCAGCAGGACTTTATGATAATTTTTAGAACTTCTTCATTCAAAACTCTGGGTGCTTTGAAGGTTAATAACTTGTGTTTATCGAAACTTCCCTTCAAGGAACTTAGAGAGCTTTGTAGACATTATCTAATTCAGCAGCACTGCAGGACCAGGAAACGGGGAACAGGGGGAGGATGAACAGACAAGATTATTCCAATTTAAGAGAACTGATAATATTAATAGTTCCCACAGGGAGTTTAAGCGAGTTTTTGAAAATCACCAAACACATTGTGAGCCTTCCAGGAGAGGACTTTTTCACATCCCAGCCTGAGATCAGCGCCTGGCTTGACCGCTGTGAGCTGGCAGTGCTGGACCTCTCTGCCTGAGTTTCCGCACCTGTAAAATGGGAGAGTAAGCCATACCTCTTGGAGTTGTGTGCCACTGAGCCACACAGGGCCGTGATGGTACCAGCAGTGATTGGTGCATCACCAGTGCCCCCTGAATATTACCTCCCCTCTCAGTTTTTTGGTCACATGACTTGTGGCATCTTAAGGTCAGTTCCCTGACTAGGGATCGAGCCCCTGACCCATGCAGTGAAATCCCAGAGTCCTAACCACTGGACTGCCAGGGAAGCCCCCTCTCCCATCTCCTGAAGGAGCTAAAGAATATCTCCCTGGTGGGCTGGAGGGAACACTGCGTGTCTCATCTGAGCAAGAGGAAGGGGAGAGGGATGCAGGGGACTGTCTGGGGATGAGGGACAGGTGGTGTGTCTCTTCTCTGAAGCTCTGACATCTGAAAGGTACAGCCTAGATTTGGGAGCAGACTGACATGCTGTTCCCGAAAACTGGAACAAGAGGAATGCATATCCTTGAGTGAATGTGAAATGGAGATTTGAAGCAATTTTATAGTTAATTAAGGGTAAAAAAAATGTGCCTCTAGTAAAATTGTCTTTTGGGGGTTGAGTCATTTTGTGGAGGTTTACACGCATCAGCAAGTGACACTAAATTTCCCTCTGGCTCTTGCTGGAGAGGAAGCTTCTATGAGAGGGCACGTGGCCTGTGTCTGCTTTCGACTCCAAGATGGTGGGACATTTCCACCTGCAGAGCAGCACATGGCCTGGGAGATTTCTCTCCCTAGACCCACCACCCACCTGCACTTGTCTTTAGAAGCGATGTCCTTTTTAGGTCTTAAAATTGTATGGAGAAGAGAACCGGAAGGATTCATCCAGCTGGGAGATCCTTAGGAGCTTCCTGGGTGTCCTGGTGACGGTGTACATGGAGGGCAGGGCGTGTGCTGTCCGAGGTTCACCACTGCACATTCTGAGCAAGAATTGGGGAAGAAAGAAGAGGGTCCATCTCTTGGTTCCTCTGTCTGTGTCCTACTAGCTTTAGGTCCTGTTCAGCCACGGGAATCCATGGGATGGCTCCTGAGTTGCAGGCAGAGGTCTAGTTCCCTCTGGCTCCCCTTTCTGAGTCCATCTCTTTTTGGCAATGCTAGCCTTGGAAGGCTTTGTTAGATCTCTTGCCATCAGTGGTGTTACTTGAATTCATCTTCTCTTGTCCTGCATCTCAGAGCAAGTGAATTTTGGACTTAACATGATTTAAATATGTCAACCAGTGAACAGAGAAAGGCAGACAGTGCCAAGGAAAAGGAGATGGTGACCACCGCCAGATGAAGAAATGGCAACTAGGAAGTGGCTCTCATGGTGCTTTATCTTGGGGCCAACTCATCTAAAAAGAGTGCAGAACGTTTTCCCTCAATTCCAGTGGGAACCACTCTCAGTGGCAAGACCATGTCACTGATGTGTGTGCACGTGTGCTTAGTCTGTAAGTCATGTCTGACTCTTTGGGACCCCATGGACTATAGCCCTCCAGGCTCCTGTCCGTGGGATTATCCAGGCAAGAATACGGGAGTGGGTAGCCACTCCCTTCTCCAGGGAATCCTCCCAACCCAGGGATCTAACCTGAGTCTCCTGCCTTGGCAGACACATTCTTTACTGCTGAGCCACTGGGAAGCCCACACGTCACTGACATCACACTCTAAACCTGGTGTAGACACAGAAGAGGCTGAACCCGACTTTGTTTACAGATAACTAGACCCTTCCTCTTCTCTGCAGATGAGAATTAATATTCAAAGCTTAGAAGAGGAAGCAAAACATTCCTGCATTCTCCAGCCTCATCTTGAAGCCACACGAATTGCTCTGTCACTCCTCCAGACACATTTCTTTCCTGGCTATCACGGGGAGAAAGATGAAAGCTGTCTTCCTTGGTTCTGAGCTGAGGCCTTGGAGCCAGGCTGAAGGCTGTCCTGGGACCCTCACCTCTGAATGTCTCAGTTCCAGGAGTTTTAAATCTCAGCCATAAATGTGTCAGAAGTGCACTTTTATTTTCGGCAATGGGTGGACACGTTCAGTGATTTAAGGACCAGTCCTGTGACCTAGTATTGCTGTTGCTGTCAAATGAGTAGTTCTCCATTTGCAGGCGGGCTTTGTTTTTCGCTGTTTTCTGAGGCTTTCACCAGGGAATGTTTCATGGACTTGCTTAAAGCACAGGTTCTCAGGACCCACCGAGCAAGTAGGTGGGAGACCCAGATTTGTTGTTTAGTCGCTCAGTTGTGTCTGACTCTTTGTGACCCCATGAATCGCAGCACACCAGGCTTCCCTGTCCATCACCAACTCCCGGAACTTGCTCAAATTTGTGTCCATCGAGTTGGTGATGCCATCCAACCATCTCATCCTCTGCCGTCCCCTTTTCCTCCTGCCTTCCATCTTTCCCAGGTCATTTCTAATGAGGCAGTTCTTTGCATCAAGTGGCCAAAGTATTGGAGCTTCAGCTTCAGCATCAGTCCTTCCAATGAATGTTCAGGTTAAGTTGCCCTCCCCAGCTAGGGGTTGAGAGGAGGTTGAGTGAAGAGCAGGGCCTGACTCCTCATCTAATGGGCAGTAGGTTAGACTAAACAGCGAGTTGCAGTTCCTATGAAAAGTGGGGAGGAAACCCCCAGGAAGTTCAAGGCCAGTTCTGAGAATGCCCTGGCAACGCTGCTGGCCCATGAGCATGGCCAAGGTTAGTTGCCTGGTCTCGGGTCCACCGTCTGACTGGTCAGGGAGAATCCCCCCAGGCATATCTGTCTGCCAGGTGCTTTCCGAGACCCTGGGCTCTGCGTGAGGACCTGTGTGTCCTCTGGGTGAGTCCAAGGCTTGGAGGCCGCTGAGTTGTCCTGAGGGAGAGAGATTTACAAGGCAAGATACCTGTGAGGACTCCTCTCTTCCCGCAAGTTCTTTTTTATTAGTTTAGAAAAATATTTATTTATTTGGCTGCACCAGGTTTTAGTTGCAGCATATGGGATCTGGTTCCCTGACCAGGGATGGAACCCAGACCCCCTGCATTGGGAGCTCAGAGTCTTAGCAGCTGGACTACCAGGGAAGTCCCCTTCCCACTGTTCCTGATTCCTCTCAAAAGAACTGGATGTGGTTTCCCAAAGAGGTTACTATACCTTCACTTATTCACTTACTTATCAAACACCTTTTGAAAGCCAGGTTTGGGACAGAGTATTGGGAATGGAGTGATAAACACAGGTGCTCAGTGAAAGAGGCAGAGGCATCTACACGTGCTTCCCACCGGAGAAGGACAGCTGCTAGGATGGAAGCTTGTCCATGCAAAGGGAAGAGCTTTATGCAGACTCTCCATGTGTGTGTCTGTGTGCTTTCCAGGGAAGGTTTCCACTGAGAGGCAATGAGTCTTAAAGGGTGAGAGGGAGTTAAAGGAAGATGGGGCCTGGAAGCAACCTAAATGTGCATTGACAGATGAATGGATAAAGAAGATGTGGTACATATATACAAGGGAATACTACTCAGTCATAAAAAAGAATGAAATTGGATCATTTGTAGAGATGTGGCTGGACCTCCAGACTGTCATACAGAGTGAAGTAAGTCAGAGAAAAACAAATACCATGTATTAATGTGTGTATGTGGAATCTAAAAAGGTGGTACAGATGAACCTATTTGCGTAGCAGGAATTGACACATGGAAGTAGGGGATGAATGTATGGATCCTGGGGTGGGGGATAAATTGAGAAGGTAGTATTGACGTATATATCCTACCAAGAGTAAAATAGCTAGCTAGTGTGAAGTTCCTTTATATAGCCCAGGGAGCTTATCTCGATGCTTTGTGATGCTCTAGAGGAGTGAGATGGGGGTGGTGGGAGGGAGTTCCAAGAGGGAGGGGATATGTGTATACATATGGCTGATTCACATTGTTGCACACCAGAAACTAAAACAGTATTGTTAAAGCATTTATACTCTGATTTTTGAAAAAAAAGGAGGATGGGAAGCTGGAGGCAGGGATGGTGTTGTATTTGTTGTTCTTGTTCAGTCACTAAGCTGTGCCCGACTCTTTGCCACCCCGTGGGCTGCAGCATGCCAGGCTTCCCTGTCCTTCACCATCTCCCTGAGTTTGCTCAAACTCATGTCCTTTTGAGTTGGCTCCTGGCATCAGGTGATCAGAATATTGGAGCTTCAGCTTCAGCATCGGTCCTTCCAATGAATGCTGAGGTTGATTTCCTTTAGGATTGACTGATTTTACCTCCTTGCTGTCCAAGGGACTCTCAAGAACCTTCTCCAGCACCACAGTTTGAAAACATCAATTCTTCGGTGCTCAGCCTTCTTTACGGGCCAACTCTCTCATCTCTACATGACTACTGGAAAAACCGTAGCTTTGGCTATACAGACCTTTGTTGGCAAAGTGATGTCTCTGCTTTTTAATATGCTGTCTAGGTTGATCATAGCATTTATTCCAAGGAGCAAGTGCCTTTTAATTTCATGGCTGCAGTCACCATCCTTATTGATTTTGGAGCCCAAGAAAATAAAGTCTGTCACTGTTTCCATTTGTTCCCCATCTATTTTACAAAGAGTCAAAGCAAATAGAATAAAGACACAGGCCTATTATCCAAGTGAGCAAAGCCTTGAGCCTTTGGAGATATCCTGGACCTTTCTAAGAAAGAAGCAGCAGGACCCTGTTCCCACAAATGACAGGGTATGGAGAAGCTTTTCTTGGCTTGTTCCAAGGAAACAGTTGAGTCCATGGTAGAGATGCCAAGCTGAGCAAATAAAAATACAGGATGCCCAGTTAAATTTGAATTTCAGATGACCAGCAAATAATTTTTTTAGAATAAGCATGTCCTAGGCAGTATTTGAGATTTGCTTACCCTAGAAAACGACTTATTGTTTATCTGAAATTCAAATTTAACTGGCTACCCTGAGTTTTATCTGGCAACCTGGTCTTCAGGCATCTCAGTATTGAAGAGATGGAGATGGCCCTGAGGGTTTGAATGTCCCAGGGGCAGCCACCTCGGCAAGAAGGTGGCCAGAGGTTCTCTGGGTTGTCATTTCCAATCCTGAAGACAGATTTGCAATTTTTATCATTATAGCACAAATGAAACCATGTCATGTTACATAATTTATAGGGCTAATTTATTCATACATTCACTTTTAATTCAGCCACAAATATTTAATAGGCTCTAGGCTCTGTGCCAGGCACAGTCTACACTGTGTGAGCAAAACACAGACTCGGGCCGATCCTTGAGGCGTTTTCACGTACTTCTGAAAAATCTATCACATTTCAAGCAGTTGCCATATTTTCCCTGCCGGAACCAAGGAAGACGCTTCCACTCCTCATCTTCCCCCACCCGTGTTGACCTCACAATGACCCCCATGTTGTTTCCCACCCTCCTGTTCCAGCCTGCAGTCCTGAGTGAGTTAGATGTGGTCACCTCACTGCTGAGTTTGCATTAGAACCACCTGTAGGGTTTGTTCAACCCTGGCTCCTGGGGTCTTTCCCCAGTGTTTGATTCCATAGGTTTGGTGTGAGAACTAAGAATTTGTTTTTCTAGCATTTTTTTTAAGTTTTTTTTTTTAATGCAGATCATTTTTTAAAAATCTTTATTGAATTTGTTACAATACTGTTTCTGTTGTTTGTGCTTTGGTTTTTTGGGTCACCAGGCATGTGGGATCTTAGTTCCCTGACCAGGGATCAAACCTGCATCCCCTGCATTGGAAGGTGAAGTCTTAACCACTGGACCTCCAGGAAAGTCCCTCTAACATCTTTTTAGGTGAAGACACTGGTGGAGGACAGTGGTCTTCTGTGATGGAATCCTCCAAGGACCTGGGAGAGGAATTACCCCTGATGCCCCAAGGTTGTCTCCTCTCTGCCATCTCCCATCCATCAGCTTCATGCTGTTCACTCTGGATTCCCAAGAGCTGAGGGTGAAACAGTCTAATATGATATTTGGCAGGTCACAGGGGCCACTATTCTTGGGATGAGGGTTTCTGGCTAACTAGTTCCTCGTGACTGAGTGGTAAAGAACCTGCCTGTCAATGTAGGTGATGCAGGTTCGATTGCTGGGTCAGGAAGATCCCCTGGAGGAGGAAGGGGCAACCCACTCCAGTATTCTTGCATGGGAAATGCCATGGACAGAGGAATCTTGCGGGCTATAGTCCATGGGGTCACAAAGAGTCAGACACAACTTAGCAACTGAAACAACAGTGATAGACATTAGAAAGCGAGTCTTTCTGGGATAGAATTATTTCTAAAAATAGTATAAACAAATATTTAAATTATATATGTAATAAAAATTGAATGTGGAAAATCTTGAACAATCCTAAGAGAGAGTTAAACTAAGAAGATTAAACAATTATTCACAGTTTGATTAGTATGGAAGTGAAAGTGTCAGTTGCTCAGTTGTGTCCAACTCTTTGTGATCCTCTTGATTATAGCCCTGGAATAGGTTGCCATGCCCTTCTCCTGGGAATCTTCCCAACCCAGGGATCGAACCCAGGTCTTCTGCATTGCAGGCAGATCCTTTACCATCTGAGCCACCAGGGAAGCCCTTTCATTGGTATGCTTGTTGTGTGCTAGGTCGCTTCAGTCATGTCTGACTCTTTGTGACCCTATGAACTGTAGCCTGCCAGGCTCCTCTGTCCATGGGACTCTCCAGGGAAGAATACTGGAGTGGGTTGCCATGGCCTCCTCCAGGGGATCTTCCTCACCTGGGGATCGAAGCTGCATCTCTTATGTGTCCCGCATTGGCAGGCAGGTTCTTAACTACTAGTGCCATTTGGGAAGTCCCTCTCCATTGGTATAGTTCCTCTAAATATGTTATGTGTATTAAGACCATCCCCAACAAAAAGGAATACAAAAAGGCAAAATGGTTGTCTGAGGAGGCCTTAGAAATAGCTGAGAAAAGAAGAGAAGCTAAAGGCAAAAGAGAAAAGGAAAGATATACCCATTTGAATGCAGAGTTCCAAAGAATAGCAAGGAGAGATTAAAAAAGCCTTCCTCAGTGATCAATGCAAAGAAATAGAGGAAAACAATGGAATAGGAAAGACTAGAGGTCTCTTCAAGAAAATCAGAGATACGATACCAAGGGAACATTTCATGTAAAGATGGGTACAATAAAGTACAGAAACAGTATGGCCATAACAGAAGCAGAAGTTATTAAGAGGAGGTGGCAAGAATACACAGAAGAACTATACA
Source organism: Muntiacus reevesi (assembly GCF_963930625.1). Classification (NCBI taxonomy): domain Eukaryota; kingdom Metazoa; phylum Chordata; class Mammalia; order Artiodactyla; family Cervidae; genus Muntiacus; species Muntiacus reevesi. The sequence continues at coordinate 68,177,345 of NC_089252.1, forward strand.
AAAAAGATCTTCATGACCCAGATAACCAAGATGGTGTGATCAATCACCTAGAGCCAGACATCCTGGAATGTGAAGTCAAGTGGGGCTTAGGAAACATCACAACAAACAAAGTTAGTGAAAGTGATGGAATTCCAGTTGAGCTATTTCAAATCCTAAAAGATGATGCTGTGAAAGTGCTGCATTCAATATGTCAGCAAATTTGGAAAACTCAGCAGTGGCCACAGGACTGGAAAAGGTCAGTTTTCATTCCAATCCCTAAGAAAGGCAATGCCAAAGAATGTTCAAACTACCACACAATTGTACTCATCTCACATGCTAGCAAAGTAATGCTCAAAAGTCTCCAAGTCAGGCTTCAACAGTACGTGAACTGTGAACTTCCAGATGTTCAAGCTGGATTTAGAAAAGGCAAAGAAAGCAGAGATCAAATTGCCAACATCTGTTGGATCATCGAGAAAGCAAGAGAGTTCCAGAAAAACATCTATATCTGCTTCATTGACTATGCCAAAGCCTTTGACTGTGTGGATCACAACAAACTGTGGAAAATTCTTCAAGAGATGGGAATACAAGACCACCTTACCTGCCTCCTGAGAAATCTGTATTCAGGTCAAGAAGCAACAGTTAGAACTGTACATGGAACAACAGACTGGTTCCAAATTGGGAACGGGGTATGTCAAAGCTGTATGTTGTCACCCTGCTTATTTCACTTATATGCAGAGTACATCATGGGAAATGCTGGGCTGGATGAAGCACAAGCTGAAATCAAAATTGCTGGGAGAAATATCAATAACTTCAGATATGCAGATGACACCACCCTTATGGCAGAAAGTGAAAAAGAGCTAAAGAGCCTCTTGATGAAAGCGAAAGAGGAGAGAGAAAAGGTTGGCTTAAAGCTCAACATTCAGAAAACTAAGATCACGGCATCTGGTCCCATCACTTCATGGCAAATAGATGGAGAAACAATAGAAGCAGTGACAGACTTTATTTTGGGGGGGCTCCAAAATCACTGCAGATGGTGACTGCAGCCATGAAATTAAAAGACGCTTGCTCCTTGGAAGGAAAGTTATAACCAACCTAGACAGCATATTAAAAAGCACAGCCATCACTTTGTCAACAAAGGTTCGTCTAGTCAAGGCTATGGTTTTTCCAGTAGTCATGTATGAATGTGAGAGTTGGACTATAAAGAAAGCTGAGCACTGAAGAATTGATGCTTTTGAACTGTGGTGTTGGAGAAGACTCTTGAGAGTACCTTGGACTGCAAGGGGATCCAACCAGTCCATCCTAAAGGAGATCAGTCCTGGGTGTTCATTGGAAGAACTGATGCTGAAGCTGAAACTCCAGTACTTTGGCCACCTGATGTCAAGAGTTGACTCATTTGAAAAGACCTTGATGCTGGGAAAGAATGAGGGCAGGAGGAGAAGGGGATGACAGAGAATGAGATGGTTGGATGGCATCACTGACTCAAAGGACATGAGTTTGAGCAAGGTCTGGGAGTTGGTGAAGGACAGGGAAGCCTGGCGTGCTGCAGTCCATGGGATCACAAAGAGTCAGACATGACTGAGTGACTGAACTGGTGTATAAATATATTTATATATTTCATTGATGTATTCATTCATGTATTCACTTGATCAACATATACTGAGTCCCTTCTTTGTGCCAGACACTGTTTTAGGAACTGGATTTTTAGTCAGGTAATGGGGAACCCCAAAAGATCCCCTCCTTCCAGAAGCCTACATTCTATTGGAAGAAACAGACCATATGCCAGAATTTAAGTTAAATATTTTAGATGATGACAAATACTAAAGGATAAAAAAAGTTAAATCAGGGAGTGTTTTGGACTTCCAGATGCAAACTATTATATATAGAATAAATATTAAACAACAAGGTCCCACAGTACAGCTGAGGGAATGATATTCAATATCCTATAATAAACCATAATGGAAAATAATGTTAAACAGAATATATACATACATTTAAAATCACTTTGCTTTATGGCACAAGCTAACAAAACTTTGTAAATCAACTATATTTCAATCAAATAAATTTTTAAAAAGTTAAATCAAGAAAGAGGAGGATGAAATGAGGGGGTGGGAGGGTTTGAGGTGATGAGGGAAATTGTCACTGAGAAGGTGATTTTTAAGCTGAGATGGGATGGCAGTAAAGGGGTAGTCATGAGGATGTCTGATGAAACAGCCTTCCAGGCAGGGGAGATGGCAAGTGCAAGGGCCTTGAGTAGGGACCAGGCCTCCTGAGTGTCGAGGGCAGCGTCATGGACAGCAGTAAGGGAGGGGTTGAGGGTAAGACCCCAGATTACTCAGGGCATTATGGTTTCTAAGGACCTTGGCTTCCCTCTGCATGGGACGGGGCCATTGGAACAGAGGAGGGATCCTGTCCCTCCTCCTGAGCAGGACCCCTTGGCCAGCTTTTGGGGGGGACTAAAGTTTAACTCAAGGAGACCACTGGGAAAGTCACTGCAGTATTCCAGGCAAGAATGTTGTGGTTTTCTTACATCCTGTTTTGAAATAACCTCTCAGGTCATTTAAGTATCAGTTGAATAATCCATCAACAGATTAACATTTCAAGATGTTATATTTGAAAGAAAATTCACAGGTCATTGACTCAAACCATTTCATGTCATAGATCCCCAAGCTGAGCTGTATCGTTCATTCATTTATTCAGCGATGTTTGTTGAGTACCTCCTATAGGTCATGTACTATTAACTGGCAGGTATAACAGCGTCTGGGGCACAGCAGTGAAGGAAACAGACACAATCTATGCTTTTTTAGAGCTCCCATTCTAGTTGAGGGAAGCAAACAATAAATAAAAAAAAAAAGAAAGAAAGGAAAAAAAAAAAAGAATACTATGGTTTGGATCAGGATGGTGGTTCTTGAAGAGTGAGAAGTAGTCCAGTACTGCCTTCTATTTTGGAGGATTTCCAAGAGGATTTGCTGATGGACTGGAGAGGGAATGAGGGAGAGATCAAGGTTGAGCCACTGGACGAGTAGAATCAAGCATTCACAGGGAAGGGAAGATGCAGAAGGAGCAGGTTTGGGATCAGGTGCTGGGTGTGGGGCAAATTCAGTTTCAGTTACCTGGAGATGTTGGGCGGGCCATAGGGTTTCTGAGTCTGGAGTTCTGGGGAGAGATGTGGCTAGAGATAGGAACCCGAGGTTGTCAGCATGCAGGTGGTATTTCAGGTCTGTTGGTGCCTCACCCTGATCCCCTTGACTGGGGATCCCAGAGCTCCAGAACCACACTTCTCCAGCCGCTGTGAACTTCGGCTGCGAATGACCCACAGCTACCCCTGCTTTCAGAGAGTTGTCTGCCGCCGCTGGGGCCACCTCCCCTGGTAGATGTAAGAACCCACTCGTCCCTGCGCCACTGGAGAACAGTCTCCGGTGAATGCCTGACCATCTGTGATGTAATTCCTGCTCCAGAGCTTTCTGTGGGATAAGGCTAGTGCTTGTGTCAAGCTAAGACCACAGACATCCTTCCTCCCTTCCCCTGACCTCTCTGTTCTCCTCGCTCCCAGAGAGTTCCTTCCAAGAGTACCCTCTCAATAAACCCACACCACCCCGCATCTCCCTCCCAGGCTCCTCTGGGGCACCCATCTAATGAGAGAATTCCTTTTAGATTCTGATGCATGGAGGTGAGTGTGCGACATGCTTTTGCACACCATCCTTCGGGAAGTGTCTGGGCTTCTCAGGTTGTGTATCATTTGATTGCATGATGAGTCAGGTTGGATTTGAGATGCCACCAGCCTCCCAGCACCCTGTCGTTAGCAATGCAGGGCTTGTCGTGGTTACAGGCAGGAGGGCGGGTTTGTCCTGGGGGGAGGAGAGTCATTATTTCTGCCTGGGTGCATTCTAATCATATTTCCCTCTGTCAAACCAAGCGGTACTTTCCATTTTCCTGCAGTCTCTGCTTTCCTTCTGCTCCGATCAGAAACAGATCAGTGTGATCAAACCTGGCAGTAGATCATTTAGAGATTTTCATCTTTATTAGTAGCCGCGAGCTGGCAGCAGCTGTGGTATGTGTGTGTGTGAATACACGTGTGCCTTTTGCTTTTAAATAGTAGATGGCACTGCCTCTCATTTTGAAATGTCTATTTTTGCGCTTTCATGTTCAGGATGTATTGAGGTCACAGAGAAGGACAAATCCACGTAGAACAAAGTTCATAACAGTGAATCTGCTCAGCATAGTGATTCAGGTGTCTGGCTAGTCTTTTATAGTTTTCTTTTATTAATTTATATTTTGTTTATTTTTATTCAGCTTATTTAAACTAAAAAGGAAAAAAAAATCAGTCCACCCATTTCTTATTCCTTACCGCCTCTAGCAACCAATAATGTTCTCTGTATCTATGAACTTTCTTTTCTTCATATTTAAGATTCTGTGTATGAGAGATCATACAGTATTTGTCTTTGTCTGACTTATTTCACTTAGCACAATGCCCTTGAGGTCCATCCATGCTGTTGCAAGTGGCAAGGTTTCATTCTTTTTTATGACTGAATAAGGTGGCTCAGGTGGTATGAAGAATCTGCCTGCAGTGAGGGAGACCCAGCTTTGATCCCTGGTTTGGGAAGACCTCCTGGAGAAGGGAATGGCTATCCACTCCAGTATTGCTGCCTGGAGAATCCCACGGGCAAAAGCACCTGGTGGGCCACAGTTCCTGGGGTCGCAAAGAGTCGGACAGGCCTGATTGACTAAAACAATACACAATTGTATGTATACACACACACACAAAGCAGTTTCTCTATCCATTGATGGAAACTCAGATTGTTTGTTTCCATATCTTGGCTATTGTAAATAGCGCTGCAATGAGTATGGGGGTGCATTTAACTTTTTGACTTAGTGCTTTAAGTTTCTTTGGAAAAATACCCAGCAATGGAATTGCTGAATCAATTCAATTGTGGTAGTCCCATTTTTAGTTTTTTGAGGAATCACCATGCTGTTTTCCATAGTGAGGTGATATCTCGTTATGGTTTTGGATTTGCCTTTCCCTGATGATTAATGATGTAGATCATCTTTTTATGTACCTCTTTGTCACCTGTGGAGAAGGCAATGGCAACCCACTCCAGTACTCTTGCCTGGAAAATCCCATGGGCAGAGGGCTGCAGTCCATGGGGTTGCAGAGTCGGATGCGACTGAGTGATTTCACTTTCATTTTTCACTTTCATGCATTGGAGAAGGAAATGGCAGCCCACTCCAGTACTCTTGCCTGGAGAATCCCAGGGATGTCAGAGTCTGGTCGGCTGCCATCTATGGGTTGCACAGAGTCGGACACAACTGAAGTGACTTAGCAGCAGCAGTAGCAGCTGTCATCTGTATGTCTTCTTTGAAAAATGTTTAGATTTTCTTCTTGCTTAAAAATTGGTTTACTTTTTTTTTTTTTTGCTATTGAGTTGAGATGCATGGGATCATTATATATTTTGGATATTAACCCCTTATTAGATATATGATTTGCAAATATTTTCTTCCATTGAGTAAGTTGCCTTTTCATTTTGTTGACAGTTTCCTTTGCTGGGCGGAAGCTTTTTAGTTTAATGTAGTCCCTTGTATTTATGGTTGCTCTTCTTGCTTTTGCTTTTGATGTCAGATTAAAAAAAAATTACCAAGACCTTATTGCTTATGTTTTCTTCTAGGTTTTATGGTTTCCAGTCTTATGTTCAAGTTTTTAATTCATTTTTATTTAGTTTTTGTGTATTCTATAAGATAGTGGTCCAGTTTCACTCTTTTGAATGTGGCTGTCCAGTTTTTCTCACACCATTTGTTAAAGAGACTTTTTAATTGAAGTATTATACACATACACTAAAGCAGATACACTATATAGATACTAATTATAAAGCTGAACATATTTTTACATATGTGAATGCCCATGTACACACTACTTAGATCAAGATAGGAAACACTTCCAACATCCCAGAATGTTCTCTTGTACTTCTTCCCAGTCAATCCTTGCCCTTATCCTAAGTAGCCACTATTTTGATTTCTGTCACCAGAGATTCATTTTTCTGTTCTTGAACTTCATATACATGAAATCATGCAATCCATAGCCTTTTATACCTGACTTCTCTGATCCATTATTTTGTTGGTAAAATTCATGCATCTGTGGTATGTTGCAGTTGTTGTTCTGTTAAAATTTCCATGTAGTATTTCATTGTATGAATATACCATTCCACTGTTATTATACTGGTTCCAGTTTTGGCCACCTTAACATTTCCAAAACTATCTTAGTATCTATAAACTGATTTAATACCCCTGTCCTCCACAAGGAGCCTGCACAGTAGACTAGATGGGAATTTACAGTCTTATCTTTATCTTCATTTTATGGTTGAGGAAACTTCACAGGGAATTTCAAGGACTCATCTAAGGGCACACAGCCCTGTAGGGACAGACCCAGGACCTAAATTAAGGTCTCTTGACTGCTGGCCCAGTGATCTTTCTCCAGATCCCTGCTAGCAACGCCCCTGAAATTCTTGGCATCCAGAGAGCTAAGTGAAGGGACCTCTTAGCTCCTGGGAGTGATGATAACAACTGCCTTCCTGCTTGCTGAGACCCTGCTGAGGCCCCTCATTTGGCTGGATCCTCTTTCCTATTTGAACAAGTGCCATTTTCCCAAAAGCCCTCCAGCCTAGAGAGATGCACTTACCACTTAGGTAGCAACAACAATTAAGTCTCTGTCAAAAGGAAGCTGCTGAAACCTCCCTTTGACAGTGTGTGGCAACTCAGCAGTGGTAAAGCTTACGGCTATCAGGCTCAGGCAGAGAGCAGGAACACACGGGGTAGATGTCACCTGTGTGAGCACCTGGATGGGGACGCTCTCAGTGCCGTGGTCCTGGCTCCGGGGGAGATTGGCCACTGTGACAAGGATGCAGCCTCGCCTTCCGCCTCCCTGCCGGCTCTCTGGGACTGGCACTGGTGGGGGTGGAGGGTGTGCGAATATTTCGGGAGAAAGAGGAAAAGACGGTTCTCAGAGCAGACGGTGCTCTGAGCTCATTTCTGATGACTTCTGAGCTGAGTGCCCGAGAAGGAGTCATTTTATTCTATCACGCTGCCCCGTGTCTCAGTCATTACTGAACCCATGCAGGATCCTGCAGGATTCAGGAGCGCCCCGAGATAGCGGGCTACCGGCTGTTGTTGCTGCTCATGCTTTTCCCTTTTCCTCATTGTTCCTCAATTCTTTCCCCATCTCTGAGACTTTCCTGCTTATTTTTCCTTTCTCTCATTATTCTTGATTCTTTTAAAAAGCAAGGCAGCATCTCTCGGCTGGAGTAGTGAGGATTTACAACATTTCTGGCATCAGCGAGACCCCCCATCTTTACCATCTTTGTGTCTCTGTGCGTGGTAGGTCTCCTCACTCCATTTACAGACAGATGGGAGCTCGGAATTTAAGTCAGGGTGTGGGGGTGGTAAGTTCATTCTGGTTTTCCTGGGACATTTTGGTTTTAGCCCTTGCTGGCCTGCATAAGGACATCCTTAAGGATCCTGGGAATCCTCTGTTGTTCAGTCGCTCAGTCGTGTCCAACTCTTTGTGACCCCAGGGACTGTAGCACGCCAGGCCTCCCTGTCCCTCACTGTCTCCTGGAGTTTTCCCAAGCTCATGTCCATTGCCTCCACGATGTTATCTAACCATCTTATCCTCTGTTGCCCTCTTCTCCTTTTGCCATCAATCTTTCCCAGCATCAGGGTCTTTTCCAATGAGTCGACTCTTTGCATCAGGTGGCCAAAGTATTGGAGCTTCAGCATGAGTTCTTCCAATGTATATTTGGGGTGGATTTCCTTTTGCTTGCAGACAAACAGGGACAGTTGGTTACCGGAAGGATGAGTGAGTGCCTCAGGTCACAGCCTGGGAGTTCCAGGGCTGAGATTTGAATGGAAGCCTCTCTGTTTTACATGGTGCTGTCCTCTCGCCTTTCCAATACTGACTTTTCCTAAGGATCGGTTCAAAACAGTGTAGAAGATGCTTTGAGGGACAAACATGCTGGAGCTTTGCTGAGGCTGGAGTTGATGGGCACAGCCTTGAGGTTTGCTTCCTTCTCAGGCAGGCTCAGATGTGCGCCCCCAACTCTCAGCCTGCCTGCTTGGTCCCCCAGACTCAGGCTAGGGAGAGAAAAAAGCCTATTTATTTAGGTCTTGCCGATGAAAAGTGAGTGATGGAAGTGTGTCCAATCTCTGCTCTTACTGATTTCCCGATCTCGACTCAGTTTGGGAATTCCCAAGGTTTGATAAAGCTTGATGGCTAGCAACCCTACCAGAGTGGTTGTGAAGTGGCAGAAGGAGCCTTTTGGAATATGACCTGTATGTTGTTGGATTCCTAGTTTCTGGCCACGTTTTTATGGCTGTTATCTGGGTCCACTGGGCCTCCAGGCCTTTTTTTTTTTTTGCACAAATTTGCTGTGCCCAGCAGAGCTCCACCCCTGACAGGGGCTCAGCCCTCATCCAGTGAATTTCAAACCCTCTGGTTCACTAGGGAAAGCCAGCATCTACATGGTCCTCCAAAGGTCAGCACGTCTTAATGGAGAACTTTCTTTCCTTTGAACCAGCTTGTTCATATCCCAGAATCAAGCAGAATTTTACCCATGGAGAACTTCCTTTCCTTTGAGCAAGCTTGTTTATATCCCTGAATCAAGCAGAATTTTGCTCATGACTTAAAACTTTCTCTATTAGATTTTACTGTACTGTTGGTACAAAGTCATGTGATTCATTTTCTATTTTACGCCAAAGCCCGCTTCTCACCTAATGCCTGTACATTAGTTGGTCCACTAGGGATTTTCTGCAACAGGGAATCCACTACCAACCCCCTGCCCCCACACATGAAGGCTGACATCTGCTTTTCTTTTCTGCCCCTGACCAAGCTTAGGTCATTCAAATACAATTTAAGGGAACACCCTCTAGACACATTTAGGTATAGAGTATAACACGGGATTCATAGACAAGCCAGCCAAGGGTTATGTCATCTTTGTTTTGAAATTACTGGTTTGTGGAGGTGACGACACTGTCCACAGAGGGGAAAGTTGTGTGGGGAATGGGAAGAGGCTGGGAAGGGATCAGTGGATAGTCTGCTATGTGCCAGGCACATACTGATGCCATCATGTTCAATCTTTATAGCAAAACCTGTGAAATTCTAGGCTTACATGAATGGGTGGGTGACTGTCCCATGTCCCACAGAGTTATGAAATGGCAGAGTCAATGATCTTAACCAAGTCTGACTCCAAAGCCCACTTTTCCTAAAATACTATAGGAAGAGGAATGAGGGGTTTAGAACAAATTCATTGAGGAAGCCTACCATTGGAGGACATTAGGAGATAATGCCTATATACTCCTATATATTAGGAGATAAAGTCTATATACTGAAATATATCCTTATGCTGTTCTTCCTTTTTCCTTAAATTTATTTTTTAATTAAGGGAAAATTGCTTTACTCTGTTGGGTTGGTTTCTGCCCTACAACAATGCAAATCAGCCATAATTCTACATATAGCCCCTCCCCCTTGAACTTCCTCTCCCCGCTCCACCACCATCCCACCCCCTAGGTCATCATGGAGCACCAGGCTGGGTTGCCTGTGTTATATAGCAACTTCCGGCTGCTATCTGTTACACATGATGGGGTATGTGTGTCAATGCTGGTTTCTGCATTTGTCCCACCCTCTTCTTTCCCTGCTGTATCCACAGGTCTGTTCTCTACAGATAAATGGATAAAGAAGATATGGTATATACACACCATGGAATATTACTCAGTCATGAAAATGAACAAACTTGAGTCAGTGGTAGTGAGGTGGATGAACCTATAGTGCCTGTTATATAGAGTAAAGTAAGACAGAAAGAGAAAAACAAGTATTGTATATTAACTAACATACATATATGGAATCTAGAAAAATGGTACTGATGAACCTCCTTGCAGGGAAGGAATGGAGATGCAGGTGTAGAAAATGGACTTGATTTTCTGTCTTTTAGAGTAGAGAATACTCCTTGAGGTACTTCTTAATATTTATTTTTAAAAACAAAAGGCTTTTAACAAAATTTGTAAATGTCGACTAGACCATGAGCTGGCTTACACAAGCAAATTTTTCTTGTTTATTTTTATTGAGATACAGTTGATTTACATTGTTAATTCCTATTTTACAGCAAAATGATTTGGTTGTACACATACATACATTATTTTTTAAAACATTCTTTTCCAATATGGTTTATCATAGGATATTTTTTTTTTTTTTGGTGGTGGTGGTGTAGTTGCTAAGTCATATCCGACTCTTGTGACCCCATGGACTGTAGCCTGCCAGGCTTCTTTGTCCATGGGATTTTCCAAGCAAGAATACTGGAGTGGATTGCCATTTCCTTCTCCAGGGGATCTTTCCAACCCAGGAATCGAACTCAGGTCACCTGCATTGCAGGCAGATTCTTTACCGACTGAGCTATGAGGGAAGCAATGGAAGACAATCACTTTTTAACATCGTGTTAATTTCTGCTGTACAACAAATAATTTTAAACACAGGGTGGGAAGGATGGTTAATGTTCCAAACCCAGGGCTAGTCAAATTTATTCTTCTGGGTAAAAAACAATATAGAACCATTTAAAAATATATTCATTTATTTTAGTTTATTTATCTGGCTGTGCCAGGTCTTAGCTGTGGCATGTGGGATCTTTAATTATGGCATGTGAACTTTTAGTTGTGGCATGTGGGATCTAGTTCCCTGACCAGGGATTGAACCCAGGCCCCCTGCTTTATGAGTGCAGGGTCTTAGCCACTGGGGTACCAGGGAAGTCCCTAGTGTCACTGATGTGAGTGTGAATTCTGACGGCATCTGACAAGGTGAGTGGTCTAAGGCCAGTTCCCAAGTCTCTCTGGGGCTGTTTCATCATCTGTAAAATGAGACTCATAGCCCCTACTTTGCAGACTTGGTGGTTGTTCAGTTGCAGAAAGTTGTCAGCAGATGCTAACTCCTTCCTTTCCCAGAATCCCTTGCCTCTCAGAAGTCAGTCTTCTGGTGCTGGTCAAAGTGAAGAGCCATTTCATGGAGCACCAGTCAGGGAAGGAGATGAGCCGGCTGTGTTCCCTGAAGAGTTTCCTATGATGGACAATTTCTGTACTCAGCTCATCCACGCCCAGCCTTCTCTTCACTTTCCCTTTTCCTGGCCGTCTTTTGGGTCCCTTACACCCCCTCCATAGATGTTCAGCAAAGAGAGAAATCAATAAATCAATACTGCTGTGTTTTAGCCAAAGGGACATTTCAGTGGGCAGGAATTTGATCTGTTTGCTTGAGTATTTTGGACTGTGTCTGTGTGTGTGTATGTGTGTGTGTGCACGCGCGCTAAGTCACTTCAGTCATGTCTGACTCTTTGCGACCCTATGAACTATAGCCGGACAGGCTCCTTTATCTGTGGGATTTTCCAGGCAGGAACACTGTAATGGATTGCCATGCCCTCCTCCAGGGGATCTTCTTGACCCAGGGATTGAATCCAAGTCTCTTATGTCTCCTGCATTTACAGATGGGTTCTTTTTTTTTTTTTTTTTTTTTTTGCCTTTTTTAAAATTTATTTTTCAGTGGGTTTTGTCATACATTGATGTGAATCAGCCATAGAGTTACACGAATTCCCCATCCCGGTCTCCCATCCCACCTCCCTCTCCACCCGATTCCTCTGGATCTTCCCAGCCCAACAGGCCCGAGCACTTGACTCATGCCTCCCACCTGGGCTGGTGGTCTGTTTCACCACAGATAATATACATGCTGTTCTTTCGAAACATCCCACCCTCCCCTTCTCCAGATGGGTTCTTTATCACTAGCACCACCTTGGACTGTGTGGGATTCCCTTTTGGACTCTCATCTTCACCTCCATCTCGAGCTTCGTGAACTTCTTTGACTTCTGCTGACGCTCTTGTCCCAACAAAACAGAGGCTGGAACTCGCACCTCTGGCGGGATCACCCACTCTGATGGGGGGAGGAGTCAGCACCCCAGCCATGCACACGTGTCCCCACACAGGGCGGGGGCAGTGGCAGGAGTCTCTGGGTGTCCTGATCCATGCCTTCGTGGCACTCAGTTCTCAGGATAGCGCCTCCCGTGAGCTGGTGGAGCCCAGTGCAGTCTTGGGCTTGGGCTCAGCAAGAGTGGTGGGGTGGGGATTCTGTGGCATTCTCCTCCTGCCTTGCCTGGGGCTCCTCATCCCAACTGTTTCAACTACTGGTGGTTTCTGAGCAGTCATTCTTCACCCTGCTTGTATCTCCCCCCATTTTCTTTTTCTTTAATATTTGTTCATTTATTTGGCTGTGCTGGGTCTTAGGCACAGCACACATGACCTTTAGTTGTGGCATGTGGGATCTTTTAGTTGCAGCATGTAAACTCTTAGTTGCGGCATGTGGGGTCTAGTTCTCTGACCAGGGATCCAACCTGGGCCCCCTGTACTGGGGGCTCGGAGTCCCTACCTTCTCGCCAGGCTCTGACTCATTCTTCACCACTCACCTGTCATATGCCAAGTCCCTTCAGTCGTGTCTGACTCTTCGTGACCACATGGACTGTAGCCTGCCGGGCTCCTCTGTCCATGGGATTTTCCAGGCAAGAATACTGGAGTGGGTTGCCATTTCTGTCTCCAGGGGATCTTCCTGACCCAGGGATCGAACCTGCGTCTCATGTCTCCTGCATTGGCAGGTGGGTTCTTTACTGCTAGTGCCACCTGGTGCTGGCATCTTGGGGATGCCTTTGCCACTTGCTTCCTGGTATCCTGCTTGGGGGAGGCAGCTGGCTCGCTCTGAGACTCCTTGGTGCCGAATCCTACCTTTTCTTGGTGTTCATCACATGCATTATTGGAGTCTGCTGAGCCCTTAAAGGAAAGGGTTTCACGTCATCGATAGGAGCCCTCTCTTCTCTGCATTTCTGGTCCTTGCTCGTCTCCCCTACTGTGCTCATCCCACTGGGATTTTCCCCATCTCTAGGTGGGCTGGTGCAGTTACCTCATACTGACTCTCCAAACCAACCACCTGAGTGTCCTCCTAGAATCAGCTCTGACTGTGCTGCTCCTTTCAGAGGCTTTCGGGGCTCCCTCCTACCCACAGGAGGCTGCATCAGCCTGAGAAGGTAGGGTGACCCTAAGACAGAGAACTGAGGGCCAGTAGTTTATCTGGGGGATGAAGAGAACATGAGAGGAGAAGTGGGGGCCCGAGATGGGGAAGGGGAGAATGTGCCTGTGAGCAGATCACCTGTGGGGCACCCGAGGGACTGTAGCATGTGCCACAGAAATGTTACTAAAAGGCTATAAACCCAGGTTTTCTTCCCACATTCCAGTTAGTCATTGGCCGAGTATATTCCCAGGGGTGGTAATTACCTGCCCTGCACAGTGCGCAGTGGGCGCCACTGGCCTTGTGGGCAGAGAGCGCAGGTATGTGCGGGGAGAAACTCTATGGGGAACAGCAAGTGCTGAGGGCAGTGGCGGGGTGCTAACAGGATCCCCCACAGCCTGGCTCCTAAGACCTCTTATGATATGACCATTTCCAGACTTCCTGGCTCCTCTACCTGCACCAATGCCTGGGCCGCTATAGGTTCCTGCAGTGCTCAGCTGGTTATTTTTTGCCTTCATGCTGTTGCTCATGATGTACCTTCTGCTTTGGATGCTTTCTCTCACTTCTTCATCTGGTTAACATCTACATTGTTTCCAGATTCATCATCACCTCCTCCAGAAGTACTTCTGTTTTTTTAAAAAAAGTGCTTCCAACTATGGTTTATTATAGGATATTGAATATAGTTCCCTGAGCTATATAGCAGGACCTTGTTGTTCATCCATTCTATATATAATAGTTTGCTCATCCCAAACTCCCAATCCATCCCTACCCCACCCCCTCACCCACAGGTCTGTTTTCTGAGTCTGTTTCTGTTTTGTGGATGAGTTCATTTATATCATATTTTAGATTCCACATATAAGTGATATCATGTGATATTTGTCTTTCTCTGACTTTCTTCACTTGGTATGATGATCTGTAGGTATATCCACTTTGCTGCAAATGGCATGATTTCATTCATTCTTATGGCTGAGTAGTATTCCATTGTATATATGTACCACATCTTTATCCCTCCATCTGTTGATGGACACTTAGATTGTTTTTGTGTCTTGGACATTTTGAATAGTGCTTCAGTGAACATTGGGGTGCTTGTATCTTTTTGAATTATGCTTTTCTCTGGATATGTGAACCAGAGTGGGATTGCTGGATCATATGGTAACTCTGTTTTTAGTGATTTAAGGAAAGTCCATACTGTTCTCCATAGTGACTGCATCAATTTACATTCCAACCAACAGTCTAGGAGGAGGATTCCCTTTTCCAGGAAGCCCTTCTTGATGAACTTCTTCCTCAGCCTGATTTAGATTCTCTTTTTAAAGCATCTTACATGCATCTGCCTCCCTTACCAGACCTTGGGATTTATAGCACATGCACCCATCTGATTCCTCTTTGGGTCTCTTGTGATGAGTGAATATGTGGCCCAGTGCATTGTAGGCCCTTACTAAATAATGTGTCGAATTGAACTGTTCATCTGTGGTTCATTGTTTAGTGCACAGTTGGGATGCTATACTTGTGTCCTGAGTTGAATTAATCTTTGCTATACTTCCATTTTCTTTCTTTTTTTTTTTCTTTGCCCACACCATGTGACTAGTGGGATCTTAGTTCCCTGACCAGGGATTGAACCCATGCCCTCTGCAGTGGAAATACAGAGTCCTAACCACTGGATCACCAGGGAGCTCCCTCGCATGGAGGGTCCCATGCACTCCCCCACCCCCTGCTCCTCTTTTCAGGAGCAGAAAGGGAATAAACATGAGTTCTTCCCCTACTCCAGGGTGCTTTTCTACTCAGAAAGATTAGAACTGAAGTTGGTGACCAAGGGGAGGCCTAGAAGCCATAGGAGACAGAAAGCATCAGGGAAACACACACACAACCTCATGTATGCATGTGCAGAGAAATGTAGACAGATTCCCTCCATCCCCCTACACACAGAGAACTCAACAGACAGGTCGAGAGGGAGCGGGCCCATGTTGTTGTTCAGTCTCTTAAGTCGTGTCTGACTCTGTGACTGTGAACTGCAGCACGCCAGGTTTCCCAGCTCTTCACTATCTCCTGGAGTTTGCTCAAACTCAAGTCCATGAGTCGGTGATACCATCCAACCATCTCATCCTCTGTAGGCCCCTTCTCCTCTTGCCCTCAATCTTTCTTAGCCTCAGGGTCTTTTACAATGAGTTGGCCCATGAGAAAGGGAAGAATGGGCTGACAGACAGGAATGAATGGAGGGAAGGACAAAGGAGAGATAGAAAAAGAGAATAGAAGGTGGAGGAGGGAAGGAGAAAATTAAGGCCAATAGTGTGCTAATTGGGAAAGTAGTGAGTAAAAGCCCCACAAGGGATGCTTCCCACTGTTCAGGGCAGCAGAGGTGGAGGCTGGGGCCGTAGCTATGAGCTCTTCATCCTGTGACTGATCTAGGGGTGCAGGTAGGTGCAGGGGGTGAGACATGCCAGGGGCCCTCCGGAGCCACATGCCCTTGCATACATCTGATGCCGTGGCCTGGTGGCACCTCCATCAGTGGCAGGTGGTGTGTGCTGTGCCCCGGGCCTTCTCTGCACCTTCTTTCAGGGGCTCAAATCCACAGGGAACAAGCAGAGGGAGGCGGCGGCTGCCACGTGTCTGCCCTTGGCCTCGTGCTGTTGGATTTGCGGTGCCTCATGAAAGAATAATCACCGGCATCAATTTTTAAAGCTGCCTAATGCTCCGTTCAGCCCAACTGTCTAGAAGTTTGCAAAGTAGGCAGGCAGCAAAGCTTCCCACGAGAATGCCGAGAGATACGACTTGAGTGTCAGGTCCATGGATATCGTTGCCATGGCCCCGGCTGGTCCCTGGCTGTTGTCATGGAGTTGGGGAGGGCAGAGAAGTGGTCCCACCCATTGTCTGGGTCAGAGGGCAGAAGCTGAGAGAGCAGAACCTCATGAGGACCAAAGGCCCCATATCTTAGCAACCAGTCCCATTTCTGGCCATTCCGGAAGCTCACTTAGTTATTGCCTTAAGAATTTTATATCAAGATAACAAGTCTTTATAATAAAATTTCTCTGTTAGAATACTGGAGTGGTGTCTGTCTCCTGACGGGAAGCTGGCGCATGCTCACATGGAATTCCTGGGAAGTGATGTTAAATCAGAGTGTCTATTACTTGTGGGGAAAATCCACAATGTTCCACTAAGGAGTATTACCTTGTTTTATTACTGCTATTTTGATCACTAAGGCTATAGCAGCAGCTGCTGTTCGGGTGATAACAATTCCTCACCTACCAACAGCATCTCATGGTTCACAAACCCTGCCGGCCCCCTTTCTTCTCTTGTTTTCCATGACAGCTCTGTGTGCTGAGAAATGTTATCTGCAGCAACTTCCGGGAAGGACAGTGACTTGTCCACGGTCATAGCTAGTCACAGAGGACTGGGTTCCAAAGTAACTTTTTAAAAAGAAATTCCGGCTCTTTTTACTTTCCAGTTTTTCTTGAGTTGAATTCACCTGCAGGCAAGGAAAAGTTACCTTCCTTTTCTTTTTGGCTTCGTACCTGGCCTCCCCAGCTCTCTGCTCTCTAACCTTTTGAACATTATCTAGCTTTTCTGGATGAAAATGGACACAGAAATGCTTGGTCTAGGGGAATAGTCTCTCTGGATCCTGTCCATTCAGACAGACATCTCCTTAACGCTGGCAGGTCTCACATTTCCAGTGAGTTTGCATTTAAACAAAAAGCTGTCTAGAACCTTGGGCTTAGACGTGGTGCACTTAAAAGGCACTTCCCAGAACACTCAATTTTATTAATACCGTAAAACAATCTACATTAAATAGCTGGATCATTTCACATTCAGAAGCCATTTCTAGTTTGACATGCTTTATTTGGATGGTGCCTAAGTATTCCTGTAAATGATGTTGCTGGTCACATTGACGGGGCATGCCGGAAAGACGGAGGCCCCTCTCTCTTCCCTTCTTCCTTCCTTCCCTTCTTCCCTCTCTCTTTCATTCTCTGTCTCTCCCCCTCCTCCCTCCTTCTTTTTTTTTCTTTCTACTTTATTGCGATAGAAGTGATATAAAAACTGCGCATATTTAGTGTATACAAGTTGATGAGTTTGCACATATGATACACCCTGTGATAGCATCACCACAAAGTAAGATGTGTGTTTAAAAGATTTGTTCTCTTGTGTTTCTCTGAGTCCCTTTGCTTTTCTGTTGTAGTAGGAACCTTTAACATGAAATCTTCTCTCTTAAATTTTTAAGTGCACAACAGGATGTTACTTGTAGGCACTATGCTGACCAGCAGATCTCTGGAACATGCTCATCTTGTAACCTTTAACTTTGTACCCATTGAGCAACAACTCCCCGTTTCCCCCTTCCCCTGTCTTCTGGAAACCACCATTTGATGTAGCTATTTTCTTACAATTTTGTGGATCGGCTGAGCTCAGCTGGGAAGTTCTTCTGCTTTATATGGTGTTGGCTGGGGTCACCATGTGCCTTTGCTCAGCTGGGGGTTTAGCTGGCCTGCATGTCCAAGGTAGACTCCCTAATGTGTCTGGTGCCTCAGCTCAGGCATCTAGAGTGGCTGGCAGCTGGTGAGGGCTCACTCTCCAGGTGTTCATCCATCATTTCTTCACACAGCTGTTGGATCCTAAGAGAATGAAAATGGAAACCGTCAGATCTCTTGAGGCCTGGACTCCAGAGTTTGTATAACATAACTTTTGTCATGGTATAATGGTTGGAAGATGTCCCAGGGCCAGACTCAAGTTTAATGGAGATAGAATGCCCCTCTTGATAGGAGGAGTGCCATCTGGGATGGGCAGACAGCTGGCTGTCATCACTGCAGACAGTTGACCCTAGCTGTACACTTATCCTCCTGCTCCATATGGAAAGCAAGTTTCATTTCAACCGTATAGCATCTGAGGTCATCCAAGAAAACGAAAGGGACTCTGTAGGGGGTTTGAAGGCTTTACCAACTCTCAGAGGCTATGTTCCCACTGAAAGCCATGACATTTTTGCCAGAGAATCTGCCAGTCCCAGCTCGAGGAAAAGCAAGTAAAAGCAGCTTGCTTGGCTCTAGACAGCACATTTTATTTATTTCTGAGAAGTCAGCTAGAAATGGAACACCATACGATGTGAAAACATGTCTTTAAATGTGGTGCACTTAAATCCAAAGGCAGGTAATGAATTTTGCTTCATCAGTAAAGCTTCAATCTCTTTGATGAGCACTTGCAACAAAACCAGAAAACAAAAGGCATAAAATTACCATGGTGATGGCTAATTGTGGTGAGTCTGCTTTAGTTCACAGAACTGCAAATAACACTCTGGTAGGCTAAAGTGCTAAGATACAGAAAGGATTGTTCTCCTTAAAATGTTGTGAAAATCACAGTCTGCTCTGATTAAGATAACATTAAAAATATTAGCAAATTAAAAAAAAATTAGCAAATTAAGCATTGTTTAACAGTGAAGAAGAAAAGAAAATCATTTTCCCCCAAAGCTATTTGGGAATCTGATTTATGAAGATGGTGTGAGGGGCTGGAATGTGGTTGATATTTGCTCTGTTCTGGAGAGAAAGTTGAAACACAGTATGGATCTTTGGGGTCCTCCTATCTCCCTCTCAGCAGCTCTTTTTATGATGGCATCCTCTTTCCCAGATGTCCAGACATCTCCTCAGTAACTGGCATCATTGGGGGAACTAGAGGGGAAACAAAGAGACAGACCCTACCTGTCAGGAGAAATACCAGACTGAACTTTACTGTCGTGCCCAGGAGGCCTTGACACCTGCCAACTTTGGGCAAACAGTTTCCTTCTGTGAAATTGGTAAGAGCTGTAACACAAATAACACTCTCACCAGTAGTTACAGAAAGTATTGTTCTGTTGAAAAGGTTGTGAAAAATAGTCAGCTCCATGAGACTTAATCTCTTCCTTTGTAAAATGGGGAGACTATCTACCTTGAATAGATAAGTGGTTATCAAGCATCCAGTATGTAACTGTTGTTTAAGGTCAATGGTATTAGAAAAGGCCAGTGTACGTGAAGCAAAGGCCAGTGTATGGAAGAGTGAGGGAGGTCTATAGTGATGTGCCCAACTATGGTTTAGATTTTAAGTTCTGGAAAGATTTATGAACTTTCCTGGAGGCCCAGTGGTTAGGACCTCACCTTCCAATGCAGGGGGTGTGGGTTTGATCCCTGATGGGGGAACTAAGATTCCCACATGCCTTGAGGCCAAAAAAACAAAACGTAAAACAGAAATAATATTGTAACGAAGTCAATAAAGAATTTAAATATGGTCCACGTGAAAAAAATTATCAAAATAAATTTAGAAAAGAGGCTTGAGCTGGGCTTGACGGGAAGTGGAGAGGATGCTCTCAGAAGGTATCTTTGGAGGGGAGACTTGGGGATGGAACACAGCACACTGGTGGGCAGTGGAGAGACTTTAATGATTTGCATGAACCAAATAGAGACTCATGGTGGGGTCTGGGACCGGGAAACCCAGACCCTGGAGTCTACCTAACAAGCAGACTTTACTCTGAATGCCCTTAGGAAACTGCATCTCTTCTCAGCTCTTTAAGATTTGTGTGATGTTACCTCCCGCCCCACTCCTGCACCCAATCCATTTCACTTTCCTTTTTTCTCTCTTTTTCCAAACCACTCTCTCATCCTCACTCTGTAGTGGGCTGTTTATTTCCAAGTGCAATTAAAGGACTGGGCCAGAAAACAAATAGAGCACATCTTTCCAACTCTACCTGCAAGCGCATTACATTTGCTTAACTGTGACTCCGATTTGGGATGACCTGAAAAGGAAGGAGCGACAGTGTTTGGGTGGTGGCAGTGCCATCCGTTACCTTGCTGGGAGCCAGGAAAGGGAGCCAGTGGAACTCTTTGTGGAAGGATGAACCATGAAGCAAACAGTAATTCGAGATGAATACTTGTTCTTCATGCCTGGGTTGTGATTTACAAGTGTTTCGAACGCTCTCACAGCCAGGAACTCATGTAATTTTTAGGACAACCCTACGAGGTTGTGAAAGTAAATGGTGTCCTTATTTTACACACGAGGGAGCTGAAATAGGAAGAAAAAGAGGGCTCGCCCAAAGTTACACAGCAGGCAGACGGCAGAGGGAAATGGAGATTCAGGACATCTGTTACCTCACCCATCACATGTCTGTTGGGTGTTTACTGGCCTCCCTGTCGTGGTGGTGGGCTGGAAGATGCTGCATTAGAGATGGAGTAATTGGGAAACCAGTCAGAAGGCTTTTTTTTTTTTTTTTTAAATTATTTATTTATTTGGCTGAGCTGGGTCTTCGTTGCAGCACTCAGGATCTTTGATCATTGTTGTGGCATTAGAACTCTTAGTTGTGTCATGTGGGATCTATTTCCCTGACCAGGGATTGAACCTGGGCCCCCTGCATTGGGAGCTCGGAGTCTTAGCCACTGGGCCACCAGGGAAGTCCTCAGAGGCTTTTTTGGTGACCCAGACATGAGGTGAGGAGGGGCCGTGTGATTCTAGACCTTCACTGTCTCCCATGAGCCCTCTGGGCACTGTCTCCTCAGCCTCCTCCCTTACTTCTGCCCCTTCCTTAAGCATCAACATCTCTCAGTGTTTGCTCCTGTTTCTAGTTTCTTCCCAACCTCCATGGGTGATGCCACCTCCAGCCTGGCTTTTATCCTCAATTCCAAATTCACATCCTCCGCTGGCCGCATCTCCCAAGCTCAAGATCCATTCAAGACACTTGCATGACTCACAAATCTCACCCTTTCTCTTAGAAATCATATGGTATCCCTGATTCCTTCTCTCTCCTGAATTCTAATTCTCCCTCTCCAGTGAATCCTTCTCATTAATGTTTAAAATGCTTAAATTTCTCCTATTAAAACGAAGACATCTAGGACCTGTTATATAGCACAGGAGATTATACTCAGTATCTTGTAATAACCTAATAATCCTGGCCTCCCCACCTAAGTGAATGGCCTGACTAACCACCCGTGGCTCCACTAGAAATCTCTGTCACCACTGTTTCTCCGCTTCCCACCACATGTAATCGTGAGTCCTGTAGTGTGTGTGTTAGTCACTCAGTCGTGTCCAACTCTTTGTGGCCCCGTGGGTTGTAGCCCACCAAGCATCTCTGTCCTTGGAATTCTTCAGGCAAGAATATTGGAGTGGGTAGTCATTCCCACCTCCGGGGCTCTTCCTGACCCAGGGATCGAATCCAGGTCTCCCGCATCGCAGGCAGATTCTTCACCGTCGGAGCCACCAGTGAAGCCCAGAGTCCTATAGAGTCCATCTCCTTAATAGCTCTTGGATGTATGGTTTTCTTCTGGACCCCACCTTGCCTATCTTAGTCAAGAGATTATTTTGTTGGAAGCATGCCACCAGTTTCTAATTTGCGTTCCTGACGCCAACCTCTTCCTCCTTTCCCTTTCTACAATACTAATAGCCATATTGTTCCCCTTTCAAAGTTTCCATGGTCTTCTATTTGGGTGAAATAACAAATCTAAAACTCTTAGCATTCCACTCATGCAGATCATTGCTAGCAAGTCCAGTTTCCTCTTCCTCTTTTGCTCTCCTCCCTCTCTGTTCCTGACACAATGATGCTCTTCCTGTGGTCCTCAAATGTTGCTAGGCTTGCTTGGGCCACTGTATTTTTATCAAAATGATAGTTTTTTTTCTTTTTCCAGTAGGCATGTATGGATGTGAGAGTTGTACCATATAGAAGGCTGAGTGCCAAAGAATTGATGTTTCAAACTGCGGTGCTGGAGAAGACTCTTGAGAATCCCTTGGATAGCAAGGAGATCAAACCAGTCAATCCTAAAGGAAATCAACCTGAATATTCATTGGAAGGACTGATGCTGAAGCTGAAGCTTCAACACTTTGGTCACTTGATGCAAAGAGCTGACTCATTTGAAAAGTCCCTGATGCTGGGAAAGATTGAGGGCAGGAGGAGAAGGGGGTGGCAGAGGATGAGATGATTAGATAGCATCATTGACTCAATGGACATGGGTTTGAGCAAACTCTGGGAGATAGCGAAGGACAGGGGAGCCTGGGATACTGCAGCCCATGGGGTTGCAGAGTTGGCACAGCTTAGTAAGTGAACAACAACAACAGCAGCTTTATTCGTCCTGGAGTGACCTTCTTGTCCACCTGACAAACATTTCCCCATCCTTCTACCTGAGCTTCTTCACATCACCCCCTTCTCCTGGGAAGCTTTTTTGTCCCCCCACCCCCAACTCCCACCCCATAGGCATATTGTACTATACCTCTTTTCAGTTCCTCCAAACACTTTTTATATGCCTGTTTTAAAATAAGTACTTATTTCTGAGTTTGAATTCCCAGTAGAAGGGTATCAGCAATGCTTAGTACAGTTTTGCCTGACTGGCATTCAATCAGTGAGTTTTTAAAATATTTTTTTTGACGTGGACCATTTGGAAAGACTTCACTAAATCTGTTACAATAGTGCTTCTGTTATTTATGTTCTGTTTTTTTTGGCCATGAGGCATGTGGTATCTTATCTCCCTGCCGCTGCTGCTGCTAAGTCGCTTCAGTCGTGTCTGACTCTGTGCGACCCCACAGACGGCAGCCTACCAGGCTCCTCTGTCCCTGGGATTCTCCAGGCAAGAACACTGGAGTGGGTTGCCATTTCCTTCTCCAATGCATGAAAGTGAAAAGTGAAAGTGACTCTTCACAACCCCATGGACTGCAGCCTATCAGACTCCTCTGTCCATGGGAGTTTCCAGGCAAGAGTACTGGAGTGGGGTGCCATTGCCTTCTCCATGATCAGGGTTCAAACCCACACCTCCTGCATTAGAAGGTGAAGTCTTAACCACTGGATCACCAGGGAAGTTCCAATGATTTTTAAATATATGAATATGTTTTCCTCAAATGAGGTCATTGGTTATGAACTAGAGGAACTCACCCACTTAAGGCTAATTTGTGTAAACAGGGTTTGTGGAAAGGTTCCTGGGAAATCCCATGAAACTGAACTGTAGGTGGGTCAGCTGGGCTTTACCATGTGTTAGAAGTCATCTGGCAGCTGCTTTCTCTTTTTCTGGAGCTTCATTCCTTTTTATTTAAACTAGGACACTAAACTTTCATTCTGAAATTATCTCTGACCATGGTAATAAAATGCAACAAATATTCATTGAATAGTCTTACTCCTGTCATCAGCTGTGCAATACATACAGTATCATAGAACTGGCCCCTGGAATTAAAACCCACTAGAACATCTTTTATGTTAAGTGGCGACAGTAGCATCTCACAGAAATTTTTACATACATATATACACAGTCCATGTGCAACCATTTTCACATGTGGAGCTTTGTTCTTTCTGGTCTGCTCTTATCCACACATCTTTGCTCATCTCCTTGACAAGTCTGGAAGTCCCTGAAGCTCCATAACTGATCTGCACCCAACTTGGGTCATTGTCTGTCCTTGTCACCTGCTGCAGTACCAACTTCTGGGACTTTCAACAGTCCCTGTATCTCACTTCAAATTATCTAGAAAAGTTGTTGGTTCCTGGCCAGCCAGTGGCATGGCTAGCTTTGAATTGGTTCTGTTCAAAGTCACTTGGCCTGAATCTATCGGTTGGCATGAAGTCTCCGAGAAGGGATGTGTGAGGGGCAGGAAAACTGATTGGCTGCTCAAGTTGGAGCAGAATCCTAGTTTTGTGACTCGCTTATCAGGACCACTGCAGCTACGAGGGATGTGAATAGCTGAAGCCACAGACAGCCGGTTTTCCAAGCCTTCAGAGTGTCAGAGTCTGATGTTGACCTTGGCCTACACCAACTCCAGCTGCTTCATCCTATCTCTAGCCTTAAGGCCTTTCAACCCAGCAAAACAGCCTCACATACGACATCCAGTAGAAATCAACTGGTAACTCAACAAGGGTGTGGCTGGACTTTCAGGTGTTCGTTTGAACTGCGTTTATTTATCCAAAAGTGATTCTGGGAAGACAGCGTGCTTTGTCCTTTTGTAAAATTTAAAAAAAGATTTCTTTATTTATTTAGCTGCACCGGGTCTTAGGTGCAGCATGTTGGATCTTTAGTTGCAGCATGTGAGCTCTTAGTTACGGCTTGTGGGATTTAGTTCCCCGACCAGGGATCGAACACAGGCCCCCCGTGTTGGAAGCGTGGAATCTTAGCCACTGGACCACCAGAGAATCTCCATGTGCTTTGTCCTGAACTGTCCTTTCTGGCAGAAGTAGCTCTAAATACGGGTACAGGAAAGGGCTTCACTCTCTGGCTGGACCTTGTGTTCTCCAACCTTTCCCCAGGGAATCACTTTTCTGGATTTGAAAGTATCAAGAAGTGGCATGGAGGAGAAAGACTACAGCTGTGGAGTCTGTTTCTCTTATACTGAGAATCTTTGCATACCTCTATTTTTTCTTCTCTGATTATGCCGAGTAATTTCCTAGGGAACATTTAGAGAGCTGAGTTTTCTAGGTCCATTTTGGGCTTCTGGTGCAAACAAATCCTGGGACATCTCATTTATTGCCTCCAGCCAGTAAGTAAGTGTGTCTTTTGACTCAGGGCATCCTGAGCCTCTAGGCTATCAGATAAGGACAAAAAAAAAAAAAAAAAGAAGGTATGTGTTTGAGGTCCAGATGTGGTGAAATTGATGTTACCGAGCTCTAGTTGGACATTTGAATGTAGGGCTTTAAGTTCTATTAAAGAACTGGCTTTTTTGCATATTATTTGGGCATCAAGGGGCAAGAGAATCAAGCTGAAAAGAAAACTTTTCAGGGAAAATTACTGAACCTCTCAGATTCTCAGTTTCTTCCTTCCTCCCTCCCTCCCTCCCTCCCTCCCTTTCTTTCTTTTAAAAATATTTCTGTATTTGACTACACTTGTCTTAGTTGTGACACATAGGATCTTTTACTTGAAGCATGTGGGATCTAGTTCCCTGACCAGAGATTGAACCCAGGCCCCCTGCATTGGGAGCAGAGTCTTAGCCACCAGACCACCAGGGACATCCCAATAGTTTCTTTATGAATTGTGGACCGTAAGGAATATAATGTCTTGGGTGTGATAGCTGTAATAAAGTCAGCTGAAGAAGATGAGGACTGCTGCTGTTCCTTCAACTGCCCCTGGTAATCAATATGGTGAAAACTGTGCTAATTCCTAGGACACTAGAGGACCAATGAACATACTGAAGGAGAAGTTTGAAATCTGGTGATCTCCACACTGTCAGCAAAAACCAAGCCTATCTGGGCGCTATACCTGTCCTACAATGTTCTGTGGCCATACAGATAGACTAAATTCTGCCTAGAAAGAAGTTAAGCAGGTTTTCTTGAAATTAAAAAATTTTTACTTCCATACGGCTCAGGAATTTTAATATGCTAATAATATTATTAAATCTGTAGGTGCATATAGTTCTAGTACTTACTATCCTTGTTTTGTGATACAATCTTTTTCCTTCGTTTTATTAGAACAACTTACAAGGCTGTCATTATATGAAACACAGACATAAAATAACTGTGGAATAATTGAGGTCAATTGCAGGAGATGAGACAGTATTTGTGTACCAGACAGAACTGCTTTAGAGGTAAGAGAGAGCTTAGAGATTAAGACCTGGCTTTAGCAAGCCTAAGTTAAAAATGAAATCTATTGACTTAGGGAACTTGGAAGACCGAGGAGTGTTCTGTCTTTCGGTGTAATGTAATCAAGGTGTTCAGAGAACAGAGTTGGGTTTCTCTGTTCTTTTTATCATGAGACAAGCTCTGTTCATGCACCAATTATCTTCATTTCGGATCCCAAGAAGCAGATTTTTTTCTTTTAGAATTTACTTTTCCTTTTTAAAAAAACTTATTTTTAGTTGTAGGATAATCACTTTACAATGCTGTGTTGGTTTCTGCTCTGCAACAATGTTGAGTCAGCTACAAGTATACATATATCCCCTTCTTGACTCTCCCTCCCACCCAACCCCCATCCCTCCCCTCTAGGTCATCAGAGCTGAGCTCCCTGCGTTATACAGCAGCTTCCCAGAAGCTGTCTATGTCACACACGGTAGTGTATATATGTCAATGCTACTCTCTCAATTTGTCCCACCCTCTCCTTCCCCTGGAAGCAGGCTCTTGAATGGAGAGTTGCATGAAGATTTATTGGGCAGAGCTCTTGGAAACTGTAGCTGTGGGGAACTGAGAAAGCCATGACTAGGCAAAGAAAGATGCTCACATCTGAAGTGGTTGCAAACTGAAGCCTTGCCTAATCCTACAGGAAGCTCTAGAAGCCTTCAAAGTGGTCTCCACATTGAAGCAAATAGTCTATGCCATTGTATCTCTCTATTAGCAGGGCATTGGTTATGAGCCACTCTCTGGAAGGGGCATAACTTTGATGAAGTGTTTCATTTTGGCCGATAGCAATTCCAGGTGAGCAATTCCAGCAATTCCAGCTCTGTGCAATCAGCAGCCAACACTCTGGCAGTTGGGGAAATGAGTGGCTTTGCTTGAAAAGGGTACCTGGACAGCACATCACAGGTCCACTAAACTCAACCAGTATGGCTCTGCCAGCTCAAGACAGAACCTTCTTAGTATTTCAGAGGGAGAGATTTTCTTTTCAGGTGCTGTTTGTGAAAAGGGACTTTTATTTCTCAGCCTGGGTTCTTACTGCCCTTGTGATGGAGGAAGTGAAGTTATGTGATTGATGTACCATATGAGGGAGAGAAAATCCCAAGAGGAACACAGATACATAGACAATAAAGGGACAAAAAAGGAATGAATTATAGCCTTCAAAATCTTATTGTTCTGAAGGATGAGAAAGCGTATCCACAAGTGATGAGTAACAGCACAAAAGATTTTATGGCAGATACTTCTAAAAAGCATGACCAAGGGTAACTTAGACTTCTTGTTTTATTGGTTAAGATGGAGAAGGGAAATTTGTTTCTAATTTGCAATTGCACTTCTAAATCTTTATTGTACATTTTAATTGTGAAGATAATTCTCCATATACCATAGTGTAGGCTGGTTTTGATTTGGTGATGCTATCTAACCATCTCATCCTCTGCCACCCCCTTGTTCTTTTACCTTCAGTCTTTCCCACATCAGGGTCTTTTCCAGTGAGTCAGCCCTTTGAATCAGGTGTCCAAAGTATTGGAGCTTCAGCTTCAGTGACAGTACTGCAATGAATATTCAGGGCTGATTTCTTTTAGGATTGAGTCTTCTCTAGTACTGCAATTCTAAAGCATTAGGTCTTCAGTGCTCAGCCTTCTTTATGGTCCAACTATCACATCCATACATAACTACTAGAAAAGCCATAGCTTTGACTTGATGGACCTTTGTTGGCAAAGTGACATATCTGTTTTTTAATATGCTGTCTGGGTTTGTCATAGCTTTCTTTCCAAAGAGCAAACGTCTTTTAATTTCATTGCTATAGTCACCATATGCAGTGATTTTGGAGTCCAAGAAAATAAAATCTCTCACTGCTTCCACTTTTCCCCTTTTATTTACCATGAAGTGATGAGACTGGATGCCGTGATCTTAGCTTTTTAAATGTTGAGTTTCAAGCCAACTTTTTGACTCTTCTGTTTCACCTTCATCAAGAAGTCGCTCAGTTGTGTCAGACTCTTTGCGATTCCATGGACTGTAGCCTACCAGGCTCCTCCGTTCCTGGGATTTTCCAGGCAAGAACACTGGAGTGGGTTGCCGTTTCCTTCTCCATACACTTTCTTTCATCAAGAGCTCTTTAGTTCCTCCTCACCTTCTGCCATTAGAGTGGTATCATATGCATGGACTTCCCTGGTGGCTTAGACAGTAAAGATTCTGCCTGCAATTCTGGAGACCCAGTTTTGATCTCTGGGTCAAGAAGATCCTCTGGAGGATCCTTTGTTTTTATTTTTTTTTAGCATAAATTTATTTATTTTAATTGGAGGCTAATTACATTACAATATTGTAGTGGTTTTGCCATACATTGACATGGATCCAGCACGAGTGTACATGTGTTCCCCATCCTGAACCCCCTCCCACCTCCCTTCCCATCCCATCCCTTTGGGTCATCCCAATGCACCAGTCCCGAGCACCCTGTCTCATGCATCGAACCTGGACTGGTGATCCTTTTCACATAGGATAATATACATGTTTCAATGCCATTCTCCCAAATCATCCCACCCTTGCCCTCTCCCACAGAGTCCAAAAGTCTGTTCTATACATCTGTGTCTCTTTTGCTCTCTCGCATGTGGGGTTATCATTACCACCTTTCTAAATTCCATATATATGTGTTAGTATACTGTATTGGTGTTTTTCTTTCTGGCTTACTTCACTCTGTATAATAGGCTCCAGTTTCATGCACCTCATTAGACTTGATTTAAATGTATTCTTTTTAATAGCTGAGTAATATTCCATTGTGTATATGTACCACACCTTTCTTATCCATTCATCTGATGGACATCTAGGTTGTTTCCATGTCCTGGCTATTATAAACAGTGCTGCGATGAACATTGGGGTACATGTGTCTCTTTCAATTCTGATTTCCTTAGTGTGTGTGCCCAGAAGTGGGATTTTTGGGTCATATGGCAGTTCTATTTCCAGTTTTTTTAAGGAATCTCCACACTGTTTTCCATAGTGGCTGTACTAGTTTGTGTTCCCACCAACAGTGTAAGAGGGTTCCCTTTTCTCCACACCCTCTCCAGCATTTATTGCTTGTAGACTTTTGGATATCAGCCATTCTGACTGGCATGAAATGGTACCTCATTGTGGTTTTGATTTGCATTTCTCTGATAATGAGTGATGTTGAGCATCTTTTCATGTGTTTGTTAGCCATCTGTATGTCTTCTTTGGAGAAATGTCTATTTTAATTCTTTGGCCCATTTTTTGATTGGGTCATTTATTTTTCTGGAATTGAGCTTCAGGAATTGCTTGTATATTTTTGAGATTAATTCTTTGTCAGTTGCTTCGTTTGCTATTATTTTCTCCCATTCTGAAGCCTGTCTTTTCACCTTGCTTAGAGTTTCTTTTGTTGTTCAAAAGCTTTTAAGTTTAATTAGGTCCCATTTGTTTATTTTTGCTTTTATTTCCAATACTCTGGGAGGTGGGTCATAGAGGATCCTGCTGTGATTTATGTCAGAGAGTGTTTTGCCTATGTTTTTCCTCTAGGAGTTTTATAGTTTCTGATCTTATATTTAGATTTTTAATCCATTTTGAGTTTATTTTTGTGTATGGTGTTAGAAAGTGTTCTAGTTTCATCCTTTTCAAAACTGGTTGACCAGTTTTCCCAGCACCACTTGTTAAAGAGATTGTCTTTTCTCCGTTGTATATTCTTGCCTCCTTTGTCGAAGATAAGGTGTCCATAGGTACGTGGATTTATCTCTGGGCTTTCTATTTTGTTCCATTGATCTATATTTCTGTCTTTGTGCCAGTACCATACTGTCTTGATGACTGTAGTTTTGTAGTAGAGCCTGAAGTCAGGCAGGTTGTTTCCTCCAGTTTCAGGCTTCTTTCTCAAGATCGCTTTGGCTATTTGAGGTTTTTTGTATTTCCATACAAATTGTGAAATTATTTGTTCTAGTTCTGTGAAAAATACCATTGGTAGCTTGATGGGGATTGCATTGAATCTGTAGATTGCTTTGGGTAGTATGTGCATTTTCACTATATTGATTCTTCCAACCCATGAACATGGTATATTTCTCCATCTATTTGTGTCCTCTTTGATTTCTTTCATCAGTGTTTTATAGTTTTCTATATATAGGTCTTTTGTTTCTTTAGGTAGATATATTCCTAAGGATTTTATTCTTTTCGTTGCAATGGTGGATGGAATTATTTCCTTAATTTCTCTTTATGTTTTCTCATTGTTAGTGTATAGGAATGCAAGGAATTTCTGTGTGTTAATTTTATATCCTGCAACTTTACTATATTCATTGATTAGCTCTAGTAATTTTCTGGTGGAGTCTTTAGGGTTTTCTATGTAGAGGGTCATGTCATCTGCAAACAGTGAGAGTTTTACTTCTTCTTTTCCTATCTGGATTCCTTTTATTTCTTTTTCTGCTCTGATTGCTGTGGCCAAAACTTTCAAAACTATGTTGAATAGTAGTGGTGAGAGTGGGCACCCTTGTCTTGTTTCTGACTTTAGGGGAAATGTTTCAATTTTTCACCATTGAGGGTAATGTTTGCTGTGAGTTTGTCATATATTACTTTTATTATGTTGAGGTGTGTTCCTTCTATCCCTGCTTTCCTTTGGCTGCTCACTTCAGTATTCTTGCCTGGAGAATCCCACGGACAGAGGACCCTGTGGTGGGCTACAGTCCATAGGGTTGAAAAGAGTAAGTCATGACTGAGGGACTAACACACACACACACACCTGCATATCTGAGCTTGTTGATATTTCTCCTGGCAATCTTGATTCCAGCTTGCGATTCATCCAACCTGGCATTTTGCATGATGTACTCTGCATATAAATTAAATAAACCTTGCCATATTCCTTTCCCAGTTTGGAACCAGTCAGTTGTTCCATGCCCAGTGCTAACTGTTGTTTCTTGACCCACATACAGGCTTCTAAGGAGACAGGTAAGGTGGTCTGTCTCTATTCCCATCTCTTTAAGAATTTTCTAGTTTGTTGTGATGAACAGAGTCCAAGGCTTTAGCATAGTCAATGAAGCAGAAGTGGATGTTTTTCTGTAATTCTTTTGCTTTCTCCATTATCAGTCAAATGTTGACAATTTGATCTCTGGTTCCTCTGCCTCTTTGAAACTCAGCTTGTACATCTGGAAATTCTTGGCTCACATACTGCTGAAGCCTAGCTTGAAGGATTTTGAGTATTATCTTGCTAGCATGTGAAGTGAGTGCAATTGTATGTAGTTTGAAACTTCTTTGACATTACCCTTTGGGATTGGAATGAAAACCAATCTTTTCCAGTCCTGCGGCCACTACTGAATTTTTAAATTATTGACATGTTGAGTGCAGCACTTTAACAGTATCATCTTTTAGGATTTGAAATAGCTCAGCTGGAATTCCATCACTTCTATTAGCTTTGTTCCTAGTGATGCTTTCTAAGACCCACTTGACTTCACACTCTAAGTGAAATGTCTGGCTCTAAGTGAATGACCACACCATTGTGGTTATCTGGGCCATTAAGACTGTTTTTATGTAATTCTTCTGTATATTCTTGCCACCTCTTCTTAATATCTTCTGCTTCTGTTAGGTCCATACCGTTTCTGTCCTTTATTGTGCCCATTTTGCATGAAATGTTCCCTTGGTATCTCTGATTTTCTTGAAGCGATCTCTAGTCTTCCCCATTCTATTGTTTTCCTCTATTTCTTTGCATTGTTCACTTAAGAAGGCTTTCTTATCTCTCTTTGCTAGTCTCTGGAATTCTGCATTCAGTTGGGTATATTTTTTGCTTTCTCCTTTTGCCTTTCACTTCTCTTCTTTCCTCAGCTATTTGTAAAGCCTCCTCAGCGAAGCACTTTGCATTGTTGCATTTATTTTTCTTTGGGATGGTTTTGGTCACTGCCTCCTGTACAGTGTTACAAACCTCCTTCCATAGTTCTTTAGGCACTCTGTCTATCAGGTCTAATCTCTTGAATCTATTTGTCACCTTCACTGTATAAACATAGGGATTTGATTTAGGTCATTCCTGAGTGGCCTAGTGGTTTTCCCTATTTACTTCAATCAAAACTTGAATTTTGCAGTAAGGAGCTCATGATCTGAGCCACGGTCAGCTGCAGGTTTTGTTTTTACTGACTGTATAGAGCTTCTCCGTCTTCAGCTGCAGAGAACTTAGTGAATCCGATTTCAGTATTGACCATCTGGTGGTGTCCATGTGTCAAGTCCTCTCTTGGGTTGTTGTAAAATCGTGTTTGCTATGACTAGCGTGTTCTCTTGACAAAACTGTTAGCCTTTGCCCTGCTTCATTTTGCACTCCATGGCCAAACTTGCCTGTTACTCCAGGTTTTTCTTGACTCCTACTTTTGCATTCCAATTCCCTATTATGAAAAGGACATCTTTTTTTGGTGTTAGTTATAGAGGGTCTTGTACGATTTCATAGAACCCATCAACTTCAGCTTCTTCTGCATAAGTGGTTGTGGCATAAACTTGGATTGCTGTGATGTTGAATGGTTTGCCTTGAAAAGGAACAAAGACCATTTTGTCATTTTTTGAGGTTTCACCCAAGTACTGCATTTTGGACTCTTTTATTGGCTATGAAGGCTACTCAATTTCTTCTAACGAATTCTTACTCAAAGTAGTAGACATAATGGTCATATAAATTAAATTCTCTCATTTTAGTTCACTGATTCCTAAGAGGTCAGTGTTCAATCTTAACACCTCCTGCTTGACCATGTCCAATTTACCTTGTTTCAGGGACCTACATTCTAGGTTCCTATGCAGTATTGTTCTTTATACCATCAGACTCTACTTTCAGCACCAAATGCATTTGCAGCTGAGCATCATTTCCACTTTGGCCCAGCCACTCATTCTTACTGGAGCTACTAGCAATTTCTCTCTACTCTTCCCCAGTAGCATGTTGGTCACCTTCCAAACTGGGAGGCTCATCTTCTGGTGCCATGTCTTTTTCCCTTTTCATACTGTCCATAGGGTTCTCCAGGCAAGAATACTGGAATGGGTTGGCATGTCCTCCTCCAGTTCAGTTCAGTTGCTCAGTCACGTCTGACTCTTTGCAACCCCATAGATTTCAGTATGCCAGGCCTCCCTGTCCATCACCAACTCCTGGAGTTTACTCAAACTCATGTTCATTGAGTCGGTGATGCCATCCAACCACCTCATCCTCTGTCTTCCCCTTTTCCTCCTGCCCTCAATCTTTCCCAGCATCAGGGGCTTTTCAAATGAGTCAGCTCTTTGCATCAGGTGGCCAAAGTATTGAAGTTTCAGCTTCAGCATCAGTCCTTCCAACGAATATTCAGGACTGATCTCCTTTAGGATGGACTGTTTGGATCCCCTTGCAGTCCAAGGGACTCTCAAGAGTCTTCTCCAACACCACAGTTCAAAAGCATCAATTCTTTGGTGCTCAGCTTTCTTCACAGACCAACTCTCACAACCATACATGACTACTGGAAAAGCCTTATCCTTGACTAGATGAATCTTTGTTGGCAAAGTAATGTCTCTGCTTTTTAATAGGCTGCCTAGGTTGGTCATAACTTTACTTCTATGGCATAAGCGGCTTTTAATTTCATGACTGCAGTCACCATCTGCAGTGATTTTGGAGTCCCCCAAAATAAAGTCTGCCATTGTTTTAACTGTTTCTCCATCTATTTGCCATGAAGTGATTGGACTGGATGCCATGATCTTTGTTTTCTGAATGTTGAGCTTTAAGCTAACTTTTTCACTCTCCTCTTTCACTTTCATCAAGAGGCTTTTTAGTTCTTCTTCACTTTATGCCATAAGGGTGGTGTCATCTGCATATCTGAGGTTACTGATATTTCTCCCGGCAATCTTGATTCCAGCTTGTGCTTCATCCAGCCCAGCGTTTCTCATGATGTACTCTGCATATAAGTTAAATAAGCAGGGTGACAGTATATGGCCTTGATATTCTTCTTTTCCTATTTGGAAACTGTCTGTTGTTTCATGTCCAATTCTAACTGTTGCTTCCTGACCTGCATACAGATTTCTCAAGAGGCAGGTCAGGTGGTCTGAATTCCCATCTCTTTCAGGATTTTCCACAGTTTATTGTGATCCACACAGTCAAAGGCTTTGGCATAGTCAATAAAGCAGAAATAGATGTTTTTCTGGAACTCTCTTGCTTTTTCGATGATCCAGCAGATATTGGCAATTTGATCTCTGGTTCCTCTGCCTTTTCTAAAACCAGCTTGAACATCTGGGAGTTCATGGTCCATGTATTGTTGAAGCCTGGCTTGGAGAATTTTGAGCATTACTTTACTAGCGTGTGAGATGAGTGCAATTGTGTGGTTAGTTTGAGCATTCTTTGGCATTGCCTTTCTTAGTGACTAGAATGAAAACTGACCTTTTCAGTCCTGTGGCCACTGCTGAGTCTCCCAAATTTGCTGGCATATTGAGTGCAGCACTTTCACAGCATCATCTTTTAGGATTTGAAATAGCTCAACTGGAATTCCATCACCTCCACTAGCTTTGTTCGTAGTGATGCTCCCTAAAGCCCACTAGACTTCACATTCCAAGATGTCTGGCTCTAGGTGAGTGATCACACCATCATGATTATCTGGGTCATGAAGATCTTTTTTGTACAGTTCTTCTGTATATTCTTGCCACCTCTTCTTAATATCTTCTGCTTCTGTTAAGTCCATACTATTTCTGTTCTTTATTGAGCCCATCTTTGCATGAAATGTTCCTTTGGTATCTCTCATTATCTCAAAGAGATCCCTAGTCTTTCCCATTCTATTATTTTCCTCTATTTCTTTGCGTTGATCACTGAGGAAGGCTTTCTTATCTCTCTTTGGTGTTCTTTGGAACTCTGCATTCAAATGGGTATATCTTTCCTTTTCTCCTTTGCTTTTTGCTTCTCTTATTTTCTCATCTATTTGTAAGACTTCCTCAGACAGCCATTTTGCTTTTTTGCATTTCTTTTTCTTGGGGATGGTCTTGATCTCTGTCTCCTGTACAATATCATGAACCTCTGTCCATAGTTCATCAGGCACTCTGTTCATCAGATCTTGTCCCTTTAATCTGTTTCTCACTTCTACTGTATAATCATTAGGGATTTGATTTAGGTCGTACCTGAATGGTCTAGTGGTTTTCTCCACTTTCTTCAATTTAAGTCTGAATTTGGCAATAGGGAGTTCATAATCTGAGCCACAGTCAGCTCCCAGTCTTGTTTCTGCTGACTGTATAGAGCTTCTCCATCTTTGGCTGCAAAGCATATAATCAATCTGATTATATGTTGACCAGTGTTGACCATCTGGTGATGTCCATGTGTAGAGTCTTTTCTTGTGTTGTTGGAAGAGGGTGTTGCCATCTACTGTGTGATCACTTCCAATTTTCCTTGATTCATGAACCTAACATTCCAGGTTCCTATGGAATATTGCTCTTTACTGCATCAGACCTTGCTTCTATCACCAGTCTCATCCACAACTGGGTATTGTTTTTGCTTTGGCTCCATCTCTTCATTCTTTCTGGAGTTATCTCTCTACTGATCTGCAGTAGCATATTGGGCACCTACTGACCTGGGGAATTCATCTTTCAGTGTCCTATCTTTTTCCCTTTTCATTCTGTTCATGGCAGAATGAATGTTCTCAAGGCAGGAATACTGAAGTGGTTTGCCATTCTCTTCTCCAGTGGACCACATTTTGTCAGAACTCTTCACTATCATCTGTCTTGGGTGGCCCTGCAAGGCATGGTTCATAGCTTCATTGAGTTACACATGCCCCTTCACCAGGACAATGCTGTGATCCATGAAGCGGGGAGACTCAATTAAGAGATTGGTAATCATCACCAGTCTATCAATCTTTACAACAATTCTCATGAAAGTGCTATTATTGCCCCCATCTTGGGTTGCCATTTCCTTCTCCAGGGGATCTTCCCGACCAGGGATTGAACCCAGGTCTCCCACACTGCAGGTAGATTCTTTACCATTTGAGCCACTAGGGAAACTACAGAAAGGGGACCTGAGGTTAAACGAATTTTTCCAGTATTTTATAAGTATTATAATAATAAATGGGATTTGACTGTGAAAGTTGGTGTTTGACCCCCTGCTATGTGGCTTTACAACTCAAGTTGACATTTCTGATTAGATCTTTTAAAAACTAGTTCTTTCTCTAGTGGAAAATTTAATTCATTTATTCTTGTATAACAAATTAAAGAGTCTGAAGTGGGAAGATTCAGCACAATCATACTCTTTAACTTGTTTCATGAGATGTTTTTGTCTGTATAGCAATCATATCTTCAATGTTTTAACATTAAAATGAATTTTACACATAATATCACAAGAACAGGAAGCATAAAAGAAGCTGAAAAGTTAATCCTTGATAGTAACACCTTTCAGGCATTTTTCTCTTTGTGCCTCCTCATAGGTCTAGTCCACAGGAAGATATTTTTATCTGCCTATATCCATGCAGAAGTAAGGTTGAACCATGTGGAATTTTCAATATTTGGCCATTTTTTCAGTGCAATAATAATAACTTCATATGGTTCAACCTGCTACTTTTCAACATTAAACTTAACATTTTGTACAATATTAACATTTTCTCTGTTGCTGGGTAGCTTTCATAGTTTTCATTTCCATGACTGTCCAATATTCTATCAAGTAAATGCTCACTTTAACCATTCCTTGTCTGTTGCCTTTGGTTTTTTAGTTTTTTAAGTTAATATCTTCATACAAATACATTTCTCTCTCCTTTGGGTTTTTTCCTTAGGACAACTTCCTACTAATGGAATTGCTGAATCCAAGAAAATTTTTATTTTATGGCTTTTGCTGTATATAGTTAAATCACTTTAAAAACAACCTATTTAAATTGCAACCAGCAGTGTATAAATGTACTAACTTCATCAGAACCTGATTAGCCTTGAGGATTATCATTATTTTCTATAATATAATAAGTGTAAAATGGTACTTAATGAATATTTTAATTTGTTTTTCTTTGATCACAGCAAGGTGGAGCATTTATGAATGTTTGTTTACTAATTTCTTTCCTCCTGCATAGATGATCAGATCATATGTTTTTCTCATTCATCTATTGAGCATCTTATTTGCATATGATCTTTTTTTATTTTTGGCCACACCACATGGCATGTGGGATCTTAGTTCTACAACTAGGGATCGGACCCACCCTTCTTGCATTGGAAACATGGAGTCTTAACCACTGGACTGCCAGGGAAGTCCCTTATTTATGTATGATAATTATGCATTTTATATAATATAGATTTTTACCCTTTATCTTTCCTTAAAAATATTTTACTTCCTTCTTTCTCTCCTAATTTTCATTATGTTATTTAGAAGTCACAAAATCAATATTTTATAGCATTAAATCTGAATTTTCCCATCAATTAAAGCTTAGAAAATATGAATTCCTGTTTATAGTTAAATATATTTAATTTTATTCTTTGCCACATCTTGTAGGATTTAAAAATATTTACGCTTTTAGTGATCTAAAATTTTATTTTTATTTTTAAAAATTAATTTATTTTAATTGGAGGTTAATTATTTACAACACTGTAGTAGTTTTTGCCATACAGTGACATGAATCAGCCATGGGTGTACATGTTTCCCCCATCCTGAACCCCCCTTCCCACCTCCCTTCCCATACCATCCTTCAGGGCTGGACAAGCGCACCAGCTTTGACTGCCGTATTTCATGCATCAAACTTGGACTGGTGATCTCTTTCACATATGGTAATATACATGTTTCAATGCTATTCTCTCAAATCATCCCACCCTCACCTTCTCCCACAGAGTCCAAATGTTTGTTCTTTGTATCTGTGTCTCTTTTGCTGTCTCGCATATAGGGTCATCATTACCATCTTTCTAAATTCCATATATATGTGTTAATATACTGTATTGGTGTTTTTCTTTCTGACTTACTTCACTCTGTATAATAGGCTCCAGTTACATTCACCTCATTAGAACTGATTCAAATGCATTCTTTTTAATAGGTGAGTAATATTCCATGGTGTATATGTACCACAGCTTTCTTATCCATTCGTCTGCCGATGAACATCTAGGTTGCTTCCATGTCCTGGCTATTGTAAACAGTGCTGTGATGAACATTGGGGTGCATGTGTCTCTTTCAATTCTGGTTTCCTTGGTGCGTATGCCCAGCAATGAGATTCGCTGGGCCATATGGCAGTTCTATTTCCAGTTTTTTAAGGAATCTCCACACTGTTCTCCATAGTGGCTGTACTAGTTAGTTGCATTTCCACCAACAGTGTAAGAGGGTTCCCTTTTCCCCGCACCCTCTCCAAGATTTATTATTTATAGACTTTTTGATAGCAGCCATTCTGACCAGCGTGAAATGGTAGCTCATTGTGGTTTTGATTTGCATTTCTCTGATAATGAATGATGTTGAGCATCTTTTCATGTGTTTGTTAGCCATCTGTATGCCTTCTTTGGAGAAATGTCTGTTTAGTTCTTTGACCCGTTTTTTGATTGGATGGTTTATTTTTCTGATGTTGATCTGCATGAGCTGCTTGTATATTTTTGAGATTAATTCTTCTTCAGTTGCTTCGTTTGCTATTATTTTCTCCCATTCTGAAACCTTGCTTATAGTTTCCTTTGTTGTGCAAAAGTTTCTAAGTTTAATTAGGTCCAATTTGTTTATTTTTGCTTTTATTTCCATTACTCTGGGAGGTGGGTCATAGAGGATTGTGCTGTGATTATGTCAGACAATGTTTTGCCTATGCTTTCCTCTAGGAGTTTTATAGTTTCTGATCTTATGTTTAGATCTTTAATCCCTTTTGAGTTTATTTTTGTGTATGGTGTTAGAAAGTGTTCTAGTTTCATTCTTTTACATGTGGTTGACCAGTTTTCCCAGCACCACTTGTTAAAGAGATTGTCTTTTCTCCATTGTATATGGGTGTGTGGATTTATCTCTGGGCTTTCTATTTTGTTCCATTGATCTGTATTTCTGTTTTTGTGCCAGTACCTTACTGTCTTAATGACTTAGTTTTGTAGTATAGTTGTTGTTTTTCCCTTGCTGCTTTTAATATTTGTTCTTTGTGTTTGGTCTTCGTTAATTTGATTAATATGTGTCTTGGGTTGTTTCGCTTTGGGTTCATCCTGTTTGCGACTCTCTGGTTTTCTTGGACTTGGGTGGCTATTTCCTTCCCCATTTTAGGGAAGTTTTCAACTATTATCTCCTCAACTATTTTTTCATGGTCTTTCTTTTTGTCTTCTTCTTCTGGGATTCTTATGATTTGAATGTTGGGGCATTTAACAATGTCTCAGAAGTCTCTGAGGTTGTCCTCATTTCTTTTAATTCCTTTTTCTTTTTTCCTCTCTATTTCATTTATTTCCACCATTCTATCTTCCACCACACTTATCCTATCTTCTGCCTCAGTTATTCTACTGTTGGTTCCCTCCAGAGTGCTTTTGATCTCAGTTATTGCATTATTCATTATTGATTAACTCTTTTATTTCTTCTAGGTCCTTGTTAAACATTTCTTGCATCTTCTCAATCCTTGTCTGTAGTCTATTTGTCTGTAACTCCATTTTGTTCTCAAGATTTTGGATCATCTTTACTCTCATTATTCTGAATTCTTTTTCAGGTAGACTCCCTATTTCCTCTTTTGTTTGGTTTGGTGGCATTTATCATGTTCCTTTACCTGCTGAATATTTCTCTGCCTTTTCATTTAGTTTAGATTGCTGTGTTTGGGGTGGCCTTTCTGCAGGCTGGAAGTTTGTGGTTACTCTTTACTGTGGAGCTTGCGCCCTGTGGGTGAGGTTGGATGAGAGACTTGTCAAGGTTTCCTGGTCAGGGGAGCTGGCATCTGTGTTCTGGTGGGTGGAGCTGGATCTCTTCTCTCTGGAGTGCAATGAAGTGTCCAGTAGTGAATGCTGAGGTGTCTGTGGGTTTGGCATGGCTTTGGGTAGCCTGTATTTTAATGCTCAGGGCTGTGTTCCTGTGTTGCTGGAGAATTAACGTGGTATGTCTTGCTCTGGAACTTGTTGACTCTTAGGTGGAGCTTGGTTTCCGTGTTGATATAGAGACTTTTGGATGAGCTCTTGTTTATTAATGTTCCCTGGAATCAGGATTTCTCTGGTGTTCTCAAGTTTTGAATTTAAGCATCCTACCTCTGGCCTTCAGTCTTATTCTTACAGTAGCATCAAGAATTCTCCATCCATGCAGCAGAGGTGATAAAACATCCAGGTTAATGGTGAAAAAATTTTCCACAGTGAGGGATGCCCAGAGAGATTCACAGAGTTACATGGAGAAAAGAAGAGGGAGGTGGGAGATAGAGGTGACCAGGAGGAGAAGAGGGGGAATCCAAAGGGGAGAGAGCAAGCTAGCCAGTGATCAGTTCCCTAAGTATTCTCCACAGTCCAGAACACCCAGAGAGATTCATAGAGTTAAGTAGAGAAGGGAAGGGGGAGGGAGGAGATAGAGGTGACCTGGGGGAGAAAAGGGAGAGTCAAAAGGGGAGAGAGCAATCAAGCCAGTAATCACATCCCTAAGTAAAAATGGGTACTGAAGATTCAGTTCTTAAAGGTACAAAATTGGAGACAAATACCAAAAAGCAAAAATTAAAAATCTAGAGTGAAGGTTAGACTCTTAAAAATACAAAACAAATTAAACACAAAAATTATAAAAAAAAATATATGAAATATACTTTAAAAATAGGGTTTTTTTTTTTTGCAAGGTAGTAGTAGGCTATAAAAATGAAAATTAAAGGAGTAATTACTTAAACATTAAAAAAATTAAAAATGATAATAGTAAAAATATATCTAGGAATTTCTTTGGAGCCGTTGAGGGCCGTGTGGGGTCAGTTCAGTTTCAGATAGTCCGTTGTTCCAGCTTGTACTTCTTCTCAAGGTCTATAGGCCCCTTCCAATGCTTAGTCAATGTTAACTATAGGGTTTTAATCTGTTGCACCTGTCACTTCCAGAGCATTCTCTCCTTGTTTATTTTGGCTTCCTCTGCTTGCAAGTCACTTCGGTGTCTAATTTCTGCCCTGACACAAGGGGGCGGTGGTGGACACTTATTTAGGCTCACTTACTCAGTTGTGTTGTGGGGAGAGAGAAACACTGCAAACAAATATCACTGGCGTGTGTGGGGAGTGCTTGCAGTGTATGGATTGCAGTGGATTATCCCCTGCTCACAGTGGCATGTGCTTCCTGGGTCTACACTGCTCAGGCTCCAGGTTGCTCTGCAGGGGTACTGTCCAAAGCAGTCCTTGTGTTTCGTGCACTTCTCAGGTCTAAGCTTCTCAGGTTCGGGTTCTCAGGTACTCCTCAAGGGCACAGACTTGATTGGGCGTGTGTTTTGTATGCTTCCTAGGTCTGAGCAGCTCAGGTTACCAAGTCATTGGCGAGCACACTGTCCCACGTGGACCGTGTGTCTTAACCACTCCCCTATCCTGGCAGCTCGGTTTCCTGGGTTTGCAGCGAGAGCACTGTCTCAGGTGTGCCGTGTGTCTCCTCTGGGGAGCTGATCTCAGGCCGCAACCCTCCTGGCAGATGTCAGCTGTCCAGGATCCCAGGAAGATGTGGTTGGCAACTGGGAGCCTGCTCACAGTTTGGTGGAGGATGCCGGTCTCTGTGGCTGAGGTTGCCCCTCGCCTTCAGGCTCTGGCTGTTGCATGCCCGCCTCTCTGCCTCCGGTGGGGGGAGGGGTCTGTACATAGCTGGCTAACTCTCCTTTGGTATTCACTCAGTGCTTTGTTCTCAGGCCAGGCAGTGCCTTAGGTTAGAGTCTTTTGCAGGAAAGTTCTGTTTTTTTTTTTTTTTTCTGGCTATCCCACAGTTTGGGTTGCTATCTCATCTTAGTTCCCTTAGATTGTCCTCAGGCCTGGTCCTTACCCTAAGCTTGCAGCTCGCGCCTCCCTACCCAGCCCCTGCTAACTGGTGGCGGATGTGAGCATCTGGGCTACTTCTCCACTGGGAATTGCGGTTAGGTAGGTGCTTATTCTGTATTGTTGCTTTTTTTTTTTTTCTCCTGGTTATGTTGCCCTCTGAGATTCCAAAACTCCCCAAAGACCCTCCGGTGAGAGGGTTTCCTGCTGTTTGGAAACTTCTCCTCCTTCACAACTCCCTCCCTCCCTCACAACGGGTCTCCGTCCCTAACTCCCTAACTCTTTGGTCTCTCTTTTTGTCTTTTATATTTTATCATACCTCCTCGAAGAGAATGGGCTGCCTTTCTGGGTGCCTGGTGTCCTCTGCCAGTGCTCAGAAGTTATTTTGTGGAAGTTGCTCATTCAAATGACCTTTTGATGAATTTGTTGGGGAGAAAGTAGTCTCCACATCCTGTTCCTCCACCATCTTGGGACTGCCCCAGTGATCTAAAATTTATTTTGATTTATAGTAAGCTGAGGATATAAACTAATTTTATTTTCAGTTAAATTTGGAAAACTCAGTAGTGGCCACAGGACTGAAAAAGGTCAGTTTTCATTCCAATCCCAAAGAAGGGCAATGCCAAAGAATGTTCAAACTATGCCATAATTGCACTCATTTCACACACTAGCAAAGTAATGCTCAAAATCCTTCAAGCTAGCCTTCAGCAGTATGTGAACCAAGAACTTCCAGATGTATAAGCTGGGTTTAGAAAAAGAAGAGGAACCTGAGATCAAATTGCCAACATCTGTTGAATCATAGAAAAAGTAAGGGAATTCCAGAAAAACATCTACTTTTG
Organism: Muntiacus reevesi; assembly: GCF_963930625.1. Taxonomy (NCBI): domain Eukaryota; kingdom Metazoa; phylum Chordata; class Mammalia; order Artiodactyla; family Cervidae; genus Muntiacus; species Muntiacus reevesi. Next base: position 68,219,519 of record NC_089252.1, read on the forward strand.
TGTCATTGACTATGCTAAAGCCTTGGACTGTGAGAATCACAACAAACTGTGGAAAATTCTTAAAGAGATTGGAATACCAGACCACCTTACCCGCCTCCTGAGAAACCTGTGTTCAGGTCAAGAAGCAACAATTAGAGCCAGATATGGAACAAGGAACTGGTTCCAAATTGGGGAAGGAGTATGCCAAGGTTGTATATTATCACCCTGCTTATTTAAGTTCTATGCAGAGTATATCATGCGAAATACAGGGCTAGGTGAATCACAAGCTGGAATCAAGTTTGCTGGGAGAAATACCAATAACCTCAGATATGCAGATGACACCACCCTAATGGCAGAGAGTGAAGAGGAACTAAAGAGCCTCTTGATGAAGGTGAAAGAGGAGAGTGAAAAAGCTGGCTTAAAACTCAGTGTTCAAAAAACTAAGATCATGGCGTCTGGTCCCATTCAGTTCAGTTCAGTTCAGTCGCTCGGTCGTGTCCGACTCTTTGCAACCCCATGTATCACAGCATGCCAGTCCTCCCTGTCCACCACCAACTCCCGGAGCCTACTCAAACTCATGTCCATCGAGTTGGTGATACCATCCAGCTATCTCATCCTCTATCGTCCCCTTCTCCTCCTGCCCCCAATCCCTCCCAGCATCAGGGACTTTTCCAATGAGTCAACTCGTTGCATGAGGTGACCAAGTATTGGAGTTTCAGCTTCAGCATCAGTCCTTCCAATGAACACCCAGGACTGATCTCCTTTAGGATGGACTGGTTGGATCTCCTCGCAGTCCAAGGGGACTCTCAAGAGTCTTCTCCAACACCACAGTTCAAAAACATCAATTTTTCAGTGCTCAGCTTTCTTCACAGTCCAACTCTCACATCCATACATGACCACTGGAAAAACCATAGCCTTGACTAGATGGACCTTTGTTGGCAAAGCAATGTCTCTGCTTTTTAATATGCTATCTAGGTTGGTCATAACTTTCCTTCCAAGGAGTAAGCGACTTTTAATTTCATGGCTGCAATCACCATCTGCAGTGATTTTGGAGCCCCCCAAAATAAAGTCTGACACTGGTCCCATTACATCATGGTAAATAAGTGGAGAAACAAGGAAACAGTGACCAACCTTATTTTCTTGGGCTCCAAAATCACTGAAGATGGTGACTGCAGCCATGAAATTAAAAGATACTTGCTCCTTGGACAGAAAGCTATGACAAACCTAGACAGCATAATAAAAAGCAGAGGCATCACTTTGTGGACAAAGGTTGATATCATCAAAGCTATGGTTTTTCCCATTGTCATGTTTGGATGTGACAGTTGGACTGTAAAGAAGGCTGAGCACAGCGAATTGATGGTTTTGAACTATGGTGCTGGAAAAGTCTCTTGAGAGTCCTTTGGACACCAAGGTCAAACCAGTCAATCCTAAAGGAAACAAACCCTGAACATTCACTGGAAAGACTGATGCTGAAGTTGAAGCTCCAATACTTTGGTCACCTGATATGAAGATCTGACTCACTGGAAAAGATCCTGATCCTGGGAAGGACTAAAGGCAGGAGGAGAAGGGGGTGACAGAGAATGAGATGGTTAGATGGCATCATCAACTCAATGGGCATGAGTTTGAGCAAACTCTGGAAAATAGTGAAGGACAGGGAAGCCTGGTGTGGTGCAGAGAGTCGAACATGACTGAGCAACAACAATTTTAAATTTGTTAATCAGACATCTCCATTATTTAGTGATGTTTCCTCTAAGAATGTAAAAATGTTGAATGTGATAGAGTCTACTGGAGCATTTATTTGGTTCCACATTCATTTATTTGATTCTACATTCCAGTACCAGATGTATTTTAGTACCTAACAAGGTGGTCTCCTCTAATAATTTTCATGTCAAGAATATTCATTTTTTCCCCTGGCTTGGTCCCTATTTTTCCTTCTTAGGCTAATTCTGCAATACTTCACAATTTCAAATTCTGGTGTTTAAAAAATGGTGTATTGCCACATTAACAAACTGAAAGATAAAAACCATATGATTATCTCAATAGATGCCTTTGACAAAATTCAACATCCATTTATGATTAAAAACTCTCCAGAAAGCAGGAATAGAAGGAATATACCTCAACATAATAAAAGCTATATATGACAACCCCACAGCAAACATTATCCTCAATGGTGAAAAATTAAAAGTATTTCCCTTAAAGTCAGGAACAAGACAAGGGTGCCCACTCTCACCACTACCATTCAACATAGTTTTGGAAGTTTTGGCCACAGCAATCAGAGCAGAAAAAGAAATAAAAGGAATCCAGATAGGAAAAGAAGAAGTAAAACTCTCACTGTTTGCAGATTACATGATCCTCTACATCAGTTCAGTTCAGTTCAGTTCAGTTCAGTCGCTCAATCGTGTCCAACTCTCTGTGACCCCATGAGTTGCAGCACGCCAGGCCTCCCTGTCCATCCACATGGAAAAGAAATGCAAAAAGGCAAAATGGTTGTCTGAGGAGGCCTTACAAATAGCTATGAAAAGAAGAGAAGTGAAAAGCAAAAGAGAAAAGGAAAGATACTCCCATTTGAATGCAGAGTTCCAAAGAATAGCCAGGAGAGATAAGAAAGCCTTCCTCAGTGATCCTCTACATAGAAAACCCTAAAGACTCTACCACAAAATTACTAGAGCTAATCAACGAATATAGTAAATTTGCAGGATATAAAATTAACACACAGAAATCCCTTGCATTCCTATACACTTACAATGAGAAAACAGAAAGAGAAATTAAGGAAACAATACCATTAACCACTGCAACAAAAAGAAATACAAAAAACCTCGAATAGCCAAAGCAATCTTGAGAAAGAAGAATGGAACTGGAGGAATCAACCTGCCTGACTTCAGGCTCTACTACAAAGCCACAGTCATCAAGACTGTATGGTACTGGCACAACGACAGAAATATAGATCAATGGAGCAAAATAGAAAGCCCAGAGATAAATCCACATACCTATGGACAACTTATCTTTGACAAAGGAGGCAAGAATATACAATGGAGAAAAGACAACCTCTTTAACAAGTGGTACTGGGTAAACTAGTCAACCAGTTTTGAAAAGGATGAAACTAGAACACTTTCTAACACCATACACAAAAATAAACTCAAAATGGATTAAAGATCTAAATGTAAGACCAGAAACTATAAAACTCCTAGAGGAGAACATAGGCAAAACACTCTCCAACATAAATCACAGCAAGACCCTCTATGACCCACCTCCCAGAGTATTGGAAATAAAAGCAAAAATAAACAAATGGGACCTAATTAAACTTAAAAGCTTTTGCACAACAATGGAAACTATAAGCAAGGTGAAGAGACAGGCTTCAGAATGGGAGAAAATAATAGCAAACGAAGCAACAGACAAAGTATTAATTTCAAAAATATACAAGCAACTCCTGAAGCTCAATTCCAGAAAAATAAATGACCCAATCAAAAAATGGACCAAAGATCTAAACAGACATTTCTCCAAAGAAGACATACAGATGGCTAACAAACACATGAAAAGATGCTCAAACATCACTCATTATCAGAGAAAGGCAAATTGAAACCACAATAAGGTACCATTACATGCCAGTCAGGATGGCTGCTATCCAAAAGTCTACAAATAAATGCTGGAGAGGGTGTGGAGAAAAGGGAAACCTTTTACACTGTTGGTGGGAATGCAAACTAGGACAGCCGCTATGGAGAACAGTGTGGCGATTCCTTAAAAAACTGGAAATAGAACTGCCATATGATCCAGCAATTCCACTCCTGGGCATACACACAAAGGAAACCAGAACTGAAAGAGATACGTGTACCCCAATGTTCATCGCAGCACTGTTTATAATTGCCAGGACATGGAAGCAACCTAGATGCCCATCAGCAGACGAATGGATAAGGAAGCTATGGTATATATACACAATGGAATATTACTCAGCCATTAAAAAGAATGCATTTGAATCAGTTCTAATGAGATGGATGAAACTGCAGCCCATTATACAGAGTGGGTAAGCCAGAAAGATAAACACCAATACAGTACAGTAACACATATGTATGAAATTTAGAAAGATGGTAACGATTACCCTATATGCAAGACAGGAAAAGAGTCACAGATGTATAGAACAGACATTTGGACTCTATGGGAGAAGGTGAGGGTGGGATGATCTGAGAGAATAGCATTGAAACATATATATTATCAAGTGTGAAACAGATCGCCAGTCCAGGTTGGATGCATGAGACAAATGCTCAGGGCTGGTGCACTGAGATGACCCAGAGGGATGGGATGGGGAGGGAGGTGGGAGGGGGATTCAGGATGGGGAACACATGTGGATCCATGGTTAATTCATGTCAATGTATGGGAAGAACCACTACAATATTGTAAAGTAATTAGCCTCCAATAAAAATAAATGATAAAAAACAACAACAACAAAAAAATGGTGTATTGGTTTCCCTGTGATTTGTAACAAAATACTACCATAAACTTAATGGCTTAACATAACACAGGTTTGTTACCTCATGGTTCTGTAGGTCAGAAGTCTCACTTGGTTAAAATCAAAGTGTTAGTAGAGCTGCATTCCACCCTGGAGGCTATAGGAGAGAATCATTTTCTTGCCCTTTCCTACTTCTAGAGACTGCCCATATTCCTTGGCTCATGGACCCCCTTCCTCTTTTTTTTTTTTTTGGAGTTTTATGTATTAGAACATCACTTACAATAGCATATTTTGTTTATTATTCATTCATTTTTGTCTGTTCTGGGTCATTGGTGCTGCATGCAGGCTGCTCTGCTCTCTAGTTGCGGTGCACAGGCTTCTCACTGAGGGGGTTTCTTTTGTCGTGGAGCGTGAGCTCTAGGCTTCCAGGCTGAGTAGTTGTGGTGCAGGGGTTTAGTTGCCCCATGACACATGGAATCTTTGCAGACCAGGGAATGAACCCATGTCCCCTGCATTGGCAGGCGGATTCATAACCACTGGATCACCGGGGAAGTCCCACCTCTAAAGGCAGCAATGCTTCATCTCTCTGACTTTTTTCATTCTAAGCAGAGCCAGAAAATATCCTCTAATTTAAAAGATCTGTGTGATGAGGTTTAGCTCTGGATATTCCAGGATAATCTCCCCCCATTGAAAAGTCTTCACCCTTAATCACATTTCTAAAGTCTACCATGTATGTGATATATTCAAAGGTACTGGGATTAGGACATGGACCTATTTAGGAAGCCATAAGTTTGCCTACAACAAGTAGCTTCAGAATTTTGTTTGGGATTCTGTTAAATATATGTTAAATGATCTTGAAAGAATGATAATTTGTGGACTATTTCGTGTCCATATCCATCAGTGAGGTACAGTTCAGACTTCAAGATCATCTGGTGACATTTTGAGGATTTTTTAAGTAGTTGTATGAGCTTCCCTCGTGGCTCAGATGGTAAAGAATCCACCTGCAATGCAGGAGACCCAGGTTTGATCCCTGGATCGCGACGATCCCCTGGAGAAAGGAATGACTACCCACTCCCGTATTCTTGTCTCGAGAATTCTATGGACAGAGGAGCCTGATGGGCTACCGCCCATGAGCTCGCAAAGAGTTGGACACGACTGAGCAGCTAACAACACTTTTAGTAGTTATATAGACCCTATCTCCTTAATTGTTCTCCTCAAGTTTCCCTTTTGTGTTTTGCTATTGTAAACATGACTTTCCTTTGCTCAGATTCCTCCCTAGTACATTTTTCTAACGAGTTATTGTTTGATGTCCTTAATTCTTTAGGAAAATTTATTCCCTAATGTAATCTTAATTTGGTATCCACTCTACAAGGAGAAACATATGCTGGCAATATGTGGTGCTGCGTGAATGCAGCTCCCAGGGAATTAGCCCAGCTATGCCATATTGAGAATCTCCACTTTCATTATTTATTTGAAAAGATGCAAAAATGCTGAGCACTGAGATGACCTTCAATGCTTATGAAAGGTTGCCGAATACCGCGTTTGACCTAGTTTGCTCAATGTCCTGAGCAGAAGGACACCCAGCAGTCCAGGAACTGCCCTGGCAGAGGGCAGTGGCATATGGGCCTGGGGTGGGAGAGGCAGAGCTTTGTTTAGGGACCCTGCACAGCCCCTGTCTCCAAATGATTGATTAATTTCTACTTCAGCAGTTTACAGTTTGCGATCTACCTTCTTTTAAGTTTGACATTCACATTGAAAGCATTCTCGTGATGCAGAGGAGGGAGCTTAGGATTGGGAAAAGGGAGGCTTGTTCCAGCCTTAAGAACTTGGTTGAGCCCATATGGTCCTGAGGAGGTAATATGATTCCTCAGGGGATCAGTTTTCTTATTTGTAGTAATGGGAGTTGGATGATCTATCAGTCTGTAAACTGATGGAGTTCTTGAAGATGGCAAAAATCCATTTGAAGAAGGAACAAAGTACTAATCATTTTAGTTCCCACTTTTTTCTCTTGACATTGATTCTAGGGTGACACTCAGGAAGCAGAGCTCTTTTGGACCTGTTTACTCTAGAAATATCTTTAATGTTGAGAGCTAATTCCCATCTCAGCCTATGAGCTCTTGTAATGTCTCAGCGTCCCCTGCTGTGAGTAGGGATGGTGGGACCTGACATCCTTCGTAAATGATAGGAATGTAGAATTAAAAACACATTGGTCTTGTAAGATTTTAAAAATAGGGAAATCTGGATCTGGGAATGTGAAAATCTATTATATATTATTGTGAAATAAAAAGTACAATGAAAAACTAGAAACAAACAAACGAAAAACCACGTTGGTCTTCTGACACTGGATCCTCCAGTCTCTGTTCTGCAGGAAGCTTTTGCTGCTCAAGTCCAAGAGGAGAAACCTGAAAGGCATGTCTTCAGGACCAAATGAAGTCTGGGTGGATTTGGCCTTTCCCAGGCAATCCTTCCTATGGATCTTGTGGCTATTCTCCCCTCCTATTCTGTGTATGCATTGACATGTCCTGATAGGATGTCTCTTCATCAGCTACAGTTTCCCTTCCCTTGCAGATCAGGGACTCTGATGTCTGAGGGGCAGGATTGGCCAATGGGATCCAGAGAGTGCCTCGGAGCCTGGAGGGAGAGGGACTGCGAGATGGAGGAGGAAATCTGGAGTATTGTGGAGAAGAAAATGGGGACAGCAGTGCTGTTGTACAAGCATAGCTTTTGAAAAGACACTGTACTATTACAGTATAGCATGCTGGAGCAGGAAGAGCTCTCAGCCGGAGGGACCGGAAGGTCAGAGGGAGAGGCCAGGGCCTCAGCTGCCAGGCCAGATCAGAATTTGAACCACCGGATGTAGCAGATGATGGTGGAAGGGGCAGCCTGCCTTCCCCCAACCTGTGAGCATTGATGGGATCAAGCTTTATGTTTCCTTATCATCAGTTCAGTTCAGTTCAGTCGCTCAATCAGGTCTGACTCTTTGCGACCCCATGAACTGCAGCAAACTGGGCCTCCCTATTCATCACCAACTCCCGGAGTTTACCCAAACCCATGTCCATTGAGTCAGTGATGCCATCCAACCATCTCATCCTCTGTCATCCCCTTCTCCTCCTGCCCTCACAATCTTTCCCATTATCAGGGTCTTTTCAAATGAGTCAGCTTTTCGCATCAGGTGGCCAAAATATTGGAGTTTCAGCTTCAGCATCAGTCCTTCCAATGAACACCCAGGACTGATCTCCTTTAGGATGGACTGGTTGGATCCCCTTGCAGTCCAAGGGACTCTCAAGAGTCTTCTCCAACACCACAGTTCAAAAGCATCAATTCTTCTGCACTCAGCTTTCTTTATAGTCTAACTCTCACATCCATACATGACCACTGGAATAACCATAGCCTTGACTAGACGGACCTTTGTTGACAAAGTGCTGTCTCTGCTTTTTAATATGCTGTCTAGGTTGGTCATAACTTTTCCAAGGAGTGTATTAAACTGAATGGAGGAATAGGCGTATTAGCAAAGGACTACCTTAATAGCATTTTTAAAATTAATCTTTATTGGAGTATAGCTGCTTTACAATGTTGTATTAGTTTATGCTGTGCGGCAAAGTGACTCAGGTATACGTATCCATACGTACCTACAGTTCTGGATTTCCTTCCCATCCCGGTTACCACAGAGCACCAAGTAGATATGTCGGGGCTTAGTTGCAGTACGTGCGTGGGATCTTTGTTGTGTCAAGCTGATCTTTCGTTGTGATGCCTGGACTCTAGCTGTGGCATGGGGGCTTAGGTACTCTGCGGCAAGTAGGATCTAGTTCCCCAACCAGGGATTGTGTCCCCTGCATTGCAAAGTGGGTTCTTAAGCACGGACCACCAGGGAAGTCCCAGGCTGGGTGGCTTAAACAGCAGAAATGTATTTTTCACAGTTCTAGAGGCTGGGAGATTTAATATCAGGGTGCCAGAATGGACAGGTCCTGGTGAGGGCTTACTTCCTGGCTTGTAGACAGCTGCCATCTTACCGTGTCCATGGCCCAGAGAGACGGAGCTCTAGTCTCTTTCTAATCATGGGGACTCCACTCTTGTGACTACTTCTGAACCTGATTGCCTCCTAAGGGCCTCATCTCCAATACTATTACACTGAGGGTTAGGATTTCAATGTGAATTTTCAGGGGACACATGCATGCAGTATATAACAGCATCTAAGCCTTGCTTTAGCAGGTAGTGACACAGATTAATGACCACTGAGTTCACAGCTTGATATTGAGGAATTGACCCAGACCATGGATCCACAGAACACATACTCTGCCACTCAGAGCCTGAGAATTCACTGGGCATATTGTTTAGCCTTTCTGAGCTTCAGTTTTTCCATCTGGATGTGCTGGGAAGAGATTTTCTGTACTCTGCAGGGGTGCTGGGATAAATTATGCAAAGCAATTCATTTGTAGTAAATGATCGATAAATATTAATTGTTCTTATTATCTGTGTTCCAAATACATTATTTCCACATATATATGTGTATATATATGTGTGTGTGTATATATATGTGTGTATATATGTGTGTGTATATATTCCTTTGCAAACAGAGCAAGAAAATGTCAGAAAAGATAATTGACTTTCACAGATAAAAAGCTTTTGAATAACCTCCTGTTGGTTGGGTAGAATTTTCTGCTCATGTTTATTTGCAAAGTCATCATCCAAGTTGCATGACTAGCCATCAGAGAGACATCTTGAAATAAACATTTTCAAGGGCAGGTGGAGATAATGGTACTTTGTGGAGCTGGGCTGATAAAAAGCAAAAGAGATGAAGGGGGAGGGATTTATTGATGAGACACTCCCAAGAGACAGCTGCCTATAAAGATGAAGCCACACAGTCTATGACAAACACTGGCTACATACATTCAATGAGCAAAGAAAGGCCTCGGTGATCCTATAGTGCCAGGGAGGGAGGGAGGAGAGTGTGTGTGTGTGTGTGTGTGTGTGTGTGTGTGTGTGTGTGTGTGTGTGTGTGTCCTATGTTAATAGCACATCTTGTTTAGGCTGTGAAATAAACCACCAGGGAGATTAGCAGGGATTGCCATTCCATTAGTCTGCATTTTCTCTGATGCCCAGCTGGCATCATTATGATCCAAGAGGAAGTGAGTTTTACTTCCTCCATCTAGCAGGAGAGATTCGAGAGCAGGCTCTGAGGACAGCAGTGATGACTAAGCAGCCAACCATTTACCGTACAGACTGGAGGACCAGAAGTGGGACTCAGATGTCTGCTGCCAGCTGTCTCTCAGACCTAACTCCTTAGTCTGTTTTCTAAATCTGCCAAGATAGTTCTCAAAGCTTTTGGTTTCAACCAACCAAACCCCTGCAAACATACTTTTTATTTTTTAGAATGTATTAATTAGTCCCGTGTGGTTAATTTGTGAATTTAGGGGGTTTTATGTCCCATCTATCGGAGAAGGCAATGGCACCCCACTCCAGTACTCTTGCCTGGAAAATTCCATGGATGGAGGAGCCTGGTAGGCTGCAGTCCATGGGGTTTCGAAGAGTCAGACATGACTGAGCAACTTCACTTTCACTTTTATGCATTGGAGAAGGGAATGGCAACCCACTCCAGTGTTCTTGCCTGGAGAATCCCAGGGATGGGGTTTCACAGAGTCGGACACGACTGAAGTGACTTAGCAGTAGTAGCAGCATGTCCCATCTATACTGTTTTCATATTAAGTTATGGGTTAAAGAGAAGCGGATTAAAGTCTCCTATTAATGTTCATTTTTCCTTGTTTTTGGTGCTTTATCCTATGGCCTGTTAAGTGCTTTTTGCCCCGAATTCTACCCTGTTTATGAGGAAGCTTCAGAGCCTCTACTTTCTTCTGATATGAATTTGCTTGCAAACCTTGGTGCAGCCTCTCATTTCCCACCTTTCTGGGTCAGGCTGTCTTAGATATGCCTCTTGTATACATATTGTTGGTTTTTCCTTCATGACCCAATATAAGAATATGATCTCTTACTAGATGTTTACATGCTTTACATTTATTATTAAAGCAAGTGAGTTGGATGTTAGTTCTCTCATCATATTTGATGCCATCTATTTTTCCTTTTTATAATCTTTTATTATATGATCTGCTTCCTTTGTGTCTGTGGTGGTGGAGTAGTATGTGTGTGTACTTTCTGGAGATCTAAAAAGTTTGTGCTCTTTTAATTTCTTCGGGTGCTTACATTGGTAATTTCACTCTTCCCTTCATTTAAACTCTATTGACTTTGCTGTAGTCAATTTTGCTTCTCTCTCTCTCTCTTTTTTTTTTCCCGTTTTCCCCCTGTCTGTACCCAATTTTTGTCAGTTCTTTTTCTTGGGTCAAATTTCCAGGGTTCACATTGATTTCTTTCAATATATTTATTTATTTATCTGTCTTCCCCTCTCCTCTCAATTGTTGTTACTGGTTTTAAAAAATAACATTTCTTTATTTGGTTGCACCAGGTCTTAATTGTGGCACATGGGATCTTCAATCTTTGTTGCGGCATGTGGGATCATTTCCCTGATCAGGGATCGAACCCAGGCCCCCACATTGGGAGCGCAGAGTCTTAGCCACTGGACTACCAGGCAAGTCCCCTAATTGTTGTTAGTAATATTATTTTTACATTATCATTGTGTATACCATGTATATTCTATTTATTATTTTTGGTGGTGATAAAAATACAAATAACACAAAATTTACCACTTTAATCACTTTTAAGCATATAGGTCAGTATTGTTAAGTACATTCACATCATTGTACAACCAATCTTCAGAACTCTTTTTATTTTGCAAAACTGGATCTCTCCAATTTTCCATTCTTCCTCCCCAACTCCCAGACCCTGGCAACCACCATTCTTCTTTATGTCTCTGAATTTGACCAGTCTAGTTACTTCATATAGGTGGAATCATACATTATTTGTCCTTTTATGACTGGGCTTAGTTCACTTAATATAATGTCCTCTAAGGTCATCTATATTGTGGTATATGTCAGAATCCCCTTCCTTTTTAAGGATGAATAATATTCTGTTGATTGTATCTACCACATTTTGTTTATCCATTCATCCATTGGTGGACCCCTGGGTTGCTTCTACCTTTTGGCTATTGTGATTAATTGCTATGAACACGAGTGTATAAATATCTCCTTGAGACCTTGTTTTCATTTCTTTTATGTGTATACCCAGAAATAGATTGCTGGATCATATGGCAATTTTATTTTTAATCTTTTTGAGGAAACATCATATTGTTTCCCACAATTACTGCACCATTTTACATCCCTATCAATGGTACACAAGTTTCTAACTCTTCAACATCCTCACCAACACTAATTCTTTTCTGTTTGTCTGTTTTTCTGTAGCAGCTATTCTGATGGGTACAAAATACTATCTCATTGTGGTTTCAAATTGCTTTCCCCTTATGACTAGTGATGTAGAGCATCTTTCATGTGCTTTTGGCATTTGGATATCTTTGGAGAAATGTCTGTTCAAGTCCTTTATCCATTAGAATTTATTTTGGTTGTTGGATTTTTTGTTTTTTTTTTTTTTTTATTGTTGTTGTTGAACTGTAGAAGTTCTTTATGTTGTTGTTGTTCAGTTGCTCAGTCATGTCTGACTGTTTGTGACCCCAGGGACTGAAGCACACCAGGCTTCCCTGTCCTTCACCATCTCCTGAAGCTTGCTCAAACTCATGTGCATGGAGTCAGTGATGCCATCCAACCATCTCATCCTCTGTCATCCCCTTCTCCTCCTGTCTTCAGTCTTTCTCAGCATCAGGGTCATTTCTAATGAGTTGGCTCTTTGCACCAGGTGGACAAAATATTGGAGCTTCAGCTTCAGCATCAGTCCTTCCAGTGAATATTCAGGACTAATTTCCTTTAGGATTGACTGGTTTGATCTTCTTGCAGTTCAAGGGACTCTGTTTTGAACAACAATTAAAAAGCATTGATTCTTTGGTGCTTAGCTTTTTTTATGGTCCAACACACAAAACCATACATGACTACTAGAAAAACCATAGCTTTGACTATAGGGACCTTTGTCGGCAAAGTAATGTCTAGGTTTGTCATGGCTTTTCTTCCAAGGAGCAAGCATCTTTTAATTTCATTGCCGCAGTCACCATCTGCAGTGATTTTGGAGCCCAAAAAAATAAAGTCTGTCACTGTTTCCACTGTTTCCCCATCTATTTGCAATGAAGTGATGGGACCAGATGCCATGATATTAGTTTTCTGAATGTTGACTTTTAAGCCAGATTTTTCTTTTGGCCAGATTTTTCTCTCCTCTTTTACCTTCATCAATGGGCTCTTTAGTTCCTCTTTATTTTCTGCCATAAGTGTGGTGGTATCTACATATCTGAGGTTATTGATAGTTCTGCCTGCAATCTTGATTCCAGCTTGTGATTCATCCAGCCCGACATTTTGCATGATGTACTCTGCATATAAGTTAAATAAGCAGGGTGACGAAATACAGCCTTGATGTACTCTTTTCCCAGTTTGGAACCAGTCTGTTGTTCCATGTCTGGTTCTAACTGTTGCTTCTTGACCTGGATACAGGTTTCTCAGGAGGCAGGCAAGGTGGTCTGATATTCCCACCTCTTTAAGAATTTCCCACAGTTTGTTGTGATCCACACAAAGGCTTTAGCATCATCAATGAAGTAGATGTTTTTCTGGAATTGTCTTGCTTTTTCCATGAGCCAGCGGATATTGGCAATTTGATCTCTGGTTACTCTGCCTTTTCTAAATCCAGCTTGTACATCTGGAAGTAGTAATAGCCAAAGTTTTATTAGGCACCCCCTATACTACAGGCTGTGCTCATAGATTGTTGCACGTATCTTTTACCCAAAGCAAGTCTGTGTGCCTGAGTACAATGAGCTCAAATTATACCAAAATGTAGGAGTCTGGACCAGAAAAAGGTTTTTTTACAGGTCCCTGCAAGGAGATAGGTGGTTCATGCCATAAAAAGCCTGAATTCTTGAAAGCTTTCATCAAAGCCCTTTTCTAGGAAAAGTGAGGGAGGAGCAACCTTGGCTGTTATGGACTTCTGGGTGTCAGATCCTTTGTTCCTGAAGCTGGTTACAATGTTCCCATAAACCTTCACCCAAACAAATGTTTTTCTCTGTTCTGATAAGAAAGGACAAAGTTCCCAGGCTCAACTTTCTTCCTCCCCGTGTCCAGGCCTCCCCTATGAGGAGGGGTTTTAGCAGGCCAGTCTCCGGCCCTGAGAGCTGGTCCAGTACCCTGGCCGGCTGAGGAGCCGGATCTCAGCCCTAGGCATCCTCAGGGCTAGGTATCCAGACCCTTCCAGGCCATCATCGCTGAGGGAGCCAGGCACCTCAGGCTGCTCAAACGAGGGTAGGGTACTGCTGCCGCTGCCGATGACCCAGGGTTACTGCCACCTCCAGGGTCACAGAGATACTGGCCGTTTGCAGAGCAGAATTGCTAACCCTTCTAAAAGGAAACCACTGGTGGTAATGGTGGGGCCACGCCTCTCAGCTAATAGCCAACTCCAAGGGCCTCACTAATAATACCAGGTGCTAGTGGCTGGCTTAGACCTGCACCCTGCTAGCAGCCAGCCAGTGCTAAGCGCCAGCTGCTTTCAGCTCCGCGCTGGGGTCCCTGCAACTGCCACGCCCCCTGCAGATCACGTGCTAGTCTGTGCGCCCGCCCCACCCCCACTAATGGTTGAGTGCCGAAGGCGCCACGTTGACGTCCACGTGTCAGGGTCTGTGCGCATGCCCACTCTGCTCATGGCCGCGGGCTAATGGCGAGGCGCGCCCCGCCCCTATCAAGTAAGAGTTAATGTAAGCCTCACCTACCCTCATCCTCCTTTCACAGCTGAGGAAACTGAAGCAAACAGTTGTGCAGTAAATGGCAGAGCGGGATACATATCCAGGCCTCTGGCTTCCAGGGCTGTGCGTGTCCGCCCTGCCTGCACTGTTCTGCGGTTCGGCGCCCACAGCCTGGGACTGCCGAGAAGGCTGAAACCAGAACTCACAGCCAGCCCCAGAGCAGCGCAAGGTCAGAGAGCCGTTTCTCCTTTTCCTTCTCCCTCTTCTCTTTGTATTGCTCCTTCGTCTCCTCTGGCTTTTCGCCGGGTTCATCCTGTTTCAAGATAAGTTAGGGGAAAATGATGGCTGGACGTCGTTTTTGTTTGACAAAAAAGGTGCAAAATTGTTCCAAGCATTGAAAACCACTTCTTTCGCCCGAAGGACAGTTTCAGACGCTGACCTTCCTACTGGAGATACATTAGAAAATGATGAGGAAACTTCAGCTTTCAGTCTTTGTGCTGCTTTTCAAGTATCGTTTACATCTTCAGGCTCTCAAGGTGGCAGCCGAGGGGGACGCCAGTGGCCGAGGGCTTTGACGCAGCCGCTGGAAATCTGTGAAGCCCTGGATCTTGGGTCTTTTGGAGCCAGGTGGCGAGTCAAAAGAGGAAGGGGAAGAGCACGGCTGAGCGCCCGCACCCTTCTAGAATAGTAAGTGCTGCCTGCTCACCTCAGTGGTCTCTGGCTCTGGTTCCAAATAGACACTAGGTCATGAAGTGGGTACTTGGGGACCCACCTTGCAAGCCATTCTCTCCTTCCTTCATGGTTTTCTCCCAGTGTTTCCTTCACTGTCACTCTGAAGCCTCTTTCTTAGGGAAAAGCCTCGGCCTGGAAAATAGGCTCCTTGCTCCTCTCAAACCTTGAGAAAGAGAGACAGGAGTGGGAGGAGCATGGAAGAGAGAGAGAGAAGGGGAGGGAGACCCACTGGACTCTGAACCCTGGCTCCACATTTCCTGCGGGAGAATCTCATTGGCTTGGCTTTGGTCAGGGGTCCATATGACTTCTATCAAAGGGTTCAGGTTGCTGCTGTAGCTGCTAGGGATATAGACCCTCTGAGGAGAAGGACTGGCGTGGAGAAGATGATTGATGGAGAGGGTGATTTTGGACACTAAATGGGGCCTTCCACGATGGTGCTAGTGGTAAAGAACTTACTTGCCAATGCAGGAGACATAATAGATGCGGGTTCAATCCCTGGGTTGGGAAGATTCCCTGGAGGAAGGCATGGCAACCCACTCCAGTATTCTTGCCTGGAGAATCCCATGGACAGAGGAGTCTGGTGGACTACCTTCCATAGTCGCAGAGTCGGACATCACTGAAGTGAGCATGCACACATGCATGGACACTAAATTGCTGTGTCAGTCTGCTCCATGGGACCCTGAGATGGCACCTCCAGTCCTGCCTCCAGTTCCCATCTTAGTCCCCGAGACTTCCCACCCACTGGCCTGGGTTCCCAGTTGGCTGTCTGACACCTAGTTCCTTTCTGTTGTCTGATATGGATTGTTTGCCTTGGCCGTTGGTCTTTGTGTTGGTTCCCATGCCCGCTTCCAAACAGGCTTGCCTGGCATGTCAACTTGGCCTTTTGTCTGCCAGTTGATTTCTTCCTTGAGTGCCTTGCTGTAGCAGCAGAATGCCCTATACCAGACTCAGCCAAAGTCACTCAAAAGTCCTGTTGTGTAAGCAGAGGTGGATCAGTCAGTACTTCTGCCACTTTCATGTGCCTCTCTCCAAATCATTCCAATCTAAAGAGGGAACCAAACAATCTTGGGGTGGGGGGTGGTGGCATTTCGTCCCTACGAAGTTCTCCAAGGAAAGTTCAGAGATGGGCTGTTGTTTAGAGATCAATGAAAACGAAATGGAATTTAAATATTAAGAAGAAAGCTCTTGCCTTCAGGTAAAGCTTGAA
Source organism: Muntiacus reevesi (assembly GCF_963930625.1). NCBI lineage: Eukaryota > Metazoa > Chordata > Mammalia > Artiodactyla > Cervidae > Muntiacus > Muntiacus reevesi. The sequence goes on from NC_089252.1 coordinate 68,235,647, forward strand.
TTTGCATAATAATGAGAAAGACTAGTCAGATGGAATTGAGAATCTGACTGGAATCTCAAATCCTGGCAAAGGAAGATTCTTGTGCCTGAACTGGCAATGGGAAATATGCTAATGAGAGGTTTGCTGCTGTCCATCACATTCCACAGATTCTGAGACAAAGAAATAGAAGGAGTTCACAAATGGGAGGTGATACAACTTGACATTAAACTTAATCTGGTTTGTTTTCTCATCAGCCCATGACAGATGTGCAATTGTGGAAGCCTTTAAAGGGGGTGGGGGCGAATGATTCCCTTGTGTCAGAACCGCCTGACAGTGTCATCACAGTGCTGTCATAGTCATTGTTGTTATTGTGTTAGAAACAATGGGAGGGAGGGAAAGGAAGTCTGGAGTACGACCTGAATCATTATTGAGAACTAATAGGAACCTCTGAAAAGAAAAGTAAAAGGAGAAGGAAATAAGGATTCTTAAGTAAACATTTTTGTGCCTTGCTTGTTAAGATAGGGGAGACCTAGTATCTAGGTGATAGAATCAATAATTTAGAAGACACCTTAACTTGGAAACTGGGGAGACATGCTTATGTTAGCCTATCCCAGACTTGAGCTGAAATTCTTTTATTTGAGGCAATGGAGTGTATTTTGGGGGAGAGAGAGAAAAGTTGTGATGGACAAAAATCCCAAGAGGGCCACTGTCATCTTCTCCCCCTACTGTTGTGTCCTGTGTAATTCCTTCCTTGAGAGTGTGGGCAGAACTTATGACTTGCTTCTAATAGAATCACACTCATGATCTTGTATTATATGACAAAGTTAAGAGGATTTTGCAGGGTTAACTCAGTTCAGTTCAGTTGCTCAGTTGTGTCTGACTCTTTGCGACCCCATGGACTGCAGCATGCCAGGCCTCCCTGTCTGTCACCAACTCCTGGAGTTTACTCAAACTCATGTCCATTGAGTCAGTGATGCCATCCAACCTTCTCATCCTCTGTTGTCTCCTTTTCTTCCTGCCTTCAATCTTTCCCAGCATCAGGGTCTTTTCCAATGAGTCAGTTCTTTGCATCAGGTGGCCAAAGTGTTGGAGATTCAGGGTTAATTAAGGACCCTCATCAATGGACTGAGTTAATAATAGGTGAGATTATCATGGGTGGGCTGGGCCTAATTGTTTACCCTTTCAAAGAACCAATTCTTGGTTTTGTTGATTTTTTTGTTTAATATCTTTTAAAAAACTTTTTATTTATATCCTCCCTGACATTTACTGTTTCCTTGTTTCTACTTACTTTAGATTTTGTTTGTCCTTTTCCTAACTCTTTTAGGTGGTAAGTTAGGTTATTTACTTGAGATTTTTCTTGTTTTTTGACAAAGGCCTGTATTGCTATGAACTTCCCTCAGAGAACTCCTTTTGCTGCATCCCATATATTTTGTGTGGTTGTGTATTCATTGTTGTTTGTCTCAAGGTATTTTTAAATTTCCTTTTTGATTTCCTCATTGACCCATTGATTTTATAGTAGCATGTTGTTTAGCCTTCATATAATTTTTTTTCTAGCCTCTTTTCCTGTGTTTGATTTCTAGTTTCATGTCACTGTGGTCAGAAAAGATACTTGAGATAATTTCTGTACTCTTAAATTTTTTTGAGGTTGGTTTTTTGCCCGAGGGTATGGTTAAGGGCCTGACCTAATTGGGTGAGTCCTTCAAAAGAGGGCTTTGACATTCTTTGAAATCAGAGATTGTAAGAAACAGACCCTCTCCACTTCTGACTTTGAAGTGCCATACAAGCCACAAGGAGATGACTTCTTTCCCCAACCCAAGGGAATCTGAAAGCAGATACTTCCCTTGCTGAGCTCTTAGATGAAACCATAGCCTTAGCACGTTTTGACTTCAGCCTTGTGAAACATTGACAAGAGAACCTAGCTAAGCCAGGCATGAATTTCTAACCCCCAGAAACAATGAGATCATAAAATGGGTATTGTTCAGAGCTGTTGAGTTTCTGGTAATTCGTTATATAGCAATACAAAATGAATACAGGAGTTTATTCTTAAATAAGTCAGTTGGAGCAATACTGTGTGCATTAGCCTTTCTGGTGTGGGGTGAGGTGGGGGGAGGAAGGCTAAAGGGGATTTAACAGCGCTGGTGTCACATGCATATTTCTGTAGCTGATTAGATGCCAGTCTAGGTTCTTCTTAACTGCTTGAGGATGACTCCAAAGGCTGGATAACTAGTTAGGCCAAGTCTTTGATCTCAAAATTATGATCTGTTTTGTCAGGCTTCTTTTCTCTTCATTGGAACTACTAAGACAATGTGACTCACTCAAGACTACATTTTCAAGGACATGACTAAGCTCATAGTATAGTTTCATGTATCATTTTATCTTGAGTACCCTATTTCTTATTAGTCAACTATTTCAGTTCAATTAAAAACAAAATTAGTTGAACATTTACTATATTATGGACTTCCTATTGGGATGGGGACAGAAAGTGGGGGTGTTATAACAAAACAGAGGGTAGTGGTTCTACTACATACTTCTGTATTTTCTGATTGAGTGCTCTTAGGAAAATTACCTACCTGAGCTTCATCTGGTAAATAAGAATGATACGGACAACAGTAATGGTGATTAAGGATAGTGATCAGTCACTTAGCTGATCATGATAGGGTTATCAATACTGATAATATAGTTTTGAAAATTAAATGAGCAAAGTACATGCAATACTGGCATTATAATAAACTCTAAATGTATGTTAATGTTCTAATATTATTGTTTATGAAGGAAGTAAATAAGAAAAAACATCTTTTAGGAAGGAACCTTTTAATGAAGCCTAAAACTATGGGTGATATTTGATGGGGGAAGATAAGGGAAGATTCCAAGCAGAAGGGCCATCAATGACCAAAGACCTAGAGGTAGGAAATGGATAAAAAGTTTGGAGGACTGTGGCTTCCTACAGTTTTTCTATTACACTCTTCCTATTTCCCCCTAAAGAACTTGACAGGCTATTTCTTTCAGACTGGTGCTTGGATTTTACCGTGGCCTCCAAGTTCCCATGAAGTTTATTTTTTCCTCTGATTGTGGTTGGGATTGAACCCCGACACTTAGGAGAATAAGGACAATATATGGCTGGTTCATGCTTTCCAGAATGGCATAGCCTTAGTTCAGAGCGTGGCCTGCTTAGATAGCAAACTAGAGTGTGTGGGGTTTAGCCACCCCAACCTTTGGGGAACAAGAGGGTGTACAGTGTCCGGTGTGGGAGGGTCCATCAGTCATTAATTTCAGGTGGAAGAGATCTGCAGAAGTCCTACAAAACTAGGTGTGGCAGAGGAGGTTTCTTTCCTTGTCCTCCTCTTCTTTTCTTCTACTTCTGTACTCCTGGAAGTCCAGGCAAAGAGGCCAAGACTCACAAGTTATACTAAAGAAGGGATCGACATTATCCCGGGAAAGATCTTGTAGATCTTTGAGGCTATAAGCTTTAGGATTCCTCTTATAAATGGCAGTAGACTCTTCCTTTTGGCCTATTAGGGTGGACCCAAGACCCTGGGGTGAGGATAGAGGGTCAGAGGTAGAAATGAAAGTATAAAGGAGGTGGGAGATTAGGGAGAGGAGGGCACTCTGGATGCTCATATGAAGTGGATTGTGTGTGGGATGAAGGGCAAATTGATGGCAAAGAAGAGCAGTGCTGTGCCATCTCCTGAGTCCTGGAATTGTTCATGACTGTCTACTGCCCGTTGTGGATTCTTACCTGTGTGTCTCCTGCATTGCCCAGAAAACTCTGGGATTACTCTGGAGGGTGGGTTTGAAATTGTTTGAAACTCCTACACGTGACACAGTTTCCCATTTCTTCATAAGCATCAGAAGATTCTTGGGTGAATAGGAAATATGGCAGCTCCCTATTCCCTTGAACTAGTTCTGCCTCGAGTCTTACTGTTGAAAGTACTGGTGAAGTGGCAAATTCGTCACGAAGTCCCAAACGTTATGGTCAGTTCGTTGCCCACTGTAGTTGATATTACTGGTTTTGCATGTTCAACATTACGTGGTACAGGAAGCCCAGCTCGATGTTCTGTGATGACCTGGATGGATGGTAGGGAGGTCCAAGAGAAAGGGGATATATGTATAATACAGCCAGTTCACATTGTACAGGAGAAACTAACACAAGATTGTAAAGCAGTTACATTCCAGTAAAAAACGTTATGTGGTATTTGCTTCAAAAAAACGTGCTTAGGAAACTTGGTGTTTGGAAACAACACACACGACTCACAGTCTTGAGTTTCAGTTTTCTCCCTCTGATGTCCGGTTGTCCTGGACTAGTTAACCTCCAGCACTCAAGTTGCTGTTTTTCCAAAGACTTGGATGTCAGGCTCTTCCATCAGAGAATGGACCACTGTTTACAATTTGTTTATTGATTGTCTGTCTTCTCTGGGCTGTGGGTTTCCTGGGGACTGGGTTTTGTAACTTCCCTACAGTTTTATTCTCAAATCTAGCACAGTGCCTCACATTGTCAATGCAAATTTGTTGAATGCATGAGTGAATTTCAGTGACACTACTCTGATTCCATGAATACATATTGTTTAATGTCCAGGTACCGCTAGTGTTTGTAAGATCACTGGTTTGAGTCCAGGGTATCTAGGACTACAGAAGGATGGGCTCTTTGTGTGTTGGTTGATGTTCCTCCTCTTGCTGAACTTGACTGCTGTTTTCTCTCCTCACCCTGTGCTCCTGCATCCTTTTACAAATGGTTTTACTGCCTTCCTCTGTAGTCGGCTTCTTTGGATGACTGTGTCACTGGGGAGCTAGAGGCTGGTTCTGCCTCTTTGGTGGGAAGTGCAGAGTGCATAGTTGCTCAGTAAAGGAGCATAGAGGGCTTCTAGCAGCCCAAGCAGGGCAACTATAGAGTGAGGCAGGAGCAGACAGGATGCCCAAGTTTCAAAAGTGATGAGGATGAGTGCCAGGGAGTCCTCCAGCTAGAGCACCATGGTCTTGACACTGCTCAGGTTGAACACTTTATGTAGCGTCTACCAGTAAAAGAAGCACAATCCTCCTTTCTTGAGGTGCCCTGGGAACTTCCATTGTAGGGTTCACACCTTAGTTAGTATTTTCCTGGCACTAATATATTTGGGTACATCTCAGCAGGTGGCACTAATGGTAAAGAACCCACCCCCAAGGCAGGAGACACAAGAGACGTGGGATTGATCCCTGGGAGTGGAAAGAATCCCCTGGAGTAGGAAATGGCACCCCACTCCAGTATTCTTGCCTGGGAATCCCATGAACAGAAGAGCCTGGTGGGCTACAGTCCATGCGGCTGCAAAGAGTTGGACACAACTTGAGTACAGCTCCATTGGGTATCTGAGATACGTTAGGTATCATAGTCAGAGTCCTCTAGAGAAGGGTCCCCAGCCTAATGTCTGATGATCTGAGGTGGAGCTGATATAATAATAATAGAAATAAGGTGCACAATCAGTGTAATGCACTTGAATCATCCCCAAACCATCCCCTGGCCCTCAGTCCCTGGAAAAATTATCTTCCACGAAAATGGTCCCTGGTGCCAAAAAGGTTGAGGAGTGCTGCTCCAGAGAAACAGAACCAATATTGTATGCATGTATATAGAAGATACATATAGTGTTTTGCCAGCTATCTGGGCATCGTTAAACTAATCAACTTCACACTTGACCATCAAAACTAAAAATTAACCATCAAACTGGATCTTGCTACAAGTCTGGATGGAAGTAGAATAGCCACGTTCATGGTCCCAGGAACCAGATCTGATGGGAGAGCAGGGTGCTCAGACCCAGGCTGTCCTACTGCATAGCTTCTGTGCTGGAAGAGGAGGGACACCATCACAGTGATGTGTTCCTGGCCTGAGCTTTCCTTTTTACCTTCTACAGTGTAACACCACTTGTTATTTATTATTAACTATAATAATTACATTGTATCAGTCACTTCACAACTAACAAAGTCATTCTGACCAGCCAGCGACTTGGAGGAGTACACTTCCCAGAGAACAACAAATTGGCTCTGAGCCATTTGTCATCATTGTTGTCATTGTCTTCCTGTGGTTCTGATCATTAATAATAATGATGATCATGATCATTAGGCTTAGGAAGAAAATAATGATAAAATGGCTCTAATTAAGCATTCTAAATACATCATGTTCTTATCATTATGTTGTCTAGTATTAATTATAATCACTGTAATCACTCTTAACAATGTGAACTTCTGCTTGAGTTTGTCTTCTGTGTGATCAAAGCCTTGAAAGACATGCTCTTGTTAGCTTCCCTGGCGTACTGGCCAAGGGAGTGCCGGTCTCCAGTCATGGCCCTGTGTATGGAGTAAATGTGGGTTCCTTCAGGGGATATAATAAAGAACTCCAGGAACCAAATTGCAGCAAAGTCAACCTTGGGCAGATGTGTCGTGGGGAAGTGTGTCTGATGTGGTACAATCTATAATGAAATAGACTTCAGAAAATTCAATTTTAATTTCCAGGTGAAGTTTGTCTCTGCTATTTCCCAGCTGTGTGACCTTGAGAAATCTGCTTTGCCTCTCTGAGTGTAGAGATTCATAGTGCTCTATTCTTGTATTGCAAGTAGAGGTAGTATATATTTTCCTGTTTCCCTCCCCCTCTAGTTTATGCAATAAGGGAGTGTAGAGTAGAATAAGGTCCTAGGCTGTGAACTCTTGAAAGCAAATGTATAGTCACTCCAGCACCTGACACAGTGCTTGGCATATAGTTGGTTTGTACCGAATCAATATTGCCTGAGTGAGTAAAGATATTAAAGCATTGATAGCTTTGTGTAATTTATAGCTGGAAGAGATTTTCAGTTGAATTGTTAATTTCTGGTTCTTAAGTTTCTGAGCTGCCTTCAAAGCTCATTTGCCTTTTGCCCGGATCAGCTGCCTTCCTCAGACTCCAAGGTCTCCACTCCTATCAGCTCCCTCCAGCAGTGGGAAGACGAGGTCTCTGGGCTGTAGGCATTAAACAAGATGAACACATGGCCCATGAGTGCCATCCATTCCACCCACCAGCCCACCTCCTCTCCACTGCAGCTCTCCCTTTGGGGTCTAGCCGCCCCTGGGCTCCCCCCTGAGCCCAGGCCCCTTTCTTCACTTAACTTATGTACCAACATCATCCACTGTGACTTGGACCCGGGCTTAGAGGATCTCCTGTTTGAGGAGTCCTGAAGTTAGCTCAATATGGCACAGTCTCTTAGCTATTCCCACATCCTCCTGTTCTGTGTGATCCACACTCTAATTTGCATTTAGAAGATGTGCTGACAATGGTAAGCGCAGTTTTGTTTCAATTACTGGAAATTCCTCATTAGTAGGAAACAAATGAATGAACTCTTAGTTGTCTTGTTAAAGTAGCCATCACCAAGACTTAACACACTGCTTCAAGTGCCCTGACCTCATTTACTCTTATCAAGGCCAAAGACTGGGGACTTCCCTTGCGGTCCAGTGGTTAGGACTTGGCATTTTCACTATTGTGGCTCAGGTTTTATCTTTGGTTGGGGAACTCAGATCCTGATTTAAAAAAAAAAGGCAAGAGACTTGCTAGTATTGTCACATCCAAAGGACCCTGCTGGGCCTGTCTGTAAGTCTTTCTCTACAATCAGCCATGCTCTTGTGCTCTCCTAGAGCAGTGGTCTCAGAGATCATGTGTGGGCAGAAGGACCCCCAATCCTCTTGGAAGAGAGGAACCAAGGAGCCACATGAGAGTATGTCAGGACATAAATAAACCTCCACCGCCTCAGGTCACTGAGATGCAGGGTTGTTTGCTGCCGCGGGTAGCGTGTTACCCTGACTACCACAGACATGGACAGAGACATTCCTGGAAAGTAGGATGTTGAAGAGTTGGGCGTTCAAGGATCAGAGACTCCATACTCTGTGGGGCCAGATTTCTGAGTGCCGCTCTTCAGCCTTCCATTACTCTCTTTCACAGCCATCCCAGACATCTGTCTGGGAGTTAGCAGCCTGCATTAGCTTCCTCCTGTGACTCCCACAGATGAAAAGTGCTGGAGAATGATGTCCCGGGAGGGCCATCATCGGGGCCAAGCATGCCCCGCCCCAGCTCTGCTGCGGTGCCCCTGTCCTGCCCGTGGGAGCACGTGGGTGCAAAGCCAGCTTCTCCATAAGGTGCTTCCGTCCCCCTGGATTCTGTCCCGGGTCTCTGCCCATGGGGCTGGACAGAGGGACAGAGACCTGAATCCGCAGGGCTCAAGTGTGAGTTGGCCACGATATCAGGCTAACGAACGCTCTGCAGGCCCTTTTGCTGGCTGCCAGTTCCCGGCTTTGTGTGCTGGAAACATCTTGAACAAAATGTCATGGAGAGCATCTCGGCAGTGTCCTGCTGACTGAGGACACGGGGCTGCCGAGTTTGCCATCTGCCCGCAGCCTCTCCGAGGTAATTATATCAGAGTCTCTCAAGTCCTGGAACAAGGTGGATGTCAAATGCACTTTCCTTCCTCTAGGAAGGTAATTTTCATTTTCTCAGTTCATTTGGAGATGCACCTCATTATTGTCTCCAGGTGTGAGGGAGGTGCAGGGAGAGAAGATGGGGGACTGTGTGGAGTCAGGAAGGGTGGTAGGAGGGGGAAGGATGGGGGGATGATTGAGGGAGGGGCGCAGTCACTACTGAGCCCAGAGAGGGGTACGGATGCTAATTTTGGCAACTTTTAATTAAACGGTAGGCTGGAAAAATTCCATTATTATTACTGCTTAGCTTTCTGACTGGAGTGGCTTAACGTCTTCTTTATTAGTGTAATAGTCTGAAAGCATTTTCTTTCTTCTCTGATTGCTAATTTGCACTAGGCAGAGGAAACATGTCTGATGGTTCTTGAAAGAGAAATATTTTCAAATTTTGCCGAACACAGAGTTTTTATACTCTTTCCCTCTGCCCCTCCTGTGATCCTGTGATTGCTTTTTGTTTGGGGTGGGAGGGAGAGGGGGATTCAGTTCTACACATGAAGACTGTCACTTGGCAAGGAAATGCAAAGTTAGTCCTCACTGGAAATATGCTTGAAACGTGGAGTCACCTTCTCTGGGATGTGGATCTTCGGGTTCCTCTGACTTTAGACAGCGCTTAGGACCATTCTGCAGAAGACGGGCTGGCAGCACCTCTTCCTTAAAGGAATTACTTACAGAATCTTTATAACAGAGGTTAATGGCCAAGATCACAAGGGCATGGGAAGCCAGGCAGCTGTCCAGGTGCCCTGGGGTCATGGAACAAAGGTTTGTAGACATTAAAAAGTCTACATTAATTCCATTGTTGTCACAGCAAGTATACAAATTAAACTTTATTTTTATCATTTTGCAGTCAGAGACGTGGAGTTTTATAAAGGAAAAGGGTTGTCTAGTAAGTAGACTGATGAACAGTTCCCATATTTTTGGGACTTAGTGAGTTCCTGGTACATGGGACTTTCAGTTTTACAATGCAAAATGGGGTGAGTTGGTCACTTTGTTAGTAAGTTCAATTTTGGGTTTTCAGATCCAAGAACAGGATTCTTGTTCTTCACAGCTGCCCCCAGTATATGCACTGCATTAATTGTGGTGTTAATATGCTTTATTTAGGCTTTTATTATTTTGCACGTGGATACAAACTACCCTATCAGGGAACTCATCTGGCTGACTTTGAGCTGTACTGGAGAATAAACACACCAAATGTTAGTAGTATTAGCTTGTGCCTTTTGAAAAATTGTCTTTGAGAGGTTGCATATTACTCCATCACTCAAAATGTGTTTGGAAATTCCAAATCTTCCAGTTTGTTGCTAGATCCAATTTTCAGAGCCATTCAAGAGACAAAGTCTTATTATTTTGCAGTTACATTTTGTGGCACAGTTACCTTTTAGTAATGTGCCTCTTGTTTCACCTCTCTTGCTTTTCTAGTTTTGGCCAAAAAGTATTTTCTTGCCTGCTGCTGCTGCTGCTAAGTCACTTCAGTTGTGTCCAACTCTGTGCGACCCCATGGACAGCAGCTCACCAGGCTCCCCTGTCCCTGGGATTCTCCAGGCAAGAACACTGGAGTGGGTTGCCATTTCCTTCTCCAGTGAATGAAACTGAAAAGTGAAAGTGAAGTTGCTCAGTCATGTCTGACTCTTAGCGACCCCATGGACTTGCGCCCACCAGGCTCTTCCATTCATGGGATTTTCCAGGCAAGAATACTGGAGTGGGGGTGCTATTGCCTTCTCTGATTTTCTTGCGTATCTCTCTACTATATGTTTTTATATCCTTACACCAGCTTGTTTTCAGTGGTCATGTATCTATAACAGCAGAAAATATGGTTGATTATAAGTACAGTTGGTGTTTGATGACCACCAGTGGTTTTAGTGAGTAATGAGAGCAAGTAAAACATTGAATACTGAAGATATCACAAACTAATATATGGTAGCATTTGACACATTATCCAAGTATAATGTAAAGTTAGCAAGGATCCAAAATTTGGTTAATAAAAAGCAAGCATTGTTACTGTGCTATAAATGAAACCCCAAGAAGGTTTTAGAAAAGATGTTCAGAAGGATGCAGTAGAGGAGAGCCATAGTCACAGGACATGCACTCTGACCATAGACTCAATATGTAATGAAAAAGTAAGCCAGTAGGGAATATAAATTTCTCTTTAAATTTAGTGGAATTATCACAAAAGCCTATTCAAGAAAGCAAAAAAGCAAGGAGCGTTAAAAAAAAATAAGGAGCATTAAATACTCTTCCCCGGGCTTCCCTTGGTGGCCCAGTGGTAACGAATCTGCCTGCCAATGCAGGAGACACGGATTCGATCCCTGATCTGGGAGGATCCCACATGCCATGCGGCAACTAAGTCCATGCACCACAGCTATTGAGCCTGCGCTCTAGAGCCTGGGAGCTGCAACTACAGAAGTGGGTGCACCCAGAGCCCGTGCTCCACAGCAAGAGAAGCCACTGCAATGAGAAGCCTGTTCGCTGCCGCTAGAGAGGAGCTCCCGCTCACTACAACTAGAGAAAAGCCCTTGCAGCAGCAAAGACCCAGCACAGCCGAAAATGAATAAACAAATAAAATTATTAAAAAATAAAATAAATAAATAAATAAATAAATACTCCTCCCCAGGAATATTTTTATCACTTTTCAGCTTTCATTTCTATGTAGCATTAGATTAAGTATTGGGTTCCACCAATAGTAATTTTTTACCTCAGAAATGGTTGAGTATTGGCAATTTTATATGGTTCAGTGTAACATGGCTATTTCTGTATTGCTGAGGGAAAAATGGAATTTATTACCAAGACAGTGAGTTATTGGAAAAACAGGGCAGAGAGCCCTCTGATCCCCAATATAGAGCTCTTTCTGCTTTTCTACTCTAGCTCCTGCTCCACTGGCTCCCACAGAGCAAAATGTGTGTGATGACTTGAAAAATGGCTATAAATTTGTTGACACTCTTTACATCAAGAGAGTCTATGTCCTTACCTCTTAAATCAGGAAATCTTATGATTATCTTTTTTTTTTCAAGCAACTTTTCATTGAAATATAGTTGATTTACTTACTAATGTTGTGTTAGTTTCAGATGTACAACAAAGTGATACATATATATATATATATGTATGTATGTATACACACACATACTTTTCCAGGTTCTTTTTCATTATACTTTATTACAAGATATGAGTATAGTTCTTTGTGCTATACAGTAGGTCCTTATTGATTATCTAGTTTGTATATAATAGTGTGTATATGTTAATCCCAAACCTCTATTTTATCCCTCCCCCCTTTCCCCTCTGGTGACCGTAAGTTTGTTGTCTATGTCTGTGTGTCTATTTCTGTTTTGTAAATAAGTTCATTTTTATTGTTTTTTTAAGATTCCACATATATCATAAGGTATTTTTCTTTCTCTGTCTGACTTAATTTAGTATGATAATTCTGAGGTCCATTCCTGTTGCTGCAAAAGGCATTTTTTCTTTGTTTTTATGGCTGAGTAGTGTCCATTGTCTATATGTACCATGTCTTCTTTATCGCTTCATCTGTTGATGGACATTTAGGTTGCTTCCACGTCTCAACTATTTTAACTTAGGACTATCTCGACCAGTGGAAGTGATATTGTGTGAACTCCAAGGGTAACTCACAACAGACCATATGATTTTTGCCTGGTTCTCTTGGAATGGTCATTCTTGTGCCACTCACAGCTCTGTTCATGTGGTGAGAAGCCCAGGTCACATGGAGAGGCCGTATTAGGTGCATCCACATGTTGGTGAACATGTGGAGACTAGACTTTGAGTCATGATGCCCCAGGCACCAGACATGGAGTCAAGGGGCCTCCAAATGTGTCAGCCCCCAGCCACTGGCATCTGCACAGCTGAGGCTCTGGACATTGGAGCAGAACCAAACCATGTTCTGCTCAGATTCCTAACCTGCAGCATTTGTGAGCCTAATGATATGACCAGTGCTTTAAGCTACTAAATTTGCAGTTGTTTGTTATTCAGCAGTAGATCCCTGAAACAATGTGAAAAGAGTGTGTTCTTCTTGTCTAGAAAGTTGGGCTTCATTTTCTGTTCTAAACAGTCCATCTGAGTTCCAGTCAGATGCTGTCCTTCTCCTGGAAGCTCATGCTTACTGTTGACCATGCAGGAGCATAAACCAGGAGTGTCAAGGTGACACCATCCCTAATTAGTCTGATGCTCTGAGAAGTCTGAGGGGGGTTTCTGCCTAGTGTGGGAATCTCAGCTTGCGGACAGTGGGGTTTGTCAGAAAAGCCTCATGAAGAATGTGCTCTCAATTGGGTTCTGATGCTGAAGGAGTGCAAAAAGATTCTTCACATGTGCATATCTTTTCATTTAAAAATAACTTTAAAATGTATTTTGAAAGGAGTAATGCATATTCATTATTGCATGAATTGAAAATTCAGACAAGCCAAAGAAAGAAAGTAAAAGACATCTATAGTTCCCATCCAGCGGCAAGTGCTGTTACCACCTTCTTTCCTGGGCATGTATCATGTAACCTATTTGTACATGATATCATGGAATGTGTGATTGTTACCATAAAACCTATAAAAATGTAACGTATACAATTTAACATGTGAGATTATTCTATCCATTTTATTCTATAACTGCTTTTTGTTTTACCAAAATATTAACATTTTTCCATGCCTATATATAAAACTCTAATTTATTTATTTATATTGATTGCATAAGATGTATTGTGTGATTGCACTGGTAATGGATGTTTACACTCATCCCATACTTCTTTGTACAAATCATGCTGTATCACCTTCTAAAGAGACTGCCTAAGTGTTTTAGGCTGGTTATTTCTTGTCTTTTGCACATCCCAGGCACATTTCTAATAGAAGATGTTTACCCACATCCTCCAGGTCTGTCCTCGCTGCCCACTACCCCACACCAACACATTTATGCACACATACACAACACACACATAACTTCAGTAGGAGGACATATAACCCATAGGGGAATTCCACAGAAGATGGCTGTGGGATCTTGAGATTAGACCTTTTCAAAAGGGAGCAGGCATTTTTGTTCTCAGACTTGGTGCAAGGTTGCAACCAACATCTGCTCCTCCAAAGAAGGAAATATTTAAAGATGCTGTGGGAAGTAGGTTAGGCTCAACATGAAAGGTTTTTTCTCCCCTCACTCTTGTGTTTGTAAGTATCTCCCCTGTGGGTTTTTCAGTGGGGAAATGTCAGCATAAATATGGAATAAAAACGGTCTGGTCAGCTAGTTGGTGTAGGTTTTTTAAAATGGAGGAAATAAAGTACAGATTTCAAATGGCGTCTACAAGGATTAAGCTCCTCTTCATTTTTTTTTTTTTTTGTCTTCAAGCAAAAGTTACAAAAGGCCTCACTTGCTTTCTGTTAGCTGCAAATCAGCAGAGTATAGGTTTTTCTTAACATTCTTTGCTCGAGTAAGCTACAAACTTGCCACAGGACAATGGCAGTGTTTTTCAAAGGAACACTTGGGATTTCAGTATAATGAGAGAAAAGGAGGCTGAGTGGAGTTTGGCTTTCTTCGCTTCCTCTCCAATTCCTTGGTGTATTCCACAGCTTGAAGAATTAACCTTGAACTGGTTGAGTTTTTGCTAAGAGGGCAAGTGTGGAGAAAGTTGGAGATTGGGGGTAAACTTAGGTTTTGCTGTCAGTTAGAGTTAAGTTAGACCCCAGTTTCATTGTATCTGAGACATGGATATAATTTGAACTTCAGTTTTCTATTTTGTATGATGGTAGACCACAGACAGTTGTTTTTGCAAGATAAATAAGGGGTAAACATAAAGCAATTGCACATAATAAACATTCACAAATACTGGTTTCCATTTCTGCCCATGACACTATTTTGTCTGTCATGGTGTACTGAACTGGAGAAAGTAAACTTTGCTGGAATTCTCCTGACAGGGTGAGATGCATCTTTGAGAGAAAGTGTTTTTAAAGGAACTTAGGGTGATACTAGTTACTTGCCTCTTCTGTCTCGAGGGGCCAGGGTATATTCTAAAAATATCTTATGTGATTAATGGAAGAGATTGTTTTGTTGGTTGCTGTAGGGGTACTGAGAGTGAAACCAGCAGATTCTGGAAAGATGTGTGCCCTGTGAGGTAACCCATCTCCATGTGTCACCTGGAGTCTTAAGGAAGCCTCCCCAGATCAAAAAATACTTGCTTTGAGGGATGATTTTCTTTTGGAAACTGGTAAAGAAACTGAAGTTGCTGTGGATTTAAAGAGAGCCAGATTCAGAGGTCCCTGGGTTGGGAAGGTCTGGAGGAGGAAATGGCAACTTTCTCCAGGATTCTTGTCTGGAAAGTTCCATGGTCAGAGGTGCCTGACTGGCTACAGTCTATGGGTTTGCAATGAGTCAGATATGACTGAGCAAACACACACACACACACACACACACACACGGATTCAGAGGTAACAGAGTCTGAGGAAATTAACTTTCAGTCATGCAGATGTTGTGGAGAGGACTCATGACTGTTACAGGTGATGGAATCGGGAGTCAGGACCAGTTTCCCTGAGTCTCTCAGTGGCAAGTTGACCTCTAGGTTACCTTTTTTTCTCCTTGAGGATGTTCCTCATTTGTGATGAATGTTTCTATTTACACCTCTTTCAGATATTGAAGCAAGACTGATTTAACCAAATGACAGTGAAATAAAACCTTTGCATTGGACTTTTCTGCTCCCCAGATAGTTTGAAGGATCCTTTGGCCTTTTAACATTTTTATTGCCTTATAAAATGTTTACTGGTTTTCCTCACAAATCTTGGTGTCTTACTTAGAAATAACACAGCTGACAGCAGGGCTAGATATAATCTAAAATTATTGTAAGAGATATACTTGTTTGCTCAGAATGTAATTTCTTTCCATTCTGGCTCATCCCACTCCCACCCCTCACCTAGATCTTGGGCTTGTGTGTGTCTGCATGTCTGCAATTGTATTTTATATTCTACAGTCTTTCTTTTTTATGGACATAGGCTGTGAGTCAAGAGCTATAGTTAGATTCCAAAGTCTGGGCATAGATGATGCATGGGCGGAGCTAGAGAACACATTTCAGATGGAGATGACCAGTAGGGGAACGATTCTAATAAATAGAGATGGATGGTCAAAGCCTTTGCTTCCTCTTGGACTTAACTGTCTATATTCAACACATGTACCTTTCTTGATATTTACAACTTTACTATGGTAATTATTGGAGAGAAAGAAGATCAGCTTTGTGCCTGGCCTTTCATTAGATATCTACACATAGACTATTTGTGTAATAAATCCAAGTGCTCCAGAAAGCATTGTAAGAAAAATTTTCATTATTAATATAATAAAACCCATGCATTCAGAGTTACAGCTGATAATAAGGATACGACTAATATTGGATGTAGGATGATAAACGTAGGGCTTGTACTCTCAGAAAAAACTGTTAGAATAGTAATTGGAATGACTCCTTTCAGTAAGATATTACAAGACTCACAAATGCTACTGAATGCTAAAGCTATTCTCCAGAAAAGGTTACTTGGGGAAAAGGATAGGAATACTTTTGAATACTCAAAAAGTGCCAGATATTATACATTGTTTCCTTGGATACTTACAATAATTTTGAGATGAAAGTATTATTTTTACAGCTAAGAACATAGAGGGTAAAAGTGGTTAAGGATTTCACTAATCTCATATGGTGTGTGCATGTGTGCTAAGTTGCTTCAGTCGTGTCTGACTATTTATGACCCCATGGACTGTAGCCAGCCAGGCTCCTCTGTCCATGGGATTCTCCAGGCAAGGATACTGGAGTGGGTTTCCATGCCCTCCTCCAGGGGATCTTCCTGACCCAGGGATCCAGCCCACATCTCCTAAGTGTCCTGCCTTGGCATGTGGGTTCTTTACCACTAGCGCCACCCGGGAAGCCCACTTTATATATATATATATAAAATCTCATATGGTAAGTGAATGTAAATGTTAGCTCTAGAATTTAACCCCTACATGTATTCCCTTTCCATCAAGGGAAGGATTAAATGTGTTTAACCTGTAGGGTTAAATGTGTTTGATTCAGAAGGTGTTTTACTTCAAAGTCAAACATAGAGGGGCAGAACAGTTATCCATAAAGCCAAGAAATGAAAAGTTTCAACTTCACATTTATTGGCAGTTGGCAAACGTCCATCTTCCATTGTTACTGTAGCCTCTTAGAGAAAAAAAATACGTTTGCCAAGTGTAGTGAGAAGAATGGTTCTTGGCAAGGTGTTTTCAGACATAGAACTTTGAGAGTAAGATAATGAATTGAGGAAGAGTGAGAGATTGGCTGACTTCTTAGAGGGTTTGCAATGTCAGAATGACAGTGGACTGTCCCAGAAACTAAACTTGTCAGTGCCTTGGATTTAACCAGGCTCAGAGAACTGATTCATTGTTTATAGAAAACTATTTGTTAATTTACAAGCTAAGATTTCATCTTCTGTGATCATATAATGGTACTCACCCCCCAAGGCAATTTTTTTTTGGTACTAAGATAATAGGTGTGGAGACTTTGTAATGAAGGTTTATTAGTGAGTAGACTCAGAAGGAATGGTTTGGGTGACCATGTGGGTATTTTCTTCAGGCCACAGATGAGAGTAGGTTATGTCTAGTGACTGGAACATTCTCTTTGGCTCAGTATTAAATATAACGTTCTTCTTTTCCCTGGATTCCATATAGATCTCACTCCTTTTGTATGATTCAGTAATTTAACTGTTTAAACAAGTGTCATACAAATATATACTCAAGTCACCCTAATTGGATCCCCACAAAGCCCTGCAATGCATGACTCTAAAAGTGGAAAACCCAAGACCAGTTTCTCCCATTAATATGGATCTCGTATGTTGTACTTATTCCAATGCTTGATGTTAACTTCTTATTGCCACCCCATATACTCGTTAAAAACACAAAACCCCTCTCGTCCAACTCTTTGCAATCCTGTGGACTGTAACCTACCAGACTCCTCCGTCCATGGGATTCTCCAGGCAAGAATACTGGAGTGGGTTGCCATTTCCTTCTCCAGGAGATCTTCCCGATCCAGGGATCCAACCCGGGTTTCCCGCATTGGAGGCAGACGCTGTTAACCTCTGAACCACCAGGGAAGATGAAAGTGAAAGTGGTTCAGTTGTGTCCGAATCTTTGTGACCCCATGGACTGTATAGTTTCCAGGCCAGAATACTGGAGTGGGTAGCCTTTCCCTTCTTTAGGGGATCTTCCCAACCCAGGGATCAAACCCAGGTCTCCCACATTGCAGGTGGATTCTTTACCAACTGAGCCACAAGGGAAGCCCATTCATTAATGAAATGGAATTTGGATAATCATTCACTAGAGATTAGAGTGTAGGAAAAGAAAATATAAGATGAATTTGTGGCAAAATTTCTGTAAATAATAATTAATTGAAGAAGAAATGAAGAATATAGGAAGGGGTGGATATTGCATTTTATTTGGGGCAAGAGAGAAACTAGAAGGAATATTTTCCTGGGAGAGAAGCTACAGTTCTATCATTTTCATTAAGGATGACAATAACATGAAAGGCTCATGTAAATTAAGCTTTACTATTTTCAAACATACTTTCAAAGTTTCTTTTGAATCATTCAAGGGTAACATAGCATGGTTAAGGTTCTGTTTATTCCAATTATGGTGTATTTCTCTTTGCATAATTGAAAGCTATCTAATGAGCACTCACTGTGTAAGAGGTGAGTGCAAGGTGATATGAATAAAGGATTCCCAGAAAGGATTATGCTTTCCTTTAAGCAACAATTGTTTTGAGTTCCATCATTTCGAGTATTCACACAGGAAAGGGTGATTGGCAACTGAAAGCTGTATGGGCATTGTGCCCAACAGTTGGCACATCCCACCTTTGGGAAGGATTGGCATAATGTCTTGGAGGTCAGGTCAGGAGCTGGGTGAGGTAGCATTAACTTTGATTAGGAAAGTTAATCTGTGATACTTACTTCCTTGAAGAGATTAGGTATCCACTTTACATCAGTGATCCCCAACCTTTGGCACCAGGATGCAGTTTCACGGAAGATGATTTTTCCCTGGATCAGTGGGTGGAGGAGGTGGCTGGATGGTTTCAGGGTGAGTCCAAGTGCATTGCACTTATTGTGCACTTTATTTCTATTATTATTACATCAACTTCACCTGAGATCATCAGGCATTAGATCCCAGAAGTTGGGGGCCCCTGCCTTCCATGAACCTTCAGTGAAATCTTAAACTTTTCCAAGAGTTTATCATTCTTATTTCCAGTTTGGCCACATTTTAAGGGTAGCAGTTCTCCACTTAAATGGCAGCATAGTTGTCTGTGTTCAGGTACTTTCCAGGGGCACATTCTGGAGTTTACAGCTGTCCAATAGTTATTAAAATTGCAATTGAGGAAAAAAAAAACATTAAGGATGATTGCATAAAGGATGTGCAGTTAATTCCTTCTTTTGAAATGCTAACATTTTCTTCCAGACCCAAGAGCTGTGAACTTCAACTGACTAATAATGGCCCACCAAAGATTTGCAGTCTGGGTGAGTCATGAGCTTATGGTGAGGAACATTATGAGAAACAGCCTTCGGAAACACTTTGTGCAGGCTGTGGAGAGAATGTTCCTGAGGATGTCTTTTATAATTTAGTGCAGAGCATAGAGAGATTTTTAAACCTATTGGGCAAGTTACCTAGTCAGTAGTCCAATAGGCTAGCTCATCAATAGCACCTCCATCTTTGGCCTTGTCATTGTTACTATTTACATTGCATCCAAATTAATCCAAATTTAGTAAAATGAAAAATCCATTTCTAATTTCTTGGTTAAACTTGTAACGTTTCCGGTGCTTAATAACCACATATGGCTATTTGGCTACTATATTGGACAGAAATGGATAGAAAATTTCCTTTACTGCAGAACATTCTACTGGATAGCACTGGTCTAGAGCATAATAAGGAGAGAATGAGCCAAGCAGTGAAGTCCATGGTCTGTTTTCCAAAGCAGTGTATCAGGATGTTGTCTATCTTTTTATTGTTGTACTTACCCCATTACATTATTAGTATGCTACATTATTGCCACATTATGTAAAAATGTGGCAAAATGTGTAAAAAAATGTGTAAAAAAAAAATCGTTGAGTTGGTACAAATGGATCTTGCT
The DNA here is from genome assembly GCF_963930625.1 of Muntiacus reevesi. NCBI lineage: Eukaryota > Metazoa > Chordata > Mammalia > Artiodactyla > Cervidae > Muntiacus > Muntiacus reevesi. Next base: position 68,255,178 of record NC_089252.1, read on the forward strand.
TACTCAGTTATTCTAGAATAAGGGAGTTTCCCCACTAGCCAGATGTATGTGGATTCATATGTGTGTGTATGTATCAGCCCTTTCTATGCATCTTTGTATCTATGTATGTATCTGTCTGGGCTTCTCTGGTGGCTCAGATTATAAAGAATCTGCTTGCAGTGCAGGAGACCTGGGTTCAATCCCTGGGTTGGGAAGATCCCATGGAGAAGGGAATGGCAACCCACTCAGTATTCTTGCCTGGAAAATTCCATGGACAGAGGAGCCTGGCATACTACAGTCCAAGGGGTTGCAAAGAGTCAGACACGACTGAACAACTCACAGACACACACACACACACACACACACATCTAGTTATCATCTAGCTAGGTATCATCTGTCAATATAGTCTTTCTCTTATTGGTTTTGTAGAATTTCCAAATTTAGTGCATCAGCACAGATACTTTTATGATCTGTGGAATAATTCTAACTGGGAAAGTTGACTCAAGTTAATGATTTAGGAAGTCTTGAATAATTTGTGGATTTAAAATTTTTCTCTGTACCTGCTTCCTATTATCAAAAATAAACAAGAGTTAGGTGTCATTTTTATTAATAAGAAAAGTTAGGAGAATGTCTGACAGATGGAGAAGGACAAAGGAATGAACAGATAGAAATGAACAGATGAATAAAAGGAGAGACATTTATTGTGTCCTCTGGACTCTTACTAGGCGAGGTTATTCTCCTGTTTAGTTCTTAGAATAAACCAGTGAAGCAGATTTTGTCTTGATTTTATAGGTGAGTAGACAGGCTCAGAGAGGGATTTCATTGCTCAGAGTTCACACAGCTAGTTGATGGTAGATGGTACTGCTGACGTTCAAACTCAGCGTCTTACTCGAAGAGTCCCTCATTTCCCCCCTTCTATCAGGTGCTAAGTTATTTCTTTCTTTCCTGGGAGCTGAGAGCTTACCCTCTATTTCCTTCTGTTGTTGTATATTTTATCTCTTATCTTTTCTTCAAATTTTTTCATGTGAGGAATTTTTGTTCTCTTTACTTAAAAATAAAGGGCAGTGTGTCTAAAAGATTTTTTCCTTTTGCTTTCCAGAGTAATTGTTTTTCTGAATTGTGTTATACCCGCTTTTTTGCTCTTATAGCTCTTCCAATTTTTACCAGAATACTAAGCAATGGTCTATGCCATTTCATTTCTAAAGATTACATCTTTCAGTGGGGATTATTTTGTTTGGGTCTTTGATTTGCTCATTTAAGGTGTTGGAGATAGGGTGAGAGGTGTAAACTAAGGCTGCAACTACTTCAGTTTGGTTATCTTGTCTCCAGACTCCTCACTAAATCTGTTGCATCCTCTGTTCTCATTGGATCATCTTTTAAATTTTGGCATTCTGCTCTTCAAACTAAGCAGAAGTTTAGCTTATTTTCATTGAGGCTGAATATATCACCAGCCTCTTGTGATTTAATATGGACAACATATACATATACAGTTAAATAATATAATGAAAATAAAATGCCCATTATCCAGTTTAAATAATTCAGTTGTTCAAACTGCAGTTCCATGGAATGGGGATAGCTGAACTATTAGCTTGCTTTTCAGATAATGTTAAGGTGAAAAAGGAATAAGCTGTGAGAATAGTTGCAAGTAGTAGTAGTAGTAGTAGTGTTAGTCGCTCAGCTGTGTCCTGCTCTTTGCGGTTCCATGGACTGTAGCTCGCCAGACTCCTCTCTCCATGGGATTCTCCAGGCAAGAATACTGGAGTGGGTTGCCTTACTGTTCTCTAGGGCAATCTTCCCAACCCAGGGATCGAACCCGGCTCTCCTGCATTGCAGGCAGATTCTTTACCATCTGAGCCACCTTACTGAAAATATAAGGACAGATACCTTCTGGGTGTTTGTATGGAGTAGATAATTTATTTCTTATCCCTGGAAGCAGATGTTGCTACATGCATTTAAGAGTTGAAGAAACTGAGGTTCAAAGAGGTTAAACAACTTGTCCAAGGACGTTTAGCAGGTAGGTGGCCAAGCTAGAACTTGATTCTGGTTTTTCATTTATGTTAGTGAGAAATTTGGGAAAAGAGCTTCACTCATTAGACTCTCACTCTGTTATTACAACAGTTTGTAAATGTTGGATCAGGAGTCCTATGGAAATTATGGAGATATTACAGAGGAGGAATAATTAGATGATAACAGAGAAATGGTTTGGCTACAAAGATTGAACAGAACTGTGTTACCTTTCCTAAAAACAAACAAAAAAACCAAAAAACTCCTCTCTTGCTGTAGGAGACCTAGGTATAGAAGGGTCAGGTGTTCTCGTGGTAACAAGGGATGAGAAAAGGAGGTCCTTGGTGGGAGCTGGAGGCTCTCACTTAGTGAGTCCTGACCAAACCCAACTGAGTGAATAAATTCTGCGGGTGTCTCTGTGGGATGCTTTCCTCCCATAGAGGAAATGCTTTCTTCCCTTAATACCCACTAGACTGCATATGAGTTGTTCAGACTGTCCCGCAACCACAGAGGGCTCTGCTCTTAAGGCGGTGGTCATAAATTGGTTGAGATGTCCTCTGGGGGAAATCTGATAATATCCAGAGAGACTTTTAATTGTCACAGCTGGAGAGGGTGCTACTGACATGTAGTGAGCAGATGACAAAGATGCTGCTACACAGCCTATAATGCACAGGACGGCTCCCCGCAGCAAAGAATTACAGCCTCAGAATGTCAGTAGTGACGATGCTGAGAGACCTTGCTTTAAGATAAATAAGCCAACAGATGGCAAGCCTTTTGTTCTCTAGGTCTTGAAGGCGCCAGTGTGTGTAAGAGGGTATGAGGTTTGGCCAGAGGGAGGAGCAGTAGACACTAGGGAACCTTCAATATCTGAGTTCACTTAGGTTGGCTCCTAAAGGGAAATTAAGGAATTTACGGCTTTGAAACTCAAGCTCATGTTTTCTGATTCCAAATCCAGTGATTTCCAGTTTCCATCATCTTAATTTAGCAAATGCCTACACAGTATCATAAAAGTTTTCTCTTGCAGAGACTATTTTGTTAGAAAATAACTCAAGGGGAGCTAAAAAATATAAATACGTTTGTAAGTGATGAACATTTTTTAAAATGAAGAGCTTTTGGTGAAATTGCTTTAAAGTTTCAAATCTCAACTTTCTATAATTTTTGAAAAAAAAATTACCTTTGAGAACATTTGTGCAAATGTGTGAGTGTCTATATAACAGCCTCAAATATAATTTACTTCAGTCAACTGGTGATAAAATTGCTGTTTGTTAGAACAAATATTGGTCTATGGTATGCATTAAAGGGATTCTAGATTTCCACGATGTTGGGGAAATAGTTGTAGGGATCTGAGACTTCAAGTATACAGTCCAGTTTTATTTATGTATTTAATTAAAAAATTTATTTTACAATTGAGCAAAAAAATAGTTTCATTTAAAAAAATTTGTGTATTATCCTAACTTTTGTGCATCAGGCAACCTCCTAATGATGTCATAAACCAGGGAAAGTTCCTTACCAGATAAAACACACTGATATGTGTAGTAAATATAATTCTTGACCTTGCATTTTTAAAAATTACATTTATTTCTTTTTAATGGAAGGATAATTGCTTTACAGTATTGTGTTGATTTCTGCCAGCCATGAACATGAATCAACCATAGGTACATCCATGTCCCCTTCCTCTTGAACATCCCTCCCACCCCCTCCCCATCCCACCCCCCTGGGTTGTCACAGAGCCGCGGTGTGAGCTCCCTGAGACACAGAGCAAATCCCCATTGGCATCTGTCTTATGTCTGGTAATGCATGCTTCCCGACTCCTTGCTTCCCCCGCCCTTTCTCCTTAAGTCTGTTCTCTGTGTCTGTGTCTCACTGCTGCCCTGCAAGCAGCTTCAGCACTACTGTCTTTCTAGATACCATATATGTGCGTTAGTATACAGTATTTGTTTTTTTCTTTCTGACTGACTTCACGCTGTAAAATAGACTGTAGGTTCATCCACCTCACTAGGACTGACTCAAATGCATGCCTTTTTATGGTCGAGTAATAATCCGTTGTATATATGTACCATAGCTTCTTTATCCATTCATCTGTTGACAGACGTCTAGGTTGTGTCCTCTAGCTAATGTAAATAATGCTGAAGTGAACTTTTTCAATTTTGGTTTCCTCAGGGTATTTTATTAATTAATTTTATTTGTTTATGACCCAAGTTTATTTTTATTTATTTAAAATATTTTTGTTTATGAAAAACAATAAAGAAGGTAAAGAGTGAACATTTCTCCTTAATTTTTCTTCCTATCTTCCCAGTTTCTCTCCCATTCCCCCAAAGAAACTATTAGTTTCTTCTGTTCTCTTCCAGAGTTTCCTTATGCATATTCAAGCAAATAAAAGCATGCCTTGCCTTAGTTTTATAGACTTGTACTGCTTACAGTGTTTTTTATCTTATTTTCTCATTTAACAGCATTGTCTGAGAGATGTTTACGTATCAGTGTACATAGAGAACTTAATGTTTTTTTGGTGTGTTTTCACAACTACATGTTAGGATGAGTCATAATCTACTTAATTGATTGTCATTGAAGGTCATTTGTTGTTCTCAAACCATTATTATCAAGGTTACACATAGGCCAATTTCAAACATTATGTAGATATGTCTATGAGATAGTTTTTGAGAAGAGGAATAGAAGGGCAAAGTGTATATGTATTTTTGTTTTTGAAATATATTGTGTTCAATGAAAGAGTTACATTCCCACCAGTGATAGGCAAGATAGGCTGTTTCCATATGAACTCATTAATAGAGTATGCTACTAAAATTTCAAGTTTTTGCTAATAGAATGAGTTCATATTTGGATGCTTAGAGCAAGTTGTGTTTTTGTAAACTGCCTGTTCATGCTGTTTGCCCATTTTTCTACTGGGTTGTGATACTTTTCGCATTTATTTCTAGGAGCTTCTTATGATGTTAAGAATCCATATCCATGAAATAAGTTACGTATATATTTCCAAGGTTTTCATTTGTTTTTGGAACCATATGATGTATCATATGATGAACCATATGATGTATGAATAAATCTTTATTCAGAAGATTTAAAAATACCTTTATAGGCAAATTTATTAATCTGATTTTATAGCTTTCAGATTTTGAACATAGCTAGGAAGACCTTTCTAGCTAATTGGGAAAGGAGTGCATCAAGGCTGTATATTGTCACTTTGCTTATTTAACTTATATGCAGAGTGCATCATGCAAAATACTGGACTGGATGAAGCACAAGCTGGAATCAAGATTGCAGGCAGAAATATCAATAACCTCAGATATGCAGATGACACCACCCTTATGGCAGGAAGTGAAGAGGAACTAAAGAGCTTCTTAAAAGAGGAGAGTGAAAAAGTTGACTTAAAACTCAACATTCAAAAAACTAAGATCATGGCAGCAAGTAGATAGGGGAACAGTGGAAACAGTGACAAACTTTATTTTGGGGGGCTCCAAAATCACTGCAGATGGTGACTGCAGCCATGAAATTCAAAGGCTTGCTCCTTGGAAGAAAAGCTATGACCAACCTAGACAGCATATTAAAAAACAGAGACATTACTTTACCAACAAAGGTCCATCTAGTCAAAGCTGTGGTTTTTCCAGTAGTCATGTATGGATGTGAGAGTTAGACTCTAAAGAAAGCTGAGCACTGAAGAATTGATGCTTTTGAACTGTGGTGTTGGAGAAGACTCTTGAGAGTCCCTTGGACGGCAAGGAGATCCAACCAGTCCATCTTAAAGGAAATCATTCCTGAATATTCACTGAAGGACTGATGCTGAAGGTGAATCTCTAATACTTTGGCCACCTGATGTGAAGAACTGACTGACTGGAAAAGACCCTGATTCTGAGAAAGATTGAAGGCAGAAGAGAAGGGCATGACAGAGGATGAGATGGTTGGATGGCATCGCTGACTCAATGGACATGAATTTGAGCAAGCTCTAGGAATTGGCGATGGGCAGGGAAGCCTGGTGTGCTGCAGTCCTTGGGGTCTCAAAGAGTTGGACATGACTGAGCACCTGAACAACTAAGGCCTTTCATTCACTGAGACCATAAAGGAATTCTCTTTTGTTTTATTTTAGCACTTTTCTGTTTTCCTTTTTAAATTTATATCTCTTCTCCATTTGAAGTTTCACTGGCATGATGTGGTTTATGGCTCCAATTTCATTTTTCCTACGAAAGGCCAGTAATTGACTGTTTAGCAAGTAGTCTATCTTTCTCCCGCTGATGTGACTTGGCAGTTTTCTTAAATACTGTTTTCTTCTCCTTTTTTGTGTCATCTTTGAGATTTTTGTTTACTTCATAATTTATGTTTTCTATGTTTTGAAATACTCAATGTTGGATTTCTACTGTTCAAGGTTTTAGTATATTTCCACTATGAAGCCAGTAGGGCCTGATGCTTTATTAAAAAGTAGCTCTTTGGTAATTTTTCTGTTTCTTCCATGGAAAACAATATGTTTAAATTTTCTATCTTGTTTTCTGGGATCAGTTTTGGTAAACTCTATTTCCCTAGAAAATTATTTATCTAGATTTTCAAGTTTATTTGTGTGGAATTTCATAAATCATCCTCCATGATTCTTTAATTTTCTGTGCATCTTGTCATTTTTTCCTTTTTGTATTTGTGCCTCCTCTTAAAAAAAAAGAAGATACAGAATTATTTATACATTTTTTGCTATTCTTCCCTATATCCTGTAAGAATCATATTTTATTTTATTGGTTCAATTGTTTTCTTATTTTTTAGTTAATCAGTTTCTGCTATTAACCTTTATTAGTTTCTCTGCTGTGTTTTGTTACTGTTGTTGAGTCACTCTGTCCTGTCTGACTCTCTGTGACCCCGTAGACTGTAGCTCACCAGGCTCCCTTGTCCTCCACTGTCTCCCAGAGTTTGCTCAAACTCATGTCCATTGAGTCAGTGATCCTATCTAATCATCTTATCCTCTGCCACCTCCTTCTCCTTTTGCCTTCAGTCTTTCCTAGCATCAGGGTATTTTCTGATGAGTCAACTCTTTGCATCAAGTTCCGAAGTATTGGAGCTTCAGCTTCGGCATCGTTCCAGTGAATATTCAGGGTTGGTTTCCTTTAGGATTGACTGGTTTGACCTCCTTACAGTCTGAGGGACTCGCAAGAGCTCTCCAGCACCACATTTTGAAAGTATCAGAATTGATAAAAGTGGAATTGATAAAAGTGGAATATATACTTAATTATTTTACTATTATTTTAGTTGACTAGATTATTATCTATTAAAGTTACTATTTTGTGAAAAGTATTTTAGCTGATTTTTACAAGTTCTATATTTTTTTGTCTTCCATGCTTCCTGGAAATTCTGTGATTTCAATTTAGTTCTCTTTGATTCAAGAGTTAAGAGAAAAAGCTTTACTTTTAGGAATAGTAGGACCCTTTTGTTTTCTCCTTTTATAATTAGATTCTAGTTTTAGTCCATTGTGATTGGAAAACCTTCCTGTTCTATTTTTACATCTTGAAATTTATTGAATTTTACTTGTGGCCTAATACATGGTCAAATTTCATAACTATTCCATGGGGACTTAAAATGCATTTTTATTTTAGGGTCATGAATTTCATATATATTAATCGGGATTACAGACCTCATTTTATTGCACTTTGCTTTAGTTTACTTTGAAGATACCACTTTTTTTTCACTTCAAGTTGAAGGTTTTGGCCACCGTGTGTTGAATGTTGGTGCCAGTTTTCTAATAGCATTTGCTTGTTTGTGTCTCTGTGTCATATTTTAGTTCCCTCTTAGTTCAGTCAGTAAAGATTCTGCCTGCAATGCCAGAGACCCGGGTTCAATGCCTGAGTTGTGATGATCCCCTGGAGAAGGAAATGGCAACCCACACCAGTAGTCTTGCCTGGAGAATCCCGTGGACAGAGGAACCTGGCAGGCCCCAGTCCATGGGGTCGCAAGAGTCAGACATGACTTAGTGACTAAACCACCATCACCACAATATTTAAAAATTTTCATTGTTGCCATGTTTTTTTTTTCTTTTTTGCAATGATCTGTGACCAGTGATCTTTGTTGTTATTATTGTCATTGTTTACAGATGCCATGAACCTTGCCCATGTAAGGTGATGAACTTAATTGATAACTGTGTGTGTTCTCACTGCTTCACCAGCCGTTCCCCATCTCTCTTCCTCTCCTTTGTCCTCCCTGTTCCCTGAGATGACAATGTTGAAATTAAGCCAATTAATTAATAACCCTACGATGTTCTAAGTGGTTAAGTGAAAGAGTCACATGTCTCTTAGTTTAAATTGAAAACTGGAAATGATTAAGCTTAGTGAGAAAGGCATGTTGGAAACCCAAACAAACTAAAAACTAGGCCTCTTGTGCCAGTTAGCCAAGGGGTAAATAAAGTTCTTGAAGGAAATTAAAAATGCTACTCCAGTGAACATGTGAATGATAAGGTGAAACAGCCTCATTGCTGATAGGGAGAAAGTTTGAGTGGTCTTGATAGAAGATCAACCCAGCCACGGCATTCCCTTAAGCCAAAGCCTAATCCAGAGCCAGGTCCTAATTCTCCTCAATTCTGTGAAGGCTGAGAGAGGTGAGGAAGCCACTGAAGAAAAATTTGAAACTAGTAGAGGTTGGTCCATGAAGTTTAAGGAAAGAAGCCATCTCCATTTCCGTAACATAAAAGTGCAAGTGAAGCAGCTAATTTGGAAGCTGCAGCATATTCTTCAGCAGGTCTAGATAAGATAATTCATTAAGGTGGCTACATCAACCAACAGATTGTCAGTGTAGGCAAGTAGCTTTCTGTTAAAAGAAGATGCCATCTAGGACTTTCATAACTAGAGAGGATAAGCTGTTGCCTGGCTTCACATCTTCAAAGGATAAGCTGATTCTCTTGTTAGAGGCTAATGAAGTTGGTGACATGAAGTTGAAGCCGGTGCTCATCAGCCACTTCCCAAATTCTAGGGACCTTAAGAATTGTACTAAATCTACCCCACCTGTGCTGTCTAACTAGAACAACAAACCCTGGAGGGCAGCATATATGGATGACATATTGCTCCAAAAAAAAAGTCTCTTTTAAAATCTGACTACTTGTTGACAAGGCATCTGGTCACCCAAGATCTCTGATGGAGATGTATGAAGTCAATGTTGTTTTATCTCCGATGCAATGAACATGAACTTGGGCAAACTCCGGGAGATGGTGAGGGACAGGGAGGCATGGCATGCAGCAGTCCATGGGGTCACAGAGAGTCAGACACAACTGGGTGACTGAAAAACAGCACAACTTTCATACTGCAGCCCGTGGGTCAAAGAGTCATTTCAACTTTCAAATCTTACTATTTAAGAAATATATTTTGTAAGGCTATAGCTGTCATAGATAGTAATTCCTCTGATGGATCTGGGCAAAATAAATTGAAAATATTTTGGGAAAGATTCACCATTCTAGCTGCCATTTAGAATATTTGTGAGAAAAGATCAAAATACCAACAGTAACAGGAGTTTATAAGAACTGTTAACTAATATCAACAGTAAGGAGTTTAGGAGAACAATTTAGAAGGACATTCAATCTTCATGAATGACCTTGAGAGGTTCAAGAATCAGTAGAGGAAGTAATTGCAGATATAATGGGAATAACAAGAGAACTGAAATTAGAAGTGGAGCCTGAAGATGGGACTGAATTGCTGCAATCTCATGATAAAATCTGAATGGATCATGAGTTGCTTCTTAGGGATGAGCAAAGAAAGTGGTTTCTTGAGATGGAATCTACTCTTGGTGAATATGCTATGAAGATGAAATGACAACAAAGGATTTAGAATATTACATAAACTTACTTGATAAGGCAGCAACAGGGTTTGAGAGGATTGACTCCAGTTTTGAAAGAAGTTCTCCACTAGGTCAAAGGCTATTAAACAGCATTGCAGGCTGCAAAGAAGTCATTCATGAAAGGAAGAGTTGATCTGTGCAGCAAATTTAATTGTTATTTCATTTTAAGAAATTGTCACAGCCACCTCAACCTATAGCAACTAATACCCTGGTAAGTCAGCAGCTATCAACTCTGAGGCAAGACCCTCCACCAGCAAAAACAATTACTATTCGCTGAAGACTCAGATGATGGTAAGAATTTTTAAGAAATAAAATATTTTAAAATTAAAGTATGTATATTTTTTAGACATAATGCTGTTGCATTCTTAAAAAACTGGAAATAGAGCCATATGACCCAGCAATACCACTTCTGGGCATACACACCGAGGAAGCCAGATCTGAAAGAGACACGTGCACCCCAGTGTTCATCGCAGCACTGTTTATAATAGCCAGGACACGGAAGCAACCTAGATGCCCATCAGTAGATGGGCATGATTCATTTGAATTCTTTTTAATGGCTGAGTAATATTCCATGGTGTATATGTACCACAGCTTCCTTATCCATTCGTCTGCTGTTGCATTCTTAATAGACTACAAAATGGTATAAATATGACTTCTATATGCACTTGGCAACCAGAAAATTCATGTGACTCACTTTATTGCAATATTCATTTTATTGCAGTAACTTTCTTTCTTCTTTCTTCTGGAACTGAACCTGCAGTATCTCCAAGGTCTGCCTCACTTCATCAGCTTTCTTATTTAGGTTTTCTATCTTTGTCTCTTGTTAAGCTTTTTTGGTCTACTTAACTGTTGAGAGCTGACAGAAACAGTGTAGCCTCCTGATAGTAGGGCATTTCTTTATTTCTCCTCATAGTTCTTGAAATTTTTGATTTGTGAATATTGCTGCTAAATTATTTGATCTTCATAACTTGAACATCTTCCATTTTGACAGTGACCATTACCAGTTGCCCTTCTTTGTTTCATATAATGCTTTGTTTTAGAGCAATACTTTTACCTTGTCTAGGGTTAATGTTGTGATTCCCTGCTTTGTGTAATTTTTTGTATTGCATGAGGCAACTACTCAGTCCTCTTTTCTGTTTTTTGAATCACTTTTTAAAGATGTGTCTAAAAAATAGCCCAATCAACAAATAGGAAGAAAATCTCAATAAACATTTCTCAAAAAAAGACATACAGATGGCCAAAAAGCACGTGAAAAGATGCTCAACATCATTAATTATTAGAGAAATGTAAATCAAAACTACAATGAAGTATCAACTCACGCAGGTAGGAATGGCATTATCAAAACGTTTACAAACAGTAAATGGAGAGGATGTGGAAGAAAGGGAACCCTCCTACACTGTTGATGGGAATGTAAATTGGCCACTATGGAGAACAGTATGGAGTTTCCTTAAAAAAACATAATTCAAAAAGATACGTGCACCCCTACCTCAGTGTTCATAGCAGCTCTATTAGTAATAGCCAAGGCATGGAAGCAATCTATGTCCACTGACAGATTAAGGATAAAGAAGATGTGGTCTGTGTAAATCTCATCCAAAAAAATGTGTCTCTTTAATTTTGGCAGTTTTTTGCTTTGTGAGCCACTCTGAACATTTCTTTCTTTTAATACATAAGTTTTCTCATTTTTTTAATATAACAGATAGATGCATTTGATTTGATTATGTTAAATTATTTTACATTTATTTTCTTTTTTCTTTTCTTAAAAAAATTGTTCACTATATAGTTTGCTCTTTTTCTTTGTTGGTTTGTAGTTCTGTAATTTGTAAAGGTTTGAATTTTTGTTTTAGTAGTTACTTCCATACTTAGAATTTTCTATGGCCACCTACTTTCTTTTTAAGATTTTTTTTTTTTTTGATGTGGACTTTTTAAAAAGTCTTTATTGAATTTCTTACAATATTACTTCTGTTTTGTATTTTTGTTTTTTTCACCTCAACACCTACGGGGTCTTAGCTCCCTGACCAGGGAGCAAACCCTCAACCCCCTGCCTTGGAAGACGAAGTCTCACCGCTGGACTGTCAGGGAGGTCACCGCCTACTCTTCTAGGCATCTATTTCTTCCCAAATAGGTGCTCAATATAAATTAGTATTATCTACTTCCTAAAACTTTCTCTTCTTTTATTACCTGATATTAGCCGATGAATTGAAGAAAGTCCTTTCTTTGTACATTTAAATGTGTCTCTACTTAGCAATAGCCTGAAGAAAAGCTAATGAGAAAGAACAATGTTTCTGTTGTTTCATCATCTTTTCCTTGAATTTCTTCACTTTTGCACTGTGGTCCTTATTCAGTGAGGTTATTTCATTAATATTGAATATAAATTCTGGTAAAATGCTTGGTCACAGTTTCAGTCTGCTTCGTGGCACCATTTTTCTCATAAAGGTTTTTGTCTGTTGATAAGTTTTGCTCCTCTCTCCTGTTTTTCTTATAGTAAGTTTATGTTGATATCTTTTCTATTATCTCTTTATTGTTCATATTTAAATCAGTTTTATTTTCCTGGATGAGCTGCTGGATGGGCTCCTTGGTGATGGTGGGAGTGGGTATCGGATGCCCAGACTTGACTTATCTGGAAGTCTGGAAGATGTCACAACCCGTGGGTCTTCTTTGTTTTGCTGCCGCAGAGACAAACTGCTTCCTGAAAAGATAGTTTTTCTGTGCCTTTTTTTCTTCTTTTTTCTGAGTATAGCCTCAGTTCCTCTGTCTTTCCAAATTAAATTGAGTCCTAGAGGGCTTTTTCTTCCTGGCTGTGTACCCCAATTTCTGCACTCTTTGTGACAAGCATGAGGTGTCGTTTACCTCAGAAGGAGTCCTCATATCCAGGAAGCATATTTTTTTACTGGAACTTTCTGAGATTGGCCTCTGCTGGGCCTTTTCACCCCATGCTTATTCTTGTTACCTCTTGCACAGCCTTTGCCTCTTTTCAGGGGCTTTTGGGGGCCCTTATGCAAGTTTTTGGAGTCTGTAGATTATAGCTGTCCTGGTTTTACTGAAAATGGAATTTGTGACAATTCTCAATTTTGCTTTTGTAACATTTTCAGTAGGAGAAGTACTTATCTTGGAATTCAAATCCAATTTTCAAGTAGGGTGGGTGCAGCACTGTTTGAGAAGTACAGGTCAGGGGCAGAGTGAAGTGCTTCTGCAATTTGTTAGGTGTCCTGCTTCACCCACACACTTCTCAGCCATTGTAAACATGGGGGAGAAGCAGGAAAGCTTCAGGAATTGTCACGTTTGGTGTTTTGTTTGTAATTCTAGCCTTCTTTCTGTCATCCGCAAGGTCTGGTCATCTCTGTCAGACAGCTAGGGATGTGTTTCTGAGTTTCTTTAAGACATTGCTCCGATTTTGGGGTGACATTGCTCCGATTTTGGGGTCATGTGAGGGACACCGAGGAAGTGCTCAGACCCCCTGTGTAGCCCAGTGTTTGCACAACGTTCTGTCCCCCAATGGGGGAGCCGTCTCCATGCTCACACCTGCTTACACACAGACACAGCTGCAGGGGATGGCTGACAGAACTGTGGGTGATAGACTGGTCTTTTTAAAACCACAAGTCACAGTATAGAATCAGTGAGCACTGCAGAAAACGGTGGGTCACTACATGGAGAGCCGTCTCTGTTTCTGGGTAACCTGGAAGGTGTAAGCTTTCCGTGAGATTTGATATGTTCACTTACATAACATCACACCATTCCTATCTCCACCGTCAGAGGTCAAGGACAAGGTTATCTCTGTATTCTTTTTATTATTATCTTTCACAGTTATTTAGCTGCTTAGCAAAGCTGTAGTGTATTTTGTGGGTTATTGTCACGTTGAATGAGGAATTAGCTGGGGGATGAGTTGAATGGTGATCACAATGAATATGAAGAAGATTTAAAAAAATAAAGAGCACTTTACAATATATTAAGTTCCATGTCCTTGATGATACAAAGCTGAATCCATCACCTGCCTTATGCGCAGGTGGAGGCTGCAGACCGGCCTTTATCAAGCACCTGTGTGCGTGCTCAGTCGCTCAGTCACGGCGACTCTGTGGCCCCACCGACTGTAGCCCCCAGGCTCCTCTGTCCGAAGGATTTCCCAGGCAAGAATACTGGAGAGGGTTGCCGTTTCCTCCTTCAGGGGATCTTCCCGACCCAAAGATGGACCTGTGTCGTTGTGTCTCCCACATTGGCAGGTGGACTACTAGTGGGGAGACGAGTTAAACACTTAGGTTCGACCCCTGGGTTGGGAAGACCCCTTGGAGAATGCACTGGCAATCCACTCCAGTATTCTTGCCTGGAGAAATCCATGGACGGAGGAGCCTGGTGGGACCCAAAGCCTTAGTCCATTGGGTCACAAAGAGTCAGACACGACTGAGCAACTACACTCTGTGTGTTAAACATTGGGATAGGCATTCTACTTAGTTCTTTTGACAACTCTCTTGTGTGGGCGTTACTCGGCTTATCTTAAAGAGGAGGCATCTGGAGCTCAGAGGGAAGGCATAGAGCCCAAACTAGGGTCAGTGACCTCAAAGCCCACCCTCCTTCTACCGCACCACTGGTTCCATTTCTGTAGATGGCACAGGCATGGGTACCATTCCCTGATGTGCGAGTGATGGGCTGAGACTGGACATGAAGCCAGTCAGCCCGAGGGTTCCCAATTTAAGTACCTGTGTTAAGGTGCTATTGAAACCTGGGTCCCAAGATACTCTGGAATTCTCTTTGTGTCTGAGGCTAGAGACTGGGCTGGAAGGGAAGTTTGGGTTCAGAGATTAAACACTTTGGGGACACTAAATGCCAGGAAGATTAAAAACTAATAACCAAACATACATATTATCCAGAATGCGTTGTTTCTTACTCTGAAAAATAAGTAAGCCAAAAGCAAGTCTCTTATATATTTTTTAAAGTTACGAGATTATGTTAGTAAAAGTGTGTCCCATACTTCTCTTTAGGGGCTGTTCTCACAGTTGCTGGCTTGGCATTGGTGTGGGAGATCCAGTGCCCCCTGGTGCCACTCTGCTGGGGAGTTCAGTACCTGTCCCTGGGTCGGCTCTTTCCAGCCGCCTCCATTCTCACGGTCTCACCAAGTCAGTTCTCTTTCCGCTTGACCCTCCTGGGTCTGTGTCTTGAGCCCACTGTATCATCTTCCTCACATGTATTTGCTCTCTGTGCAGGAATTTGCCATGTGCCATTTCCCATGTCATGTGATGGTAACATGTCTGTGTAACTTAAAAAGTTGGCAACAGTGACATTTCTGTGTTTGTGCTGGGATTATCTTGATATTACCAGGGACTGAAGGATGCTGCCACCTGCTAGGAACATATGCTTTTGTTTGAGCAAAGGTTAATGAGTCTCTTCAGAAAATGATTCACGTGTGGGCTTAAGAGCAACTTGGTATGTTCTAAGGTAACTGAGGTGTGTGTTCTGAGAACTCAGTCACTTTGGGGTAAGACAATTTGAAAGTTCCTTTTAGGGAGGTGGTGGGTAGAATAGTGGTTTGATTGATAATTTCCATCTTACAGATGGAAATTCTGGCTTGACAGATGTTCTCTGGCTTGACTAGATGTTCTGCCTTGCAGGTCTGTGTGCAGATATTAATTCTGTATCAGATTGTGCATTTGTAGGGGTGCAAAAGTCCCTTTATCTTAATCTCTGTGTATTTGTCTTTGTGTAGGCTCACTGCTTTACACAAAGGTGGCAGCCACTGTTAGGGTATATATACAGTGACTTGGATTGTATTTATTGAATATAAACATAGGTTGATAAATTTGATACCATTTAATCACACTCACCCTTCATCAATTCTCCATTCTCTGGAGGTCTTATTTAGTTAAATGTGATGGCCAAGCTTTTGAGGATCTTCTAAATCCATGGACCTTATTTTTAGATGCCTATTTGTTGAGGTATTTTTCTCTTGGATTTACAAAGAGCTGTAGCACACCATTGAAAATTGCTCTCTGGACAAACAAGACATCCTCACCCAGTCGGGATGGTGGTTTGACCTGAAGGAGCCTTTTCACCTCCCAGAAAAGCAGAGCAGTGAAACTTGTCTCTTACTTAACTTGTCTTACTTTAAGAAAGGACTTGTTAGTTTAAAAATAGTCATCTTTTATTCCCCGCCTGTCAGGGCCTCTCTGCCTTCTCTCAAAAGCCAGCATTTACTGATGTTCTTTGATTGACACCCTCCTCAGTACTAAAAGGGAACAGAGAATGGGAGAACGTTTCACTTTATTGACAGGCGCTGAGACCTTGTCAGGGACAATTGCTTAGCAACCTCTATGGTGCCACTTTGGGGAAAGGGGGAAGAAAAGGACAGAATTACATATAAATGAGAGGAAATCATGTGACAGAGGCCAACTATCATAAAACACTGAGTATTTTTTTTTTTAAGTAAGTCTGTTAAGTTAGCAATGTAAGTTGTAAAATCTGCACAAATTATCTTTTTCCTTCCCCTGGTTTGTTGGATTACTGCAGAGTAGAGTTAATGTTAGGTTTTTGTAAAATGCACATTGATGTGGGGAAGAGACAGGGAGCTGAGTTCAGAGAAAGCAAACCTGGGTTCCTGTCTTGACTTTCCTTCTGGCTGTTTGACTCTGTGTGGGCGACTTGACATTCCTGAGCTTCCTGGGTAAAACTGGGAACACCACCTTGTGAGGAGTAGACAGACATATTTAGAATTACAGGTTTTTATGTGCTGGGGAGGGTCTTGAAAATTGTCAAGCACCTATAAAATAAGGAGTTCTGATAATTGTGCTGTATTGAGATGCAGTCTGTGTATTAAGATGGTGCACTACGGGTAAGTTGGACATAAATATGATTTTATTGGTGGGGGAAGAACACTGGCTTATGTTTATAAGTACTTTTCAGAGTGCCTTTGAAAACATTATATCATTTGGCTCTTAAAGTTCTGTAATACAGAATAATTATCTCCTTTTTTTTAGGTTAATCATTATTAAACCCATTTCTAGAATTTGCCCACAACAGTCTGGGGGTTGAACAGGGACTTGATCAAATCAGTGGGTCCAAAAAACTGTGGCACTTCTATTCTTTTTTCAATTTCTGTCACTACCTTCAATTTCTTTCGTATAAGATTATGTAAACTAGCTTTTCCCCTAGATAACCTGTGGTAAACAACTGGTTTTTAAAAATTCTAATGTGTCACACTTGGATATTTTTGTAAAATACTATGAAAATGAAATATTACAGTCAGTTCCTTATTTGAACAACATGCTAGAGGAAAGATGACACCATCAGGGAAGTTGGACAGAGAGTACATGGGGACTCTATATACTATTTTTGTAACTTTTGTGAGTCAACTTCCTTTACAAAAGTTACTGAGAATAAGTTATTAGAAAATAAAAATAAATACAAAATACAATTCCTATATTTTAATCATTGGCATAAACGGACATAAAATTTATAACATAAAATTGTTATAAAAGTTTCTAATTGCATACTCTGGATTTCTACGCTTACTTTGTGGTGGACCAATAACAGACGGGTCCACCGACCACATGAGTGTGAACATTAATAAAAATAAATTTCTTCTTTGTTTAAATAAGTCATTCCTGAAGGGGCTGTAACTTCAACTTCCAAGTCCACTGAAGAGAGTCTAGTTGTCACACACCTTGTGTCCGGTCCACTACGGCAGGGTGGAAGGTAGGACCATGCCAGGGTCCAGCTTACCAGTGAGCACCCGTTTTCAGAATAATAGGGATGAAAAGAAAAGTTCAGGAAGTGACCAAGAAATGACTCAATCTGTGTCTATTTCTAGGGAGGCAAAGACCAGCCCTTGGTGGAAATAACTGTAGATCACTGTCTAAAACTACCAATTACTTAAATACTGTGAGCTGGGGAAGAGGAACTATGGGAACTCAGAGAAGAGAAAATGTCTCCTTGGGAGATGACAGAGTTTCTTGGATTGGGTGGCATGTAAGTAGCTGAAATAATCCTTGAAGTAAGTGTGAGGTCTGATGAGAGAGAGGGGAAAGTCATTGTTAAGTTTTGTACAGATTGTTATTTTAGGAAAGTCAATCATTTAGTGGTGGGGAGGATGGATTAGAGGTAGGGGGTGATGAAGCCAAGGTCAGGGAGTCAACTGTGAGGCTGATGCTTGGGAAGCATCAAAACAGTGGTTGTGGAATGGAAAAGAAGTGGACATGAGAAATTCCAGGTGGAAAACAGAGCAGAGAAACTGATTCAATGTGGGACATTAGTAGTGAGAGGTGCAGGAAGAGAGACACATTTGGGAGGAATGAGTTTCAGTTATACTGCTTTCAAGGGGCCGGTGATGGTTTAGATGGTGGTTTCTTCCCTGGTGGCTCAGGTGGTAAAGGAATCTGCCTGCACGCAGGAGACCTGGGTTCGATCCCTGGGTAAGGAAGATCCCCTGGAGAAGGGAATGGCTACCACTCCAGAGTTATTGCCTACCCACTCCAGGATAATCCCCGTGGACAGAGGAGCCAGTGGCCTACAGTCCATGGGGTCGCAAAGAGTCGAACACGGTCGAGCGACAGCAATTCTCCTCAGTCAGAAATACAAATGTGCAAATGATCAGGAGGATGCTTTCACAGACTTGGAACCTTAAATACTGACGCTCTCAAAGATACATTCCAATCCTAAGTGTGGCCATCTTTGGGGATGGGGCTTTGAAGATGGGATAAAGGTAAAGTTTCCAGGTGAAGTCATCCTGGGTTCCGAGTGACTGAGTCCTGATGAGTTAGCCTTGGAAGAGAGAAGCGAGGAGGGCTGACACACGGAGATGCACAGAGAAGGCCGAGTGGGGACAGGCAGAGATTGGCGCCATCCTGCCACCGGCCAGGGGACTCTGCGAGCTCCCAGACCCCACCGGGGGAGACTGCCTGGGCCTCCCCACTGGAGCCTGGGGTGGGGGTCAGGCCTCACACTGAGTCACACTTCCAGCCTCCTGAAGTGTGACAGAATATACTTCTGTTGTTTGAAGCCACCAGTGTGTGTGATTTGTTATGGCAGCTCTAGGAAATGTATACTTCTCTGAGAATTCTGTATATCACGTTGTTCTTGTGTTGTGAGGTAGAAGGAAAGCGAAGTTCCTTATTCATCTTTATTACTGTCTTGTTTCTGGGTGTTTTCAAAGGTGGCTTTTCTTGCAAGTTACCAGAGGTAGAAATGATGTCATTCAGAAGAATAAAGTTTAGGACACCTTAGCAAATGTGAAAGTGACTGATTTACAGATCATTCCACCCCTCCCGCATTACATTGATTTAATTACTTTCTTCCTTTTTTTCCCTCCCTTCTCCCTCCCTCCCACCTCCCCCTCTCACTTTTTTCCTTCTTTCTAACAGAATCTCCCTACATTGGAAGATTTCCTGCCATAAAAAGAAACACAATTCACATTCATTTGTCCATTTCTAACTTCCATTCTGAACTTTAGAGTAACCAGAGTTACGACATTCAAAAGTAATCAGCGTCCTATACACAGTCAGTCTAGTCTTATTCTGGTTAAAGATGTGATTATTTTTTTCTTGGGCCTTTTGAAATATTGAAAAATAACTTGCAGACCCTCTAACTTCATTGCTACTGTCAGTATTTGGTTAGAGGTTATTGCCTAGAGAGCAGGGTTTCCATTTGGGCTCACTGCCTAACACAGTTTCTGGCACAGAGTAGGCTTCCACATAATGTTTGTTGACCTGAACTGTTGACTGAAGGATTGGATTTACTGGCCTAATACTGCATAATTCTTAAAGTGAATTTCCCTCATGAGATTAGAAGCATTTAAATATGTCCTCAGGCTTGTGTGAAATTGGGAACCACCATATGTTTGCATATCAATAAGAGTGCCCTCCATTGTGAGTGTGGAAGAACACAAATCAGTCTGGTTTCAACAAAGGGAATGTATCGGCTTGTGGAATGTAAATTCCAGAAGTGCTGACTTTAGGTGATAGTTGATCAAAGAGCTCCATGATGCCAAGAAGGAATGAGTTTCTTTCTGGTTTTGTTATTCTGTCCATGGTGTCAGCTTTATTCTAAGGTGGGGTCCCCTTTTGCCACTAGGAAGGCAGATGATATGAAAAAAGTCCCACTTGCTTGTTAGTTAATATCACTGGAAAAGAATATCTCTACCTAAGCTGTCAAACAAAATTACTGAACATTCCTCTGATGGGACCAACTAAGGCACATGTCTGTCTTTTAGCCAGTCTCTATAATGATGAGTTATAATTATGCTACAAGAAAGACCTCATTGCTGGTTTAAGAACTTCTTGGCATAACTAATAAGGAAAGGGTAACTCAGTTTCCCCTTTGGTTAGACAGTCCTAAGTTTATAGAATCACTAGTCCAAGCTATGTTAGCCCAGGAAGGCTAAGAATGATAAAGGGTTATATTTGTGTCCAAGTATATTGCACTGTGACAGGCCCTTTATTCATATTGCATATTATATAAACTAAGAAGTGATTTTGTAAAACTGACCCAAGTGTTGGAGCCCTAAGATCTAATCAGAACAGTTTAACTGCAGAGCAGTCCCTGATTTATTTATGGAGTGAGGTTGAGTATCTAAAAGTCCGATGTGACCTTACTGTCTCCAGTTTACCATCTGTAATTGGGGGTGCATGGAAGAACTGTATAAAAAAGATCTTAATGAACTGGAATACTACAATGATGTCATTAGTTACCCAGAGTCAGATATTCTGGAGTGCGAAGTCAAGGGGTCCTAGGAAGCACTGCTGTTAATAAAGCTAGTGGATGCAATGAAATTCCAGCAGAACTATTCTGATCCTTAAAGGATGATGCCGTCAAGGCTTTACATTCATTATGTCAGCAAATCTGGAAGACCCAGCAGTGGCCACAGGACTGGAAAAGGTCAGTCCTCATCCCAAATCCCCAAGAAGGGTAGTACCAAAGAATGTGCTCACCATAGGACAATTGCACTTATCCTCCGTACTAGTAAGATCATGGTTAAAATCTTGCATGCTAGGCTTCAGCATTATGTGAACCAAGAACTTGCAGATGTCCAAACTGGATTTAGAAAAGGAAGAGGAACTAGAGATCAAATTGCCAACATTCGCTGGATTATAGAGAAAGCAAGGGAATTCCAGAAAAACATCTATTTCTGTTTCATCAACTGTGCTAAAGCCTTTGACTGTGTGGATCATGACAAACTGTGAAAAGCTCTTAGAGAGATGGGAATACCAGAGATGGGAATACCGAACCATGACCTGTCTCCTCAGAAAACTGTATGCGGTTCAGGAAGCAACAGATAGGACTCTGTAAGGAACGACTGATTGGTTCAAGATGGAGAAAGTACGACAGGGCTGTCTGCTGTCACCCTGTTTGTTTAACCTATGCGCTGAACGCATCATGAGAAATGCTGGGCTGGATGAGTTACAAGCTGGAATCAAGATAGGCAGGAGAAACATCAACAACCTCATTTGTGGATGATACCACTCTCATGGCAGAAAGCAAAGAGGAACTAAAGAGCTTGTTGATGAAGGTGAAGGAGAGTGAAAGAGCTGGCGTAAGACTAAATATTAAAAAAAACTAAGATCTTGACATCCAGATCCATTACTTCATGGCAAACAGAAGAGGAAAAGGTGGAAGTAGTGACAGATTTCCTCTTCTTTGGCTCTAAAATCACTGCAGATGGTGACTGCAACCTTGAAATCAGAAGATGTTTGCTTCTTGGCAGGAAGGTGATGACAAACTTAGTATGTTGAAAAGCAGAGACATTACTTGGCTGACAAAGGTCCGTTTAGTCAAGGCTATGGTCTTCCCTGTGGTCACATACAGTTATGAGATCTGAACTGTAAAGAAGGCGGAATGCTGAAGAATTGATGCCTTCAAACTGGTGCTGGAGAAGACTCCTGAGAGTTCCTTGGGCAGCAAAGAGATCAAACCAGTCAATGTTAAGGGAAATCAACCCTGAATACTCATTGGAAGGACTGATGCTGAAGCTGAAACTCCAGTATTTTGGTCATCTGATGTGAACAAATAACTCAGTGGAAAAGTCCCTGATGCTGGGAGAGATGGAGGGAAGGAGAAGAGGGCATCAGAGGATGAGATGGCTGGGTAGCATCACTGATGCAATGAACATGAACTTGGGCAAACTTTGGGAGATGGTGAGGGACAGGGAGGCCTGGTGTGCTGCAGTCCATTGGGTTGCAAGGAGTCAGACACGACTGGGCAACTGAACAACAACAACAATTGGGAGTTTATTGTTTAGAAGTTTATAATTCCTTTGGGAAAAAAGTTATTAAAAAAAAAGTGACTTCCCTTTCGGTCCAGTGGTTAAGACTCCACACTCCCAAAGCAGGGTTCCTGGTCAGGGAACTAAGATCCCACATGCCACACTGAGCAGCTGGGGTTGCGGAGAAGTTATAAAAATGAAATTGGTAATTTCTTTGGAGAATATTGTCGACCTTTCTGCTGTATATGCTTTTACCACCCCGACTTCCTTCTGTATCCTTCAGTTAGTAAACCTTATTTTATTTGCCCAAGCCAAGGTCAGTGTTGGACTTACTCAGTGGATCTGAGTTACTCTTGATGTTTGCCACTTCAGTGGTTACCCAGAGCTAACTGTCTTGGGCCAGTTCTGAATTACTCCTGGAACCAGGGCTGGGCTTAGCCCACCTAAACCACATTAACCTTTTATAGTGGCTAAAACTGATCCTGGGGAGAGGCTATCACCATGCCTACTTATTTGCATTGTCTGTTCAACTTATAATGGGTATTACTTGCTGTCACAGGGACCATCAATGTCTTCCTATTGCAAATGAGAAGACCATGAGATTTCTGTTTCTAATATAAGTTATTTATCAGTCTAATATATATTGTTTAGATAAAGAACATTTGGAGGTACAGGAAATGTTAGTGAAGCCAGTGGGTTATAGGAAGATGGTTTGGATTTGTGCTTTCTGGAGACTCAGGGCTTCCCCGAGATTCTCAGAGCTGAGCTGCACGAGGCGCAGTGACGCTTTGGAGGCCCACCCTCCTTCAGTCACAGCGCTGTTTCTTAGGTGTTTCACGCACATTGTAGTGGTCATGTGTGTGATTTCATTCTAGATCTGGTGCAGGTAACAGGTAGGGTTGAAAACCACTATTCCATTCTAGCTCTGTGACCTGGAAAAAAAAAAATCCCTCCCCATTTCTAGTCCTCAGTTTCCTTTACTTGTAAAATGAAGGCACTGGATGAGAAGTTCTCGAAAACCCCTTCCATCTTCCACAGTCTATGATTCTATGACTTGCCTTTAGCCAAGTTGCATGAAAACTGATTAAATGACTCCCTTCGAAGTTATTAATTCGGCACAGCTTTCCCATCTTAGTGAGTTTTCAGCTGGCTAATGCCAGATGACAGTCATGAAATGCCAGCCTTGCCGGTGTGGGATGGAGCTAACAGTATGAGGTTTGCTAAGTGTTTCTGTGCGATCAGTGTGAAAGCAATCACATCTCCAGAGCGAGAAAGGTCAGTGCCCTGTTGCTTCCAAGCCTTGCCACACTAAGGGGACATGAAGGGGACTGCCACCCGCCGAACACAAATCAGGCTAAAAAATGAATGCCCTCTGCAGTTGCAGTCTGCTAGCTCCGAATGTCAAATGATATTACTTTGGGAGCCTGTTAAGCCCCCTTCTCAGAGCACAGCAGTGTCTAAATCCCCTCATCTCATTTGATTAATCTGAGAGACTATAGAATATGTTATTAGGCACAGAAAACATGACTGCAGTGTGATAGTCTGCAGTATTACCAAGCATGGACATTCTTTGAAGGCCTGATGATTTTTCCTGGTTCTGGGTTGCTTGAAAGTGGGGGTGGGGAAGCTCGTTGATCTTAGTCAATTAGTGTCCTATGTGAAATAATATTAGTGAATATATTCATACACTTAAAAAAAAAACAACAACGGGGTGGAACTTCCCTGGCGGTCCAGTGGTTAAGACTTCACACTTCCAGTGGAGGAGGCTCGGGTTCAGGCCCTGATCAGGAAGCTAAGATCCCCCACACCGTGTGGAGTGGAGTGGCCAGGAAAAAAAAAAAAAAAAGGATTATAGAGTAAATCATAATCCTTATAGGAACAGGACTCTTCTACCCAAAAGAGGGGACTCATTCTTTCTCTGTCTTTCCCTAAAATAAAGTGAAAGTGTTAGTTGCTCAGCTGTGTCTGACTCTTTGTGACCCATGAACTGTAAAGCCCGCCAGGCTCCTCTGTCCATGGAATTCTCCAGGCAAGAATACTGGAGTGGGTTGCCGTTTCCTTCTCCAGGGGACCTTCCTGACCCAGGGATTGAATCTGGGTCTCCTGCACTGCAGGCAGATTCTTTACCATCTGAGCCACCAGGGAAGCCCCACGCACACCTTAAGCCCTGAACATACATCCATATTTAACAGGAAGGAGACCATGTATTTAACAGTGGTATTTCTCATCGGTGAAATCACAAATGACTTCTTTTTCCTTATGTTTTTGTATCTTACACATTTTTATCATGGGCACATTTTGTAATAAGAAAATATGCTTGAAACTGTGTGTTATTTCAAAATACATTTTCCTTTGTTCGTTGTAAGGTCATTCTTTTCCCCAGAAATGTCCCTGGATACTGTCTTTTTTCCCATCCTGCTAAAATGGAGGAAGGTACCTGAAATGCTGTGTGAAACAGATGAACTGAGCGCTTCCTGGGAAGCATCGCGTGTTTTCCTTTTCAAGACCTGGAGCCACTGTGTGGCCTGACAAGCAGTAAGAAATGTGATAATAAAGACGATGAGCCACTCCAGGGCTGGGTTTCATTTCCAGCTTAATTAAATCCTAGAAACACACCTGACCTCCAGCTTTGAAGAGCTGCCACAAAAGCCAGGTGCCCTCATCAGCTGGGGCTCGCCCTGCGGTGACGGTGGGAAGACGGCCTGAAAGGAGAGGGCAGAGGGAGGCAGAAGCCGTCGGAGATGAAACAGTGGAGTCAGGAGGCAATATTTCAGAGGAAGCTGTTTCATCCCGTGGGTGATCTGTCTGCCCCTCTGCTTAAAAAGCTGAACAGCAGCACTAACCTACAAATGTCCTGAATTGAAAACTCTGCCAGTGGCTCTGCCGCCCCTGCCACCTGGCCCCCCAGCCAGTCCTCGACCAGCTCCCTGCCCCCACCTGTGGTGGGAAATGGGGAACAAAATGCTCTTGGTTGGCACAAGTCCTGACTTGCCCTCCGGTGCAAGCCAGTTGACTGGCTCCTGCAGTGACAAATGCCTGGCTGCTTGTGGTCTGTTGGGCCCTGCAACTGCCCGGGGTCTCTGTGTTCAATATCTGTTTCAAGACCAGAAATCCTCCTGAAATCTAAATGAAAGGGGGGAATTACCATGATTAATTGAGCCCCAAAATTGTACAGTGATCTTGAATGACATATCAGCTGGTTTTCATGACCACTTGTGACACGTGATGAGTTTTATATGTGAGGAAACGAGGCTCTGAAAGAGTAGGTAATTGTCATGGCTTTAAGAAGCAGAGCCTGAGACAGGGGTTGGGCCCCTGGTTTTATGAAGGGGCTGCTTTTAGGAGAAACTTAGAATGAGGCAGGGGGCAGGAGAGAGGAGGGAAAGAGGGCAAGCAAGGATGTGATTCAGGACACTCAGCTTGGCCTGAACCAAAGGCAGCCCTGGAGCATAAACTTCATCATGGAATGGTCCCTACCCTGAGGCCAGGAGGCTGACTGACCTCTCCTGGTCATTGCTGGGAGTCGTCCCTGGGGTGGGGACACAGCTCCTCAGGCCAGGAGGCTCACGTCAGCTGAGGGCAATTCGCTGAAGGAAGGGGCCATTTGAAGCTCATGACAGTCAATACTCATAATATCTGGGGGACAGTACCAACCTGTAAAGGGGCCCTGGCAGGGCGTCACCAACTCCTGCTCATCCACGGTGAACCCATGCTGGTTCTTTTCAGAACCGAAGGATGACTCTGGGGGTGGGGGTGACCCAGGTAGGTGGCTCTCATTCTTGTAGCATATGAAGATGGTCATAAATGTGCATGAGCCATGCAAATCATGGGAGATAATTTATAATCATTGAAAAGAAGAGTCCCTTGACCCTGAGTTGTGAATATTTCTTGCTCCTCTTTGATTTTTGAACATTTTGTACGTTCATAGGAGCTTCCATTTTATGCAGAAAGTAAGACCATGTCTACCTCTTTGACTCAAGTGGGAACTTCTCAAGAGAAGAAATCTTGCCTCGTTTCAGGGGTAATACACCCACTTGTACATATGTCTTGTTCATAGTAGGCTAATCAACACTGATTGAATTGAGCACTTCTTGAGTTTTGGGGGTGGGGAGTAGCTTCCTGGTGCTGTTATTTCAGCCAGTCAACCACTCAAAGTTCATTCGATGTCAGTTAGTTATGACCAGCTCAAAAGGCACTGTGTTGGTGGCTGCCTGTTTTATTTCCTATCTCTCCAAGGGTCTCAGAGTTCATTAAACAGCAACAGGAAGGTTATTCTAGGGACCAGGAAGAAAGGCAGCTCCATTTTGAAGTCATGTAGAAAAAGAGTGTGTCTCCTGGAGTCAGGAGACTTGGAACACTGTTCATTAGTTGGTTTTTGCATCTGTAAAATGGGACAGGACACTTTCTGGTTGAACATACAGGGCTGTTGTGGAGGATCAAAGGAGGTAATACAGTTGAAGTTCACAGACTGTGCAGAGAAAATTGATGCACTTTTGAGGACCAGTGATGGTTCAAAGGCAAGGGTGAGAGACAAAGGGGCTTGGAGCCCCTCTCTGCAGTTCAGGTGGTGAATTCCTGTGTGCTTAGAATTTACAGCCTCAGGGAAACAAAAAAGGGAAAGGAAAATCAGCCTTCTCTCTTTTCTCCTTACTTTAGGAAACTGCGTATGCTATAATTAGCACCTCAGCTTATACCTACAATTTCTGAAAGTTTCTCACTTAATTTTACAAGAACATGCACACTTTACAATGCCTGACACCTGCTCAAGGAAGCAAATAATTGTTTTGACACTGTGACAGAGAGTATATTTTAAAAATTTCTGAAATCTGCCAATGGAATAATTAGAGTCTAATTCTCATTTGCCAGGACAACGAGCTCTTGAGGCCAGATGACTCCCTGATGGCAAACCGGCCACCTTTTCCTGGTTCTCATTGGTTGGTAGAGATTTAGTTTCACATAAGTGTCTCAATCCTTGCTGATGACTGGTTTTTGACCTTTAATAATAATAACACGTTATGTATTGAGCACATCACTGGTTGGTTTCTTTGGATGGATATTTTACTACAATTCTCATTGCTTGAAAAGTAGCTTTGATTTAATAGTTGGACCACTAAAGATTTCACTTTCCTTGTGGAGTAACCTCCTAGCTGACCTAAGGCAGTAGGGCCCGGGGCCAAAGAGAATTAGCACTCCTGCTCTGGGCAGAGGTGGCCAGGGAAGGAGCGGTGGCGAAGAGGAAGTGTGGGTGTGCGGCACAACTAGTGAGCGCCGGCCAGAAGCACTGTCTTAGGTTCCAGCATCAGGTTTAGGAAGGATCTTGGAGATGCTGAGGATGGGGAAAGGGGTGTGGTTTCTTTCCTGGACCACTGGGATGTTTTGCTGGACCGTGGACTTGGGAGCTGTGAGGATGCTGAGTCAGGCCAGGCAGCCTTCCAGAATCCTGGCTTTGATTTGGGAACCCACAGAGTCCATCCTACAACCCTATGTAGGCATGGAACCAAGCCTGCTACCCTGCCCAGCTGTTGAGCAGTTGGCCCCACTTTGGCCCCACATAACTCAAAGGCCCCACATATGAGAGCCTTCGGGTACAACCTGTGGTACCAGCCTGCCGTGGAGTCATGGAGCCCAGCTTACAGCCTTGCCCTGCCACAGATCCCAGTCTATTGCCCTGCCAGTTGCTGAATACAGCCTGAAGCCTCTCCAGGGCAAGGAACCCAGACAGTGATCACCCAATAATATAGTACAGTTTCTAGCCCCACCTAACTGCAGCTTACAGCTGCAAGCCCAGCTGGGCCTTGCCCAACAGCAGAGCACAGATATTGGCCTGTGTGATCATGATACCCAGGCTGTGGCCCCATCTATGTACGAAACCCTGCCTGGAGCCCTGCCTGAATATGGAGTCCAGCTGATGGTACCATCCCATTGGGTAGCATAGCCTGAGACCCCCATCTGATCAGAAGCAATCATGGTGCCCCTGCCCAGTTACATAGTACAGCCCAGCACCAATTTACTAGGAAATATAGCAGTGACTTTGTAAAGCTGGTTGAGAGACCAGAGAGCGCCTTCAACTGTGGAGCCCAGCCAGCAGCACCCCTTCCTAACCTCAGAGCACAGGCAGTGCCCTCACCCAACTCGAAATCCTGATAGTAAGCCCTACCTGCCTATGGACACTGCCAGCTGACCTGACCATTACCCCAAGCTGAGCTGACTGGCGAAGGATAGGCCCTGATGAAAAGACTGGAAGGGGACCTGCTTACTCAGATGCTCAGATACCAGCACAAGGAATCAAAGATCACAAAGAATCAGGTAAACACAACGCCACTAAGAGAAACTAAAATGGCTCCAATAACTGACCCTAAAGAAATAGGGATCCATGAGCTGTTTGACAAAGAATTCAGAATAATCAGGATTCAGAAAGTAAATTGGTACAGCCGTTATGGAAAACAGTATGGAGTTTCCTCAAAAGATTAAAAATAGAATTGCTGTATGATCCAGCTATCCCACTTCTGCGTATACATCTGATGAGCATGTGAAAAACTGCTCAACATCAGTAGTCATTTGAGAAATCCAAATTAAAACCACAGGGAGATACCAGCTCATACCCACTGGAATGGCTAGAATTAAAGACTTGGAGTGCCAAGTGTTACTGAAGATGTGGAAACACTGGGAGTCTCAGACATTGCTGATTGGAGTAGAAAATTGGTACAACCACTTTGGAAAAGTTTTCACAGTTCCTTAGAAAGGTAGAAAAAAAAAATCTATGTAGCCTATGACCAAGGAATGCCACATGTAAGTATTTACCTAAGAGAAGTAATAACATATGTCTACAAAAGGGCTTGTACAACAATGTTCATAGCCCCAAACTGGAAACAACCCATATATTTCCTTGATTTATTTCTCAAAAGTATTTCTCACTGTGGAAGAAATTGAAGGAATTTCTGCATAGACACAGGGTGGACCTTCCCAGTTCCCATGAAGAAATGACCTTACAAAGGGAGCAGATGACACTTTCTTAAATGTCAGATTTATAGCAAGGACCTGCTGTCGACTTGATTCCAAATCACCACTCCAGGTGATGAGGTTTTTCTCCTCAGTGGTCAGGGTACAGAAGCTTCGAGAAAGGGGTCCCTGCTTTTCCTGCTTTGGTTCCTGTCCTGTTCCTGGCATGCTAAAGTGAAAGCCAATTGTGTCTCTCCCAACTCTGCATCCAGTGATGTCATGTTGATAACATAAACCAGCACAGTGGAAGTACTTACGTGATAAAAATCAGCATTTCATCTCCCATTCCACATCTTCTTGCAAAGCCAGTGGTTAAACACTGACCAGCTCATCTCTGTCTGTACCTTCCTCCTTCCCTGCCTGGTGATTCTACTCTGACAAAATTAATCATTCTTTCTGCTTGATCACTATCTAATACACATTGTTTTATCCCCAGGAAGGGACTTTATATACTTTCACTGTTTCATGATTCTGCTTCAGAGTCAGTGGGTGACAGCAGTTTTCTTCTTTCTCAGAACCCAAAAGAGGGGCCTTTCTTCCCTACTTGGTGAGTGAGGACTGTTTCATGAGATGATTTTACTTGTCCATAGTTTTCAAAACATCCAGACTAAGCAAGGAATAGCAATTTATGAGAAGATCTCACACAAAATGTAGGGGGTTTAAGACTAATGCATCCAATAAGGGTCAGGCAGGAGTGTGCAAACTCTCTTGCAAAGGGACAGATAGTAAATATTTGAAACTTTAAAGGCCAGGAGAAAACCTTGAGGCTACTATGTAAGTATTTATATAACCATTTAAAGTGTAACAATATAAAAATTAAAAATTCTTGGCTTATTAGCCATGAAGAAACAGAAAACTGGTTGGCTTGGTCTGTGGGCTGCAGTTTTCTGAGCTCTACTGTGGAGGACTGACCTGGAGAATGAGAAAGGCAAGGTGGTCGGGCAGGAGGCTGGCAGATAAGGATGGCAAGGGAGGGGTAATACTGGGATGATGACAGTGGGGAGGAAGGAATGGGAGAGATAGGTCAGAGGGAATGTGAATATCTAATTAGTTGTATATGTAGCTGATACATGAAAAGACGAATCAAGTGTGATCCAGAGAGTTGCTGGCAATTTGTTACTGTCTTTGAGATTCACTAACATTAGATCATTAGAAGCTCTGAGAAATCCTACAGTAAGTTAAACTTTCTTTGCTCAGTAAGTAAACTTTCTTTGTTCAGTCTATCATTTCTCAAGATTATTTACCCATAAAATCCTTTATTCATGGACTACCTACTAATTAATGCCCCCACGAAGTAATGTATCACGGAATGTCCTTTCATAGGTTTCATTGACTTGGTCTATAAGTGCAGTTCAGTTCAGTTGCTCAGTTACGTCCACCTGTTTGTGACCCCATGGACTGCAGCACACCAGGCTTCCTTGTCCATCATCAACTCCCTGAACTTGTTCAAACTCATGTCCATCGAGTCGGTGATGCCATCGAACCATCTCATCCTCTGTCATCCCCTTCTCCTCCTGCCTTCAGTCTTTCCCAGATTCAGGGTCTTTACCTCAAATGAGTCAGTTCTTCACATCACGTGGCTAAAGTATTGGAGCTTCAGCATCAGTCCTTCGAATGAATATTCAGGACTAATTTCCCTTAGGATTGACTGGTTTGATCTCCTTGCAGTCCAAGGGACTCTCAAGAGTCTTCTCTACCACCACAGTTTAAAAGCATGAGTTCTTTGGCGGTCACCTTTCTTTATGGTCCAACTCTCACATCCATACATGACTGCTGGAAAAACCATAGCTTTGACTAGATGGACCCTTGTTGGCAAAGTAATGTCTCTGCTTTTTAATTTGCTGTCTAGGTTGGTCATAGCTTTTCTTCCAAGGAGCAAGCATCTTTTAATTTCATGGCTGCAGTCACCATCTGCAGTGATTTTGGAACCCCTCAAAATAAAGTCTGTCACCATTTCCGTTGTTTCCCACCTATTTGCCATGAAGTGATGGGACTGGATGCCATGATCTTTGTTTTTTGAATGTTTCATTTTAAGCTAGCTTTTCACTTTCCTCTTTCACCTCCATCAAAAGGCTCTTTAGTTCTTCTTCGCTTTCTGCCGTAAGGGTGGTGTCATCTGCATATCTGAGGTTATTGATATTTCTCCCAGCAATCTTGATTTTAGCTTGTGCTTTATCCAGCCCATCATTTCCCATGATGTACTCTGCATATAAGTTAAATAAGCAAGGTGACAATACACAGCCTTGATGTACTCCTTTCCCAATTTGGAACCAGTCCATTGTTCCATGTCTGGTTCTAACTATTGCTTCTTGACCTGCATGCAGATTTTTCAGGAGGCAGGTAAGGTGGTCTGATAGTCTCATTTCTTTAAGAATTTTCCATAGTTTGTTGTGATCCACACAGTCGAAGACTTTAGCATAGTTGGTGAAGAAGAAGTAGATGTTTTTCTGAAATTGTCTTGCTTTTTCGATGATCCAATAGATGTTGGCAATTTGATCTCTTGTTCCTCTGCCTTTTCTAAATCCAGTTTGAACATCTGGAAGTTCCTGGTTCATGTATTATAGAAGCCTAGCTTGGAGAATTTTGAACATTACTTTGCTACCATGTGAGCTGAGTGCAATTGTGCAGTGGTTTGAGCATTCTTTGGCATTGCCTTTCTTTGGAATTGGAATGAAAAGTGACCTTTTCCAGTCCTGTGACCACTGCTGAGTTTTCCAAATTTGCTGGCATATTGAGTGCAGCATGTTAATAGCGTCGTCTTTTTAGGATATGAAATAGCTCAGCTGGAATTCACGCACTTCCACTAGCCTTGATCAAAGTAATGTTTCCTAAGACCCACTTTACTTTGCACTTCAGGATGTCTGGCTGTAGGTGAGTGATCACACCATCGTGGTTATCTGGGATCATTAAGATCTTTTTTGTATAGTTCTTATGTGTATTCTTGCCACCTCTTCTTAATATATTCTGCTTCTGTTAGGTCCATACCATTTCTGTCTTTTATTGAGTCCATCTTTGTGTGAAATGTTCCCTTGGTATCGCTAATATTCTTGAAGAGATCTGTAGTCTTTCCCATTCCATTGTTTTCCTCTATTTTCACTGACCACTGAGGAGTGCTTTCTTATTTCTCCTTGCTATTATTTGAAACTGTGTATTCACATGGGTATATCTTTTGTTTTTCTCCTTTCCCTTTCACTTCTTTTCTCAGCTATTTGTTAGGCTTCCTCAGACAACCATTTTGCCTTTTTGCATTTCTTTTTCTTGGGGATGGTCTTGATCACTGCCTCCTGTACAATGTCCATAGTTCTTCCGGCACTCTGTCTATCAGATCTAATCCCTTGAATCTATTTCTCACTTCCACTGTATAATTGTAAGGGATTTGATTTAGGTCATACGTGAATGGTCTAGTGGTTTTCCCTACTTTGTTCAATTTAAGTCTGAATTTTGCAATAAGGAGTTCTTGATCTGAGACACAGTCAGCTCCTGGTCTTGTTTTGCTGACTGGAGCTTCTCCATCTTCAGATGCAAAGAATAAAATCAATCTGATTTTGGCATTAACCATATGGCGATGTCCATGTGAAGAATCTTCTCTTGTTTTTGAAAGAGGGTGTTTGCTATGACCAGTGCGTTCTCTTAGCAAAACTTTATTAGTCTTTGTCCTGCTTCATTTTGTATTCAAAGGCCAAGCTTGCCTTTACTCCAGGTATCTCTTGACTTCCTACTTTTGCATTCCAGTCCCCTATGATGAAAAGAACATCTTTTTTTTTTTTTTTTTTTTTTTTTTTTTTAGTTCTAGAAAGTCTTGTCGGTCTTCTTAGAACTGTTCAACTTCAGCTTCTTCGACTTTAGTGGTTGGGGCATAGACTTGGATTACTGTGATATTGAATGGTTTGCCTTGGAAATAAACAGATATCATTCTGTCATTTTTGAGACTGTACCCAAGTACTGCTTTTTCGACTCTTGTTGACTATGAAGGCCACTCCATTTTTTCTAAGGGATTCTTGCCCACAGTAGTAGATAGTCATCTGAATTAAATTCGCCCATTCTGGCCCATTTTAGTTCACTGATTCCTAAAAGGTCGCTGTTCACTCTTGCATCCTGTTTGACCACTTCTAATTCACCTTGATTCTTGGAAATAGCATGGACCTAACCTTCCAGGTTCTTATGCAGTATTGTTCTTTATAGCATTGGACTTTACTTCTATCACTGGTCACATCTACAATGGGGAGTTGTTTTTACTTTGACTCAACCTCTTCATTCTTTCTGGAGCTATTTCTCCACTCTTCTCTAGTAGCATACTGCTCACCTGCTGACCTGGGGAGTTCATCTTTCAGTGTCACATCTCTTTGCTTTTCTTACTGTTCACGGAGTGGTTTGCCATTTCCTTCTCCAGTGGACCACATTTTGTCAGAACGCTCCAACATCACCCATCCATCTTGTGTGGCCCTACATATCATGGCTCATAGTTTCATTGAGTTAGACAGGCTGTGATCCAAGTGATCAGTTTGGTTGGTTAGTTTTCTGGAATTCTGGTTTCCATTTTGTCTGCCCTCTGATGGATGAGGTTAAGAGGCTTGTGAAAGTTTCCTGATGGGAGGGACTGGCTGTTGGGGAATTTGGGTCTTGCTCTGATAGGTGGGGCCTTGCTCCTGTAAACCTTTAATCCAATTTTCTGTTGATGGGTGGAGCTGTGTTCCCTCCCTGTAGTTTGGCCTGAGGCCCAAAGGCCTCATAAGTCCTTCAGAAGGACTTATGCCAGCAAGATGGTAGGATGGGCAAAATGGAATTTAGATCTAAAAGTGCATTCATTGCCCAAGGCAATGTCTCTCTCTTCAGGAAAACAGGAACCACATTGGTATTTTACCAGAGATAATTTAATATAGGGGATTAAATTGCTGAACAGGTATTTGGAGGATTGTAACTGCAGAGAGATGTAGCAACTGCAGGAAACATCTACCACCGTTAGAGCAGGGAGAGCAAAGGGAAGAGATTGGGTTTATCAGAACCTAGAGGCTTAGAGTGAAGGCCTCCAGAAAGCTGAGACCCAGGCCGTGAAGCAGGAGGTGCCACCTGTCTGCTGCTGGTGTCCCTGAAGGGAACCCCATGAATCTGGCTCTGAGAGTATGGATGAAAAAACCCTGGAATCAGCTGCTACTGCTGCTAGCATGGAGCGCTGTGGCTGAGGTGACATTGACAGGAAGAGGAAGCAAGGAGCAATTTCTTTCTTCTTCCTCTAGTCTTGCTGTCTCCCTTTAGCACCCTTTATTGGCAGATCCTAACAGGAAGCCAGATGGCAAAGGAGAGATTTTATCCGTGAAGTTCAACCTCAGGATCATAAAACAGAGAACAGATGGGTGGGTGGTGCTGAGAGACAATAGCTTAATAACCAGCCCAGATCCCAACATACATGTATGGTCAGTTTCCAAGCAGCCTGAGTCTGAATGCCTCAAGAGGTCTCTTCCTCCTTCCAAGGACTAGAACAATCACAGCTACCTTTCTGAGGCTTTTCTTTTTTCCTTAGATTGCAGAAACTATTCTCAGTTGAGTAGAGAAAATCAATGGTTTTACTTACTTTTCTCTTATAATCCAGAAGAGTTTAAATAAAGAGAAAAGAGATTTTGGCAAAAAGCAAAACAATTTGGCAGCTTGTTCTAAAATTTTTCAGCATCCTTAGATTCAGCTGTTCCTGTTATTATGTGCTTCAATTTTCCATTTTAAGTCCCAGAGATTTAGAGGTACCTGCTTTATTGCTGGTGGTGGGTACTTAGGGATGACAGGGCTGTGTGCTGAAACGAGATACACAAGTAATGAAAACAAAGAAGCAGTCTGTTCTCCCAAAGACCCATCTTCTAAGAGGTGCAGTGTCAGGCATCTTTCTGGAGAAGCTGAAGCATCCTGGGATCTTCCCTTTAGATGTTCCAGTGGTCACTGTAGAATGGTTTTGTTATACATGAAACTGCTCCAATGTGAAAGTCTGACAGAGCAATGTACACAGTTTGAGAAGGTATCTGGAACCTAGTTCAATCTCTTACTATGCCCTGAGATACTTCACTTTATTATTCACTTTATTATTGATAATAATTGTACCTGTCCTGCTTCCTTTTTTTGGCTCATTCAGAAGACCAAAAGAGTTGGTAGCTTAATATGAAAACATGTTGCAAAGAGTAAAAATGAAAGAAATACACAAGGAATCAACAGTGATGGGGTTTGAGCTGTATTATTTGCATGGTTCCTGACTCTATAAGTTTACAAAAAGAGCTGCATCTGCCCTCCCCCCCAAATTCCTTTGTATTTTAGCAAAATTACAATGTATACACCTGTCTGGGTTTATGCTGCATGTTTTTCCCCCATAAAGTCTTTATCTTGAATGTTACTATCAGCAAAACACCCAATGTGTAAGTGAAAATAAACCCAGGACAGAAATCTCTGTGTTCCTAGACCAATTCAGTGTTCTGTGTTTATTACTTTCACTTTTTCTTGGGACCAAAATGGAGTAGATGTTTCTGAAAATTTTGTTTTAATATAGGGATCAAGTACTACTATCATAATTTCTTCCTCTCCCCACCCTCCTCTTCCTCCTCCTCCTCCTCCTTGTAACGATAGTAGCATTTGTTGAGTGTATGTCAGACACTTTGAAAAACTGCTTATTTGGCTGCACTGGGTCTTAGTTGAGGCATGTGGGATCTAGTTCCCCCAGCAGAATGGAACCTGGGCCCCCTGCGTTGGGAGTGTGGAATCTTAGCCTCTGGACCACCAGGGAGGTCCTTGGACACTTTGAAAGCACCTATACTATATCATCTTCTCGAAAATAACCTTATGAGGTAAATGTTGTTTTCATTATCACTTAATATTAGGAAACTGAAGCATAAACAGGTAAAGAAACTTGCTTGAGATTACAGACAGTTAGTTATGGAGTTGGGATTTAAACTCATATAAACTAGTTGCAAAGTCTAAACTTTAAGCTACTCAAGAAGTATATTCAAAATATACTTTTGCATAAATTGTGTAAATCAGAGTTGCCTCTCAATAGCTTTTGTTTTTGACATAGAAATATTATTTATTGAACACTTAAAAAGTAGTAGATTGAGTTATAAGTATTCTCTACGCATTGTCTTATTTAATTCTCATAATATTTAAAAATCGTTGTTCTTATCAAATGAAGAAACTGAAGTTCATAGAATTTAAGCAATTAGTGCAATCACACTCCTACTTTTAATAATTGTTGAAATTGATATTGAATTCAGGTCTATATGATTCAAAATGCCATGTTTTAGTGTAGTAGGTCATATACCTCTTTGTTTACTAAAAATACATATTCTTCCTATTATTAATGAAGGCATCCCTCAAACTTCCCTGAACATTAGTGTAAAACTTACAGTGGGCAAGTTGAAATAAAGCTAAATGAAGGTCAGAAATCATGTGGTATCCTTACAGACCAGGTAATTTTACCAGGAAACTGGGTTGAGGGGCAGTGAAACAGAGATCAGTGCTCCAGCTTTGAGCTTCTCAGACAACCAGACTCCCCCCCACCCCGCCCCCGCATCCTCACACACACACACACAGGAAATCCACTTTATCTGTTAATAGTTTATCTAGTTTTTATTGTCAGATAAAAAGAAGTAGACCAATTTTGCACAAGCCACAAACTTCCCTTAGCACTCAAAGTCAAGAGAAATTTATCTTAAGTCTGTGTTTGGACAACAGCCATAGTTTATAGGGACCTTCTTGAAAGTCAGCTTGGTGTGAATGAATAGTTGGTGAAAGACAGAGCCTGGGATTTATATTGTAAGTGAGATAAATGAAATATTTGTGGAACATCTTTAAAGGGGAATGAATTTTAGATGTATATCCTAGTGTGACATATCAACTAATGTTCTTAGATCTGTCATACCAACTCCATTGGTAAATGTGTTTACCAACCTCATAGAAGGAAATAACTCCATTTATGTGCTAAAACCCAGTTGTTTACTTCTTAAAATTTTGGAGGAAAAAGTTTACAACTAATTTAGAATTTGTTCAACTTCAACTTAATGGACGGGCTCTATTTTCTCCTTGCAAGATCTGGTTGAGACTGAGGCTTCCTCATTCATTCATTCATTCAGCTTTTAATTTGGTTCCCTGTTAGTTAAGGGGAACTTCAGGCTTGACTGACATCCAGGCAAAAAAACCAAGAGAAACCTTGGCCAAGAACTTGGTAGATCTCAACGGCCTGTGGTACATTCACGGGTCCTATGCACAACAGAGTCAGTTGAGCCCTACCTGTTAACGTTATGCTGGAGCTAACCATACAGGAAGGTGAGAAGAAGACAGGGGTACAATCAGGAACCAAGTCAGAGTCACTGGTGCACGTGGTAAGTTTTCAAGACCAAGGAGGTAAAGATACTCAGAACTGGGTTTGTATTCAAGTGACCACAACGCAGCATTCTTGAGCTTGAGACGGCCTTTCTCTCGTGAACCACAGTCTCACCCACGTGGGCTTGGGAAGTGCATCTCCTCATACTTGATGGATAAAATCTCAAATAGGTTAAAGAAATGAAAAGCCCAGGGGACCATGAACATATGTACAGATGTATGATCGTAGCTAGGTTCTAGGGTATTTTTTAAGTCTTTATTGAATTTGTTACTTATTGAGTATTGCTTCTGTACGTATTTTGTTTTTTTGGCCATGAGGCATGTTGAATCCTAGCTCCAAACAGGGATCAAACCGAAACCCCTGTGTTGGAAGGTGAAGTCTTAACCACTGAACCACCACGGAAGTCCTGGTTCTAGGGTTTTGCTCAAATATGACATCAACATATCTATGTCTCCATCCAACCATCCATCCATCCATCCATCCCTCCATCTCTCATTTATTTAATATAATTATGTCTATTGACTCAGAAACTAAAACTGGTTCAACATTAATGGAAATGAAAATTAAATTAGGTTTCTTTATAACACTTAAAGAAATGCACTGCAAATGGCATAAAGTATTAGTCAACTGTGCATTAATTTGTAACTATAATATATATTTATTAAAACACTTATAGACTAGGAGTTGTGGTAAGAGCTAGGGAGAGTATAAGGAGAAGTAAGACAGAGGCTTGCTTTTTAGATTTTAGGATTCCCAGACTAGTAGAAAGTAATCACATGCGCCTCTCTGACCTCATGTCCCATCCTCTTAGCTTCCCTCACTCCACTTCAGAGACACTGCCCTCCCTTTCTAAAACTTAGCAAGCACCCCGTCCCCGGGGCCTTTGCACCTGCAGTCTGCTCTGCCCAGGCCGGTCTTCCCCTCGATGTGCAGTGTCGAGTCCACACTCCTGCTGATGTCTGCTCACACAGTGAGGTCTTCCCCGAGTATCCCATACACGGTAGCAATTCCCTTGCACTCAGAAAACTCTGTCTCCATAGTTCTGAACTACTTTTCTTCCTAATCATCTATATTTAATTTTTATGTGTGTTTTTGTCTCCCCTTATGCCCAGTAGAATATATGTCCCTTGGAAATTAGGACTTTTTTATATTCTATACTATCCTTGTGCCCAGGGAAGAGCTTGGCAAGAGTCAATGTTTAATAACTGTTTTTAAATGAAATAATGCAAGGAAGAAAAAGTAATGTTGTTTGAGAGCAATGCGGAAGAAGTGATTATTTTGGACTTGGAGGTATGAATTTTGATCGGCTTATGAATGCTTGAATAAAAAGTTTTTACTTTGAATAGTAAAGTCCACAAATGTGGGACAACTACATGACTAAATTCCAAGATAGATATACCCAGCATTTCAGGAATCAAGGTGCCAGTTAGATGTGATAAATGGCCATATGATGGCTGAA
Organism: Muntiacus reevesi; assembly: GCF_963930625.1. NCBI lineage: Eukaryota > Metazoa > Chordata > Mammalia > Artiodactyla > Cervidae > Muntiacus > Muntiacus reevesi. The sequence goes on from NC_089252.1 coordinate 68,293,947, forward strand.
AATTTCCCATTACCCTGTGCCTTTGTTTTTTTTCTTTTTTTTTTTTTTTTGGTTTGGGACCATCTGGAGATAAATAGGTTTGACCTCATTTCCAAAACTACATGTGTAACCTGTTCCTGGTAACCAGGATCTAAATCTTCACTCATTGGCTGTCCGTACCTGATTCTATGCTCCTATCCTTACAACTCTGACTATTTATGGGACTCAAGAGAACTCTGAACATTTTCTTTGTCACAAAAACCATCACTCATCCGAGATGTGGAACAGGGAAGAACTCTAATATCCACCGGAATGGCTCAGGGCAACCTGGACTGCCAAAGAAAACAGGTGTTCAGTGATGACTGGAACAACTTTGAGGCACAGAATCCAAGCTGTGCTTGGCCCTGTGACACCTTTCCCTGTCATGCTTGTGGATGGCAGACAGGTAATTGAGGACTCTCAGGCAGCCAGAGTCCCCGTTTGGGGGCAGTTTTTCATTTACTCAATTGACATCTATTGATCCTCTTCCTGGTATAAGACTCAGAGCATGACCCAGTCTTGGTCTAAGCACAAGCTCTCTCTAGTAAGTTTGTGGGATTTCCCCCAAGGGTTTCAGGAAGCTTTCTCTTGAGATTGTTTTAATCAAGGAGTGTTTTTGAAAAACATTGTTTACTTACTCATCTGTGCTGAGTCTTAGTTGCAGCTAGCAGGATCTTCAATCTCCTTTGTAGCATGTGAGATCCTTAGTTGCAGCATATGGGATCTAGTCCCCTGACCAAGGATGGAACCCAGGCCCCCTGCATTGAGAGCTTGGAGTCTTAGCCACTGGACCACCAGCAAGTCCCAGTCAGAGAGTATTATTTTCAGGAAGCAGAAGCTCATTCACACAAGCTTCTTTAAAACATAGGAGAGATGGGAGAAATTTTCTAGAATCTAAAAGCAAGATGTGGCAACATGTTAGCTCATGGCATGTTTCTCTACAGGGTACTGATTGAGCTTTCTTTCCTTGGACCTGGTTCCTCCCATGCTCTGTTCATCAGGCCAAAAAAGATCATTTCAGACCTGGCTGGATGGCACTGTCCAGGAACATGTGAAGGAGGCTGCCTGCAGCCTGTGTGTTCCATTCTAGATTCCTGGAAGAAAGAACCCAAGTGGCTCAGCTGTATCTGGGATCTTCCTCTGTGCAATCAGACATAACCAGAAGGCAGGGTCCTGTGGCCTGGTGTCCACTCAGCAGGGCAGTGGGAGGTGGCTCTCTCAGAAGATAGGCTGAGGATATGGGCAGGGTAAAACTGGCATCTCTAGTGCAGACTAGAAGTGCTGTACAGAGCCAGAGACCTGTGCATTTAGTGGAACCTGAGGGGACAGAGCTGTCATGGACAGGAGCTATTAGTTAGACACATGGGGTGGAGGAGGGGAAGTTCAGATACCAAGAAGGAATCCTGGATACCAACGTGCAAATGATGGGAAGAGCGAGTGCCTGGGCTGTGCCAACATGGCCTACCCTGTCCCCTCATCAGCCACTTGCTGTCCTTCGGGTGAAATGGGGGTGAAAGAGAGTCTCCTGGGTTGAGGAGGAACTGCACCAGCGGGGTTGATCAGTGTGTGAGTGACTCACACGCCATCTCCTTTCTTGGACCTGGGTGGGTCTTCCTGCACACCTGGAAGTCTGTTTATTGCCCTAAGACATGATTCTCAGCGGCAAACAAGAAGAAGCCTACGGATTTGTCTTGACTGCAGTATGCGACGGAGAGGGAAATAGCAACCCACTCCAGTATTCTTGCCTAGAGAATCCTGTGAACAGAGGAGCCTGGTGAGCTGCTCTCCATAGGGTCGCACAGAGTCGGACACAACTGAAGCGACTTAGCGTGCATGCATGCGTTGCAGAAGGCAATGGCAACCCACTCCAGTGTTCTTGCCTGGAGAATCCCAGGGACAGAGGAGCCTGGTGGGCTGCCATCTATGGGATCGCACAGAGTCGGACATGACTGAAGCGACTTAGCAGCAGCAGCAGCAACAGTGTGTGAAAGTCAGAAATGTTCGCCTTGCCTACTATTCTAAGGAAAAGGACAGAGGCTGTTTATTGAGGAATAGTTATGTTCCTGGATGCTATAGGTATTCCATCCAGGCCCGCTGGGTCTCCCTTGCTCTGTGTGTGCATCCCCTTCCAGTTTCAATGGGCATGTGCTTACAGACACCCTGCCTTGGAGTCTGTCCTTGGGCAGATGGTGCTCTGCGGGGGGAGCTGTTCTGCTCACTGAGTCTGTGAGTGTAGGTTTCCTCTCTTGCCCCGATGGAGACTGTTAGCTCCTGATGGACAGACACAGGATATGAAAGTCCTGCCCTCTTGCCTTCAGTGGGGACAACCCCTGAGGTGTAACCCACACTCCAGAGTGCCCCTGCGGAGTCCAGCTGAGGCCACCCTCTGCAGGACTCTGCCTGAGACCAATCCTCCCCAGCCATCCTCCTCTTCCCTGTCCTGCTCCCTCCTCTCCCTTGCTGGTCTCACTGCGGGTGTCTTCTTAATCAGTCACTTGCACAAGAATCTCAGCCTTGAGTCTACTTCTGACAAACCTGATCTAAGTTGCCCTGCTTTCCTTTGTACCTGACAAAATCCTTGTGAAGGACATATTATTATCTTCATTTTACAGATGGGAACCTGAGCCTCAAAAGGTGGTAAGATGGCCAGAGCTAGTGATTCAAATCCAGCTCTGTCCAACACCATGAATTCAGTGCCATGGAAGACAATCAGCATTTAGATGAAGCTAAGCCAGTGGTCTCCTCATAAATGCAATTGCTTTCTGAAGGTCACAGAGAAGATTAGCCTCCTGCTTTGCATCAGGAGTTGTCTGAGGTCTCAGGCCTATGTGGGTGCTTTCACTGACTGTCTTCCTTCCTCCTTTAGCCTGTGTGGTACTTACCCATCTATTTCATCTATCAGCACTCTGCTTTGAGGGTCTGCTTTCACCTATGGCTCTTAATAAGCCAGCAAGCTTGTTGAGGACCAAAACCCTGGCTACTTATTGCATGAAATCCCCAGAACCTAGCATGGCCTTTGGCACATAAGAGGTGCTTAAATGAATATACCTTCAGTTAAAGGATCCTGCCACAGGGCAGTTTACTCCATGAAAGGTCTGCTCTGGAGAAATCAATTAAGTTAAAATGAGGGGATTTCTCTGAGTTCTTGAAAAGAACTGCGTTCCTTGAACTAATTTCTTGCTTTCTAGTGCCTACATTGTAGATTAGTGCAGAGACCTCACTCCAGTGCTTTCTGCTGAGTGTCCCTCCTCTGAGGTCTCCTTTCCAGCAACAGTAGCTAATTCTGTCCAAAGGTTTTTACCCTTGATATGTTTTCAGATGATACATATACATATTTTAAGGGATCAATGACTTTGACATTAATTCTGGGGAATTATGAATCCCTTTTCTTAATTTACTATATAGAAATCAAAAAGCCAGGACAGCTATATTAATACCAGAAAATTTAAAGGCAGAAATTGTTTCCAGAGTCCAGAGATAAAGAGGGATATTTTACAGTGCTAAAAGGACCAATCCACAGCAGACAAAACAGCCCTAAAATGTCTGCACCCAATTAACGTACTTAAAAGTATATAAAGCAAAAATTAAGAGATAAAACAAATTCACTGTCATAGTCAGGGTTAACAACTCACACAGAGAAAGGAGACATGAACAGTTACATCAGTGTTGAGATACAAAACACATTAGAGAAGTTGCCTGTTGGTGGGCGTGGAAGGGAATAAGCAAGTTTAAGAAATAGAAAAAAAGTTTAAAATTAAAATCAAATTAAACAGAATGAAGCCTGACATAAACTGATGATAGGATTCCACATGTTAAAGGTATGTGTACCTCAATTCTCTAGACAACAGGGGAAAAATGAAAATTGAGAATGAAATTTATTGGAAAATCCTAGTACTAAAGATTTTTTTCTTACCAGCATCACTTTTGAATTCATAATTCTCCCAAGGTTATCAGTGGAGTAGACACTGTCTTGATACCATGAATCACAGTGTAGATAATTATACATTCCAAAAGCATGCATATGTTCCTGTGTCTATTGATCATCTTGAAGTTTTACTTCTGCAGCAGCTGAAATAGAAGGAAAATAAACATAAACATCAAGAAGAAAGAAATCTTCCCCTAAAATCAAGCCTGATCCTTATATTGAACATCAGACATGAGTAATGCATAGGGTATGATTTAACCAATTTTGAGTGGTCAAATAACGGCATTATTATCTTTTAAATTGTGGATTGATATTAGAAGCCCTTGTATTTTTCTGCTGATGCTGCTAGCAGATTTTCCTCACCGTACTTTTATCCACCCTCCCCTTGGTGTACCAATCCAGATAATAATTCAGATGGATATTATGGCCCATGGTTCCTGGAATTTTTCTTTTGCAAGGTGCGTGGGTGGATTTTGTGATTATGTACGCACAAAGCTAATAGGATTGGCGGGCGCCCCAGCTGAGAACAGGCAGGTGCCTGACAGTCTCCTCCCGGCCTTGCTCTCCTTGGGTGTGGGCTGGTGCCGGGCCACCCCTGTTACATAGCAACCCCAACATCCCTGCCTGCTGTGCCTTGCCACGCTACAACTCCTAGCTAGAACCGAGAAATATGGACACTGACTCTTACACTCCAGCAGCCTTTAAAGTCACCACTGCAGAAGGAGCTTGGATCTAGAATCCGAGTTTGTAGGTTGCATTGGGAGGAATCCATGGTAGTAACTGGGCTCAATTGGGTGCTTATGTTAACTGATAAAATTTGTGGAAAATAGTGTTTTGGCCTGTGTTTCAGGTACCTGTCACTGCATGACAAGCTAGATGAAAAGCTTAGTAGTAGAAAGTACCATGACTTTCTATCATGATGTAACTGGGAGGGTCTATAATTTGGATGGAGCAGTAGGGACTGAATGTCTCTGTTTCACTTGTTTCTGCTGGGCTGGAGTATGCAAGATGGTTTCTTCATTGACGTGCCCGACACGTGGTCAAGGATAGTTTGAAGGGCTGGGGCTTGACTGGGATAGCTTGACGGGGTACACGTCTGGCTTTGAATCTTGCTCGTGGCTGCTTTCCTTGGTTTTCCTTTGTGTAGCTTCAGGGTCTCTCTCTCTCTTCATAAGGCCTCTCCTTATAATCTCTCAGCAGGATAGTGAGAATGCATACATGAGCACTTAACGGCTTCCAAGAGTGCAAAAGCAGAAAGTCACGGACTTTGGAAGTCTTAGGTTCAGGACAGGCAGACACTCGGTTGTATTATATTTCTGCTAATGTCTAAATGTTGGCTCAGGTCCAAGAAGGGGGATCTTCTCAAGCATGTAAGGACTAAAGGTATGATCTCCCCCCATATCCACTGATGTAAGACTTCTGCAGCATGGTCTGGGGCATAGATAGACAGAGGCTACTGAGGTTTAAGAAGTGCCTAGGACTGCCAGATAAAATACAGGCTCCTCAGTTAAATTTGAACCTTAGATGAACAATAAGTAATTTTTTAGGATAAATATGTCCAATGTGAGCAGCATAGTGTGCAATATTTGAGACATACTTACCCTAAATTGGCTTTTCTTTCCTTAAAATCAGACTTAATAGAGCATTCTGAATTTTTCTTTGCTAGATTTGGCAACCCTAGGTGAGAGCCTGGTGAGCAGAACTTAATAGCTGTTTATTGGTCTGGTTGCAAGGTGGTTTCAGGGCATATGAGGACAAGAAGTAGAAGGCAGGTCTTTGAGGATAGCAGAGGACTGAGGCTGAGTGTTCAGGCAGTGGACCAGAGTGGCTGAGGTCAGGACAGTGGGATCAGCAGACCAGAGAGGAAATCTCAACCCTGCTCTGAAAATCAGTTGTGTGTGTGGTGTGTGTGGTGTGTGTGTGTATGTGTGTGTGTGCGGTGGGGTGTTTTAGGCTTTCAAATAAGGCACATAATATAGTGCTACTCAGTAGGGCTGTGGTGAGGATTAAACATGGGTCCCTGGAATGCACTTGGCACAGTGCCTGGTGTGTAGTAAGCTCCACGAACAGGTTAGTGTAGGCACCATCAGAGCAGCCTTGGCGGCAGTGATCATAACGTTGTGGGTATTGAAGCTGGTACACGGGGAGTGGGGAAGAGGCACGAAGGAGGCTAATGCTCCCAGAACAGAGGCCAGGCTCTGTGCCTGGTGCTTACATTTCTCCTTCTCCCTTAATCACCATAGCCTTTGCATGGACAATAAATCAATTTTAGAGATTAGTGAATTGACTTGGAGGAATTAATGTTTGCCTGAGTGGCAAAGTCAAGTCTGTCTGACTCCAGAATTTTTTTCCTATTAAAAAAAGACAAGTTAATATAGTTCACTCAGGTGGACCTCAGTTTGGGGACTTCCTCTTAGTGTCCTAGGGCCAGTCTTTCCTTGACCTTGGCCTTTGTTGCTTCAGCTCTGAGCCTTCCCTACTCTACTGTATGATAGAAGAGGAGCCCGCACTTGGTTCTCCCAGAGCCCGTTGCAAGCATTCACTGTGGTGTAAAGACTGGTGAAAACTCTAAAGTGCCCCACAGATGTTGAAATTGTTTTATAAACCCTAGATCATCAAGTGTCTGGAATTGACATATTAATCATGTGTTCTGCTAATTCTAGGCCTTGGCAGGATGGGAAGCTCTGCTTTCTAGAAGGCAGTGAAGAAGGGGATTGGGGAGGTAGGAAGAAAAGAGAGGTGAGTCTTAGGCTGTGGTGTGTTTCCCCTGGAACACTCTGGCAGAAGATTTTGAGGATGTAGGATTTAAGGGCAAATAGTTGAGCAGGACATGAGCCATCCTTGTGTGGGCTGTGTATCTCTCCCTCTGGCTTATTGCTTTTAGGAAGCCTTTGCCTGAGGCACAGGGAGGTGTAATCAAGAGATTGATGAAATGCCAATTTCATGTTTCTTTCATTGTCTGCTATAGATTTGGAACTTATTTACAAGGCCACTATGAACTTTCAGACTTCCCCCAGAGAGGAGCAGCTTAGAAATATGTGGAAGTATTGTCATTATCTATTTTATGGGTGAGCATGATGTAAACAGTGACTGACAAAGTTTGAGTGAGCTGGGTCGTGCCTCTGGCTTGGGTTTTCTCTTTCTCTAATTCACTCTGGGTCTGAATTTCCATCCTCCCAGCTCTCCGGACGTGCAGCTGCATTCATTATGCTCACGGACTCTGCCCAAATCTGCCACATAAGGCACACAGTGGTCTGCAACCACAGACTCATTTCCTGGGCAGTAAATTATGATAACGTGACAAGAGAAGGTTCTAGTTCTGACACATATTTTCCAAGTTTGCCAGAGGTAACAGCATAGCTGGTGGGATGTATGTGTCTGTGTGTGTTTGTGTTTATGTGTGATGGGGGAGGAGTGAATGTGTGGGCTTCTGAAAGGCATCTTGCGAATGCCATGGTAGAAGGAGAGGCGAGAGTGCTCTGTGCTTGGTAATGAGATTCAGTGTTATGGGGCTGTTATTTTTAGAGTTTAAACTATGAAAATCTCATTCGTTCCCCAGAGGCCTCCTCTCTGCCATTCTTTAGCACATCAGGTGAGAAATCAAGTGTCATCTTTAAAAAATGATAACAGATCCCAAGTTAGCTTGTAAAAAATACCCCTTTCCCCTAATTCTAAGTGTTTGGTATGGCGAGAATCATCTTATAAATTGGAATTCTGATTTGAGATGAGCAGGGAGAGACAGGAGAAGGATGATTAGAGATAGAGAATTAAAAATGGAACTTGACTTTATTCTTTATGAATAATTAAGCATAAATGCTCACTGCAAGTGTGTGTGCTTGTTTGTGTACTTGACTTTTATGCATATGTGTATGTATAGGTAACTTGCGACTCCCATATGTGTGTATATATATGTGTGTTTCAGACATGCTTTTTGATATATTCTATGAATACTTTTTGATGATCTTTGTCTAAATTCTCTTCTTTGGTTATCCTTTTATTTTATCCTCACATTTGTTCCCATCAGATTTCTTTAGCAGAGCTAGTAACCTGGTTGCAATCTTAAAGGTACAAAGCATGTCTACTTTGATCACATAAGCTCCAGAGACAGAAATTTCTATTATTTTTGCATACATCCAGTCAACCAGTAAAATTCAGGAGACTAAACAAGAAGATGCTCATTGCTTCGAATTCCAGCTATGTGGGTGGTATCTTCCAAATGTGTATTTCCAGTATTAAAGTTTCCCATGAGGCTGGGCATCTCAGAATTGATGCTTTAAAACTGTGGTGTTGGAGAAGACTCTTGAGAGTCCCTTGAACAGCAAGGAGATCAAACCAAGTCAATTCTAAAGGACATCAACCCTAAATGTTCATTGGAAGGACTGATACTGAAGCTGAAACTCCAGTATTTTGGTCATCTGATATGAAAATCTGACTCATTGGAAAAGTCCTTGATGCCGCGACAGATGGAGGGAAGAAGGAAAAGAGGGCCTCAGAGGATGAGATGGCTGGGCGGCATCACTGATGCAATGAACATGAACTTGGGCAAACTTTGGGAGGTAGTGAGGAAGGGAGATGCGTGGTGTGCTGCAGTCCATGGGGTCTCAAAGAGTTGGACATGACTAGGTGACTGCACAACAACAACAACAATGGTAGATTTATTCCTAGTATTTTAGTGGAATCTCTGTACTGTTTTCCATAATGGCTGTATCGGTTACATTCCAACTAACAGTGCAAAAAGGTTCCCTTTTCTCCACATCATCTCTAGCATTTATTGTTTGTAGATTTTAAAATGATGGGAATTCACTGGTCATAGCAAACATCCTCTTCTAACAACACAAGAGATGACTCTACCCATGGATATCACCAGATGGTCAAGACCGAAATCAGGTGGATTATGCTCTGTAGCCCAAGATGGAGAAGCTCTATACAGTCAGCAAAAACAAGACCTAGAGCTGACTATGACTCAGATCATGAGCTCCTTATTGAAAAATTCAGGCCTAAGTTGAAGAAAGTAGGGAAAACTACTAGGTCAATCAGATATGACCTAAATCCCTTATGATTATGCAGCGGAGGTGATGAATAGATTAAAGGGATTGGATCTGATATACAGAGTGCCTGAAGAACTATGGACAGGGGTTCGTAACACTGTACAGAAGGCAGTGACCAAAATCATCCCAAATAAAAAGAAATGCAAGAAGGCAAAGTGGTTGTTGGAGGATGCCTTATAGATAGCTGAGAAAAGAAGAGAAGGGAAAGGCAAAGGAAAAAAGGAAAGATCTATCCATCTGAATGCAGAGTTCCAAAGAATATCAAGGAGAGATAAGAAAGCCTTCCTAAGTGATCAATGCAAAGAAATAGGAAAACAATAGAATGGCAAAGACTAGAGATCTCATCAAGAAAATTAGAACATTCCAAGGGAACATTTCATGCAAAGATGGGCACAATAAAGGACAGAAATAGTATGGACCTAGCAGAAGCAGAAGATATTAGGAAGAGAAGAATTATACACAGAAGAACTATACAAAAAACATCTTAATGACCCAAGTAACCAAAATGGTGTGGTCACTCACATAGAGCCAGACATCCTGGAGTGTGAAGTCAAGTGGGCCTTAGGAAGCATTACTTTGAAGAAAGCTAGTGGAGGTGATGGAATTCCAGCTGAGCTATTTCGAATCCCCAAAGATGATGCTGTTAAAGTGCTGTGCCCAATATGTTAGCAAATTTAGAAAACTCAGCAGAGGCTACAGGACTGGAAAAGGTCAGTTTTCATTCCAATCCCAAAGAAAGGCAATGCAAGGAATGCTCAAACTACTTCACAGTTGCACTCATCTCACATGCTAGTAAAATGATGCTCAAAATTCTCCAAGCCAGGCTTCAGCAATACATGAACCATGAACTTCCAGATGTTCAAGCTGGTTTTAGAAAAGGCAGAGGAACCAGAGATCATATTGCCAACATCCGCTGGATGATCAAAAACGCAAGAGAGTTCCAGAAAAGCATCTATTTCTGCTTTATTGACTATGCCAAAGCCTTTGACTGTGTGGATCACAATAAACTGTGGAAAATTCTGAAAGAGATGGGAATACCAGACCATCTGACCTGCCTCCTGAGAAACCTGTATGTGGGTCAAGAAGTAACAGTTAGAACTGGACATGGAACAACAGACTGGTTCCAAATAGGAAAAGGAGTATGTCAAGGCTGTATATTGTCACCCTGCTTATTTAAGTTATATGCAGAGTACATCATGAGAAACACTGGGCTGGATGAAGCACAAGCTGGAATCAAAATTGCCAGGAGAAGTATCAATAACCTCAGATATGTAGATGACACCATCATTATGGCAGCAAGTGAAGAAGAACTAAAGAACCTCTTGATGAAAGTAAAAGAGGAGAGTGAAGAAGTTGGCTTAAAGCTCAACATTCAGAAAATTAAAGTCTTGGCATACGGTCCCATCACTTCATGGCAAATAGATGGGGAAACAGTGGCAGACTTTATTTTTTTTGGGCTCCAAAATCATTGCAGATGGTGACTCTAGCCATGAAATTAAAAGATGCTTACTCCTCGGAAGGAAAGTTATGACCAACCTAGACAGCATATTAAAAAGCAGAGACATTGCTTTGCCAACAAAGGTCCGTCTAGTCAAGGCTATGGTTTATCCAGTAGTCATGTATGGATGTGAGAGTTGGACTATAAGGAAAGCTGACCACAAGAACTGATGCTTTTGAGCTGTGGTGTTGGAGAAGACTCTTGAGAGTCCCTTGGACTGCAAGGAGATGCAACCAGTCCATCCCAAAGGAAATCAGTCCTGAATATTCATTGGAGGGACTGATGCTGAAGCTGAAACTCCAATACTTTGGCCACTTGATGCAAAGAACTGACTCATTGGAAAAGACCCTGATGCTGGGAATTTTGGGGGGCAGGAGGAGATGGGGACAACAGAGGATGGGATGGTTGTATGGGATCATTGACTCAATGGACATGAGTTTGGGTAAACTCTGAGAGTTGGTGATGGACAGGGAGGCCTGGCGTGCTACAGTCCATGGGGTCGCAAAGAGTGGGATACAACTGAGTGACTGAACGGAACTGAATTGAACTGATTTTATTCCTTTTGTTGCAGTGGTAAATGTGATTGTTTCCTTAATTTATCTTTTTGATTTTTCATTGTTAGTGTATAGGAATGCAAGGGATTTCTGTGTATTAATTTTACTTTCTGTGATTTCACTAAATGCCTTGATTAGCTCTAGTGGTTTTTTGGTGGCACTTTTATGGTTTTCTATGTATAGTATCCACCTGCGTGACCAGGGAAGTCCTACCTCCTTTTTTTATTTATTTATGTTATTTTGTATTTTTTTTCTTTTTAATTGGAGGATAATTACTTTACAATATTGTGGTGGTTTTTGCCATACATTGACATGAATCAGCCATGGTTGTACATGTGTTCCCCATCTTGAATCCCCCCCCCACCTCCCTCCCCATCCCATCCCTCAGGGTCATCCCAGTGCACCAGCCCTGAGCAGCCTGTCTCATGCATCGGACCTGGACTGGCGATCTGTTTCACATATGATAATATACATGCTTCAGTGCTATTCTCTCAAATCATCCCACCCTTGCCTTCTCCCACAGAGTCCAACAGTCTGTTCTTTACATCTGTGTCTCTTTTGCTGTCTCGCATATAGGTCATCATTACCATTTTTCTAAATTCCATATATATGTGTTAATATATTGCATTGGTGTTTTTCTTTGTGACTTACTTTGCTCTGTATAATAGGCTCCAGTTTCATCCACCTCATTAGAACTGATTCAAATGCATTCTTTTTAATAGCTGAGTAATATTTCATTGTGTATATGTACCACAGCTTTCTTATCCATTTGTCTACCGATGGACATCTACCCGCCTCCTTACTTGATGAGTCACCACAGACATTATTTTGGAGAGTTGACTTTGGCAAGAATTCTTATCCTTTGCCTGCTTCTAAGCCAGTTTTTCTAATATCCCATTCCTGGCTCTGGAGTGAGTATGGGGTTCCAGCAGGTTCCATCCTGGCCATAGGACACCATAGAGGAGGAGAGGTAACTTCTGCTTTACCCTTTATGAGGAGTCCTTTCCTGAGACACCCTTTTCCCTACGACACTTCATAAGTGGATAAGCTTACCTAGGTTAAAATTTTCCACGGTAGCCACTGTAATTCCAGATAATCTTTAGTAAGTTTAACCTGCTTTTTCAGCCTTGAGTCAAATTTTATTCATCTGGGACCTCACAGTAGACTCAGTTCGATCCAGGTTGGCCCCGATACAACCCCAGACCTGATCTGGTTTCTAAGTTGGAACCATTCTGATGCTGAAACTGGTCTGGTTTCTAAGTTGGACCCATCTGACCCCAGACCCATTCTGGTTTTTAAGTTGGATCCAGTCTGACTTGGCTGATTTCCAGACCCAGTCTACAAAAATAAATGTTCATGTGAAGTCTGAAAGCTCACAATGCAAAGGCTGTGGAGAGGAACTGATCCCCTTACTGCCCCCCTTCTCCCCGCCACGAACATCCAGGGGCAGTGAGCTCAGGAACTCAGTGGTACATGCACCTGATTGCTCATGGCTTCCAAGGCTCTCCTTTAATTCTGTCTTCTGACACCACAACTGTTAAGAGATACTAAGGCACATTACAATTTTTAAGAGTTTAGTTGAACAGAAATCAATCTGAGTTGGGCAGCATCCAGTCTAGCAGATAGAAAGGAGTCCAAGGAGCTGTACAAAATAAAAGGCATTTTGTACAGGAGCAGGAATGAGGAAGTGAAACAAGGCTAAAAAATGGGTTGACTATCGCAAGGTTTTCTTCCTTAGTGGGGTTGGTGGGGGCCCCTCAGACCGATTGTCCAAGTAGTGCTGATCAAGTGGTGTTCAATCCACCTTTGGTTGGCTCTGCCAGGATTCTTTAATTTTACAATCATGCACACACATCTCCTGCTCCATTTTGTCTCTACGTAAATGCCACCTCCTCAGAGTGATTATCTTTAAGCATTTAGAATAAAATACTGCTCCTGTACCCTATCTTCCTGACTCTGCCTCCTTTAATCTATTTCATCTTTCTTCATAACACTCATCACCGTCTGACATTATATGCTTATGCTTACTCTCACCCCTATGTAAGCTTCCTGAGGAAGTTTTTTTTTTTTTTTAATGCCATTTTTCCAGTGCCTAGAACAGTATCTGTCATCTAGAAATTGCTCAATAATTATTTGTTAAATAAACAAGTGAATGAGTTCCCTGGAAAGCTTTCTACCAACATTCCGGTAAATTCTCTCTAGTGTTAGTGCAATTATTTTATTTTGCTGCTCTGGCATGTGATACAGGGAAATGTACCATAATGATAGTTTGAAAGTGGAGCTTGTCTATCACTTCTTTCTTGTCATCCACCAAAAACTCCTTATTCCAGGGAAGTTGCTGATTAGGTCAGTAGGATTTCAAATCCAGGAGAAGTGTGGAGTGCTGGCTTCCTTCTCTCGTTTTGTAAATATCCTGAGAGTTACTTCTTTGTAAAGTTGTTTTCTGGGAAGAGTAAAGTGCTTTCTGTAGGGAGCTGAGCCCTGACACATCCCTGGTGACCTTTTGAGCCAACTTGTACTTTTGAAGCAACAGAGAGGAAAATCTCCTAGTTTTGATGCTACTTTGCAAAACTAGAAATAAAAGTTGAAACCAAACTATTTTCTAGGTTTACCCTCTTGACTCGTACGTTTACCTGAGTTCTCTCTTTCCCTAGTCAACCTCTGCAGCTCAGTTGACACAATATTTTGCTTTTATCTTACAAAATATTTATCCTTAAAACCTGTTTCTATAAAGAGAAGAATAGGTGGGATGTGGACTTCTTAAAATATTATGCCTGAAAAATATCCTGAACAGTAGAATGGTTGCAAACCTATGTAAGAGGCTGTGTTTTCAACAAAGTCAGGAATGGTATGCAACCTTGAATCCTTGTCATGCGCAATCTGACAGATAAAACCCTCTCTCCCTCATTTTGTCCCCAGGGGCCAGGAAATGGATTGTCTGTGTCTCCATATTCCAGGGGGCTCTCCAGGCCCTGAGTCACATCTGCATGGACTTTGTCCACACCTGTCAGGCCCCACTGGTATCTGACAGCAAAGCAAATGCTTTCAGAAAAAAGCTGCCTTTTTCCTCATTTTGATATTCTTTTCCATTATTGCCTATAAAGCTAATCCAACTCTACATGATGACCTCTTATTTTGGCGTATTTCCCTTTCTGGCATCTCCCACCTGTGTGGTGTCTGGGGGTTGGTGGTAGTGGCGGTGAGGTGGGGGTCTCAGGCCCAGTGGGGAAGGACACAGTGCCCCCCTGGCTCCTCCCTATCAGTGGAGCATTTGGTGGACCCTGACTGCTGGGCTCACCTGGTGTTTCCGTGGGCTCCTGAGGAATGAACCTACCTGGGCTGCCTCTGTTGCCAAGCTGGGCATCAGGAAACATCTGGCTGAGGTTACCTCCTTCTGTAGGTTGAAAGGTCATGTGATCCCCAGCCACTGTGCTGCTTCTCCATTTCTGGGGTCTCAAACCAGATCCTATTCTTCTTCTACCTTTCAGAGGTCCACTTTAACTGTCTCTTGTGTTATTTGCAGTGTTTATTATGGTACTTGGTGGGGGAGGAGTGGGCAGGGCCAGAGGATGTCATCTTGTTGAGGACAGAAGTTGTCAGGTTCTACTTTTAAAAATAAGCTTTAGTTGAATACTTTTGTCATCTGGAGGAGAAGGCAAAAACCTGCTGTATTTTAAAATTTTTTATTTATTCAAAAAATATTTTTAATGTATTTGACTGTGCTGGGTCTTAGTTGAGGCATGCAGGATCTTTAGTTACAGCTTGTGGAGTCTAGTTTCCTGACCAGGGATGGAACCTGGGACCCCGGCATTGAGGATGCGAAGTCTTAGCCCCTGGGCCAGCAGGGAGCTTCAGAATTAGGTGGGCCTGAGTCTGAGCCACAGTTTCACCTGTTATTTGCCATGTGACTTCTGGCAAGTTCATTAGCCTTTGTTAAGTCTCAGCTTCCACATTGGTAGAGAATAATCCTATTAAGTTTCTATCCTTTTTTCTTTTTCATTATGGTTTATCACATGATACTAAATATAATTCCCTGTGCTATACAGTAGGACCTTGTTGTTTTATCTATTTGTCCATTGGATTCTCCAGACAAGATTACTGGAGTGAGTTACCATTTCC
This sequence comes from Muntiacus reevesi, assembly GCF_963930625.1. Lineage (NCBI taxonomy): Eukaryota > Metazoa > Chordata > Mammalia > Artiodactyla > Cervidae > Muntiacus > Muntiacus reevesi. The sequence continues at coordinate 68,309,109 of NC_089252.1, forward strand.
TACTCCAGGGGACCGTCCCAATCCAGGGATCAAACCCACATCTGCTGCATTGGCAGCTGGATTCTGTACCACTGAGCTAACTGGGAAGCCCCCTATTAGGTTTCTTAAATTTTAGTCAACAACGAGAGGCCTGACTAGCTTGAGAAAAAGAATCAATGCAATTCCTTGAGAAGAAGGTGGGTCAGCTGGGAAAAGAGAAGCCATTCCAGCTATTTTAACCAGAGAGGGTTTAATAAGGTGTCTGGATTAATTGGGTATTGGAGGACTGAAAAGGCCATTACAGAACATTGCTGCTGCTGCTGCTAAGTCACTTCAGTGGTGTCCGACTCCGTGAGACCCCATAGATAGCAGCCCACCAGGCTCCCCCGTCCCTGGGATTCTCCAGGCAAGAATACTGGAGTGGGTTGCCTTTTCCGGACTAATATAAAATTAGTAACTGCAAGAACCAGTCCCACTGCTAGGGCTCAGGACACAATAGGAGGAAATTGGGGTGATCAGAACAGAGAGACTTGCAGGTGAGACCGTAATGGATCAGTACCGTGACCTCTGCAAAAAGGCTTTGCTTGATGCTGGTAATTTGGGACTGAGAGGAGGGACAATGAGGCTAGTTCAGAGAGCGTGGAAATAAAAGCTGAGTAATAGAAACCATGCCTTGGTTTGTGCTCCACTGTTTGTGGAACCAATTAGTGCTACTGGGGTGGAGAGATGCTGCCCAGATGTCACTGAAATACTTTATGTTTGTTCAGGAGGAGCAGGTTCTTCCTCCTGTCTTCCAGGCTCCCTCCCCACCGTTTGTGGCAGAGTTGACTTGAATCAAAATGACGGAAAAGAATGATGATTTGCACAGGCCTCACCCTCGCAAAGTAAAGCAGGGTGTGGTTTGATCTGAGAACCAGTCACTTAATAACTAGCCGAGAAGGATACTAGGTAGTCCATAGAATCAAAGATCTTAGAAAGGACGAGAGCCAGGCCTGATCAGAGAAGCTTGGAGTAGAAATTCACTAAACTGTCAGTGTGCAGACACTGCAGAGGAATTCTTTACCGTGTTGCTCAAACCACTGTCGACCCTGTTGTGTCCTCATTTGGGAGTAAAGTATCTGGAATAGAGACAGAACTTGGCCAAGCTTGTTCTATGTCCATTCTAGTGGTCAAAAGGATCAAAAGGATGGGATCCCATAAGTGGCATCCTTCTAGGATCATGTGGAGGAGGGAAAGGACCACCTCCAGAGGAAATAATACTGAAGGAAAAGAGGTGCAATGCTATACACCGCATTAATTGCCTTGCCATCGGCATCTGGCTGGTCACAGGATGTGTCATGTCAGGGGCTCATGGTGGGTGGTGTGTTTCTATTTTTACCCTACAGGCTTTTTAGATTTTTTATAATGCTTCTTTTCATCTCTTACCATAATTTAAGGTAACTTGTATGTATCTTTTAAAAGCATTATTTTTGTTTGAAAATAATTAGGAAGTGGTTTTGATGTAATTGCCTTAGTCATTCCTCTTTGTAATATAAATAATTCCGTGATAAATGTCTTCATACATAAATCTTGGGCTGTGCATTAACTGTCTTGACTAGAGAACTCATAAGAATTCTGGTGTGTCCTTCTGGGTTCATATTCCTGGTGTGGAAGGTTGAACAGGTTGCTTATCAGCTGATGCAGATGACTTCTTCCTAATGGAGTGCAGTGTACAACCTGCACATCCATATATGGCAGCCCTGAATCCTGCTTCTGCCACATACTTACTGTGTGAGCTTGTGCAAGTTTTTTTTGTAAGTTTGTTGCCTCCATTTCTGTAGAGAAAATAATACTTACCTTCTAGAGTTATTGTGAGAATTAAATGAGTTAATATATCCCAAACCCTTAAAACAGGTCTGGAACATACTAATTGCCATGCATGTTTATTATGATGATGTGCTGATGTTATTATTATCAGTGGGTATGAGCATTTTAAGATATTAGCTTTAGGCTGCCAAATAGAAACTCACCTTAAAATGACTGAAGACCTAATATAATCCTCTAAATCTGGAAGCCTGGCAACACTAGTTGATGTCATGATTGGATTCAAGACTCTTCAAGAACTGTAGACTACTCTTGAAGTCCTGCTGAGAAAAAGCTGAAATATGAAGCCACATTTTCCAAAGATGAGATGAGGCATGGAAATGGAAGGTTAATTGGCCCAAGAGGAAGCATGTGATGATGGAATCATGATTACAGAAAAGGAAAAACCAGTGAAGAAAGCCAGTAGTGGGGAGTTTATTGGAAGAGAAGCCACTTATCCCTCTGTGGGGAGGAGAGGTGACTGCAAGCTCTTCATGAGCAAGTGGGCCAGAAGTCTGGGTCCCCCCCCAGATGCTTAGGAGCTGTCATGATTAATTATCAGTTGGGGTGTCCTGCTTATGTTTGGTTTCATATGGCTTCAGATGAGAACCGCATGCTTGGATCTCTTCTCCCTCTCTGAAAATTTTCCTCTAGAAATATGGTCACCTTTTTCACAACCACCACCGGTTTTCAAAGGAGTACTTTCAGAAAGATGCAAAGGGCAGCAGAATGCTTGACCAAACCCATCTGATTTCAGAAGCCTGTCTCTTCTCAGACGTGTCACTTTCATTAAAACAAACCATAAAGATTCCCATTCCTGCGGACAGAGGCAGAAAAGCTCTCTTGCAGGCAGTTTCAGAGACATCTCCATGCAGAATAAGCAAAGTGAAGGTTGGGCCGGCCTCTCACTGCACTGAGTGACCTGTGGAAGGTTCTCTGACCTCATACTTTTATCTCTCCATTTACCTTTTACCTTATTTGTTGAGGGAGGAGAAGCCAGTCAGGCTGTGTGGAGGCCAGGATATTCTTTGGGGCCACGTTTAACCAACAAGCAGGGGGATGCAGACCCCAAAACAGGATTTTGAATATAGATAGTTTATTCTCAAGGTGTGAAAAGAACTCAGGAAGCGGGTGAAGAAGTGGGACAGGGAAGGAAAGTCAGCTTACAAATGGTGTGTTTAGCCAGTTACCACTATGGACACCTGGAGCTTTATCCCATATGGACACTCTTGGGAAAGAAAGGAACACAGGACTCAGACATATCCTACTGTGGGGCAAAGGAGCTGAGGTATTCATCCAACAACCTCCATCAGTTATCCGTTGAGGGCTGTCAGGGAAATGTTAATTTCTTGGTGTTTCCAAGACTCAAAGGCCTGCTAGAAGTGTCAGGAAAAGCCCATGAAGAGATGCAGATACTGGTAGGTGGGAGTCTGCCTCATACACAAATACGGCCAGGTCTGAGGATTATGGGTTGGGTACTTCCAGTGTCTGTTCCATGTAGCTTAGAGGTCAACACCCAAGCCAGTCTTCCTCTGGCTGTGGTAAAGAGGCAGATCAGTGTGTCCTGTGTGGGTAATGCTGATTAGAAGTCTGGTTAATCACATTGCAACAGGAAAATTGTTAACCAGTATTTATGGAAAATATACTTCTGTATGTGATCATGCATCTGGGATTATTTTGGATGATATATTCTGTCAGTAGAAATAGAATATAGGGGATAAGTTGGTTGAGAAGTAGAACAGGTCTTGGGAAACAAGACATTTGTAGTCGCAGTCCTGTTTCAGAGGAAGAGACTGCAGAGTTTTGATATTTTTGTAAGTGTGCAGTAGGTCTCAGTAGAGAAAATACCTTGAGATTCTATTGAGAAGGGTTGAGTTGGGATGAAGAAGGATACACTGATGTCATGAGCTTCAGAGCGTTGCTGGTTCCCACTGGTGTGGTCACAGCCAAGGCGCACGTGCCAAGTCTGTAGGAAGCCCTGCTGCTTCGTAGTTCCTTCCAGCCAGTCGACTGTGTGGAGAAAACTCTGGGCCGAGGCGTGTGGAATCCATTTTCTGATGGATTTTGTGAGTTGGTTTGGGTTCCTTTTGTCACTGTAATGGAGTATAAATTGGAATCATTCTTTCCTCACAAACATTTTTGTAAAAAAATTTAATCCTTACTTCTTGGATGATGTTGTAGGGAGATTTCATTCTTTTCCAGTCATTTTGAGTAATCAGATTAGTTTCATTTGCAAGAGTAAAAAGTCCAATCTAATCCAGTGTCAAAACTTCAGACCTACCAATACCCCTTTCCTCCGTAATCAGATGTAACTTGTGACTTGAGGCTAGGCAGGAGAGGGAAAGGTTGTGGTCCATTCTTTCCGTCTTCTTGTCCCACCTCTTTCCCAGTTAACTCTGCTGAATTTGGCTTCTTCAGAGCTGGAGAATATGGAGTGGGGGCTTTACAAAAGGCAGAGGCAACGTTTTTAATGGTTGTTGTCTTTTAATGGTATGGGTGTCAGAAGCCCTTTGTTAATGGTGGGCATCCAGTGGGTGGTCCTTTGGGGTATTCTCAGAGACCTCCAGTGGGGACCTCTGTACCTCAGTCTATCTTGGGCAATAAACCCACTCTCTGTTGACTTCCTATAGCTCCTCCCTATCCTGCCAGTCAAGGCACGTCACTGGGAATGCTTTGCCTCTGTGGGCAGTCCTTTTCAATGAGGTCCTTTAAACAGCTTAAGCATGGATCAAATTTCACAGGGTCCACATGGGCACTTAGCTTCCTTGATCCACTGAGTTCTCAAAGTGAAGTTCATTTCTATTCTGCGCTGAGGTGATGCTTCAGCTAGGCCCTTGCTGTCATACCTCCCAGAGAACCCATATCAGTTTCTGCCGACAACTCTCTCACATTCCAACCTCATCACAAGTTTATTGGGCTGTATATATACCATCAGCCAGGGAGGAAGATTCTACTTGTTTCTCCTGTCAGACAGTCTAAAAATGAGTTTTGGGGATACCTCTACTTGTTTTGGGGTAGAATAAGGGGTAATAATCCTAATGAATCTACTTTTAATTAACTCATCTCATTTTATGTAGTTGTTGTTCAGTCATTAAGTTGTGTCTTATTCTTTGCAACCCCATGGGCTGCAGCACGCCAGGCTTCCCTGTCCTTCACCATCTCCTGGAGATTGCTCAAAGTCATGTCCATTGAGTTGGTAATACCATCCACCGTCTCATCCTCTGTCGTCCCCTTCTCCTCCTGCCTTCAATCTTTCCCAGCATTTGGGTCTTTTCCAGTGACTGTTTACATCAGGTGGCCAAAATATTGGAGCTTCAGCTTCAACATCAGTCCTTCTAGTGAATATTCAGGGTTGATTTTAGGGTGGACTGATTGCACCTTCTTGCTGTCCAAGGGACTCTGAAGAGTCTTCCAGCACCACAGTTCGAAAGCATCAATTCTTCAGCGCTCAGCCTTCTTCATGGTCCCAGTTCTTACATTTGGATATCAAAGACGGGCTGAATGGTTTTGGTAACTAGTGGTCTAAACTGCACAGATGTGCTCTAACCACAGGCCCAGATCTCAGTGGCTTCAAACAAAGGAGTTTTATTTCTTGGTCATGTTATTGGCCAAAGTAGTTTGGTGTTTGTTGGGAGGAGCTCTGCTCTGTGCCATTGTTCGATATCCAGGTTTCTTTTCCTAGTGTCTTTGCTGTCTTCTTTGTGGCGAGTCTAATTTTGCATGATGGTTTCCTTTGATAGTCTGGTGAAGCTTAGGGACCCTTTCTCAGGATAGTATTTTTAAGTGAATAGAATACAATAGTCAAAATGTTAATAAAATATGTTGAGAGTAATAGATGTGCTTCTTTATTACACATTAAATAATAAGACTGAAGTGGCAGGTCTAACAACTTATGTACTTTTGAAGTAATCATGAACAAAACAGTATTTTGAGGTACCTTTAACAACTGTAATACATTAGGAAACATCTGTGACTTCTATTGGTGACAATGTCACTGGTATTGTATAGTGTTTGTCACATTAATAAAGTGAAGGAAATGGTAACATCAGTTAGAAATTAATTTATATAACTGCATTTTTTTCTCTCATAAATTTCATGGAGCTCCTGAAATGAATCCCTTGAAGATCTGTGGACTGTGGCTTAAGAATCTTTATAGAGCCTCTACAACACCTTTTATGGTGTGTTCTATAAAATTTGAGGACTACTATGAAAAAAGGCCTGGGGAAGCTGGTAGGTACCCTTCCTTGTGTCCACAATCTTGGCAATTTGGCTTTGTAGTTCTTCCATCAAAAGGTAGAGTCTGGATATTTGTTTCTTCAGCTTGCACTGCCTTTATTTCTTGCTTTGGGCCAATAGTGTGTGGTAGGAATGACACTGACCCAGTTCTGATCCTGGCCCTCAGGAAACTTTTGCTTTTTTTCCTTTGAAACCCTGCCATTCCCATATGAACAGTCTGGATCTGTCTGCTAGATAATGAATGAGAGACATGTGCTCAGCTATTCTGTCCCTTCAGCCAACTGCCAGCTAACTGCCTGGAGTACAGAGGCCAGCTGACCTACATCACACTGCACACACAGAAGGCATCCGCAGTGAGATGAGAAGTACCACCCTCTGTGTCCCGCCTAAGTTACCCACTTGCCGGCTGTGCCTGAAATAAATGGTGGTTGTTTTAATCCATTGAGTTTGAGGTGGCACTTTCAGTAGTAATAGCTCCTCATGTAAGGAAGATGGCATCAATAAGCACTGATGCATCAGTAACTACTGATGCAAGGAGGATGGCCCCACCTTTAACTGATTGGACTAGGGGGTGAGATTGTTTCTTTCCCTTACATTTTGTTGTTGAAATATAATTATAGGGCCCTACCTACATACAAGAGATACTGTAAAATGTGGTCCAGTATTATGTCCAGGAGAGGGGGACAGAGATGTTGGTGCATCTCTGTCAGAAGCACTTATTTCTCTCTGTTTTGGAGCCTCAGCTGAAACTGCTGCTCAGAGACAGACAAGTGTTAGTTGCTCAGTTGCGCCCGACTCTATGCGATCCCATGGGCTATGGTCTGACAGGTTCCTCTGCCCATGGGATTCTCCAGGCAAGAATACTTGAGTGGGTTGCCATTCCCTTCTCCAGGGGATCTTCCTGACCCAGGAATCAAACCTGGGACTGTTACTACCTTGCTCCAAAGAGGATAAAATTCTGGTTTAGTAGATTCAGGTATTGGTCATATTCATTTGAGGGAGAGAAAGGAGAAAGCATGCAGGTTGAGCCAAGATATTCAATTGCATTTTTAAAGCACCTATACCTTCTCAACGAAATCAACCCTGAATACTCATTGGAAGGACTGATGCTGAATCTGAAGCTTCAGTACTTTGGCCATCTGATGTGAACAGCTGGCTTACTGGAAAAGATGCTGATGCTGGGAAAGATTGAGGGCAGAGGGAGAAGGGGGCGGCAGAGAATGAGATGGTTGGATGGCATCACTGACTTAATGGGCATTAGTTTGAGCAAACTCTGGGAGATAGTGAAGGACAGGGAAGCTGGTGTATTGCAGTCCTTGGGGTCACAAAGAGGAGGACACATGAGCAACTGAACAACAACAAAAACATACCTTCTTGTGTATAGTTCCTTTGGGACCCCACAAGGAGGAGGCTTCATGGCAAGATTTATATATTCTTATTTTGTGTGTTGTGGTTGATTCTATCACAGCAACATTGGCATCTGTTCATTGCTCTTAGGGTGTTGTATACAATCTAGTGTATATAGGGTCTGGTAACATGATTTATGATCCACAGGTTTGAATGAGGAGCCCTAAGACCACATGGACATGAGTTTGGGTAAACTCCGGGAGTTGGTGATGGACAGGGAGGCCTGGTGTGCTGCAGTTTATGGGGTCACAAAGAGTCGGATACGACTGAGCGACTGAACTGAACTGAAGACCACATAATTCAGGTGAAGTGTGCTGGAGGAATTGTAATATATTCCACACACCTAGGTTTCAACCTCTTCTTTCTAGCTTACTAATTATGCAACCTTGGGAGAATTCCTTAAGTGCAGGCACTGTTTCCTTTTTGCAAAATGTAGACAATCACAGCAAACATCCATGTTTCTTGTGAGTGTTACCTGAAAGAATGTGAGAGTATTAAATACTTCATACTTGTAGATGTTCTGTAAATACAAACCGAATCTAAAGGATGAGCAGGCTAGTGTTTTAAATAATAATTTGAAAGGTAAATATAGGACAGAAAGTTTTATTAATCAGCACAATGGAACCATAAGCCCATGTTAGGCCCCTACCTAGTATGTACTCAATTATTTAATTTCCTCTTTATTTTTTTCCCATGGTTTCATGAATCTTTTGCTATTGATATTCATTCTCATGTACTTTATGCGTATTCTTTTTTGGGGGGGGCTGCACTGCGAGGCATGTGGGATCTTAGTTCCCCAACCAGGGATTGAACCCGTGCCCCCTGCATTGGAAGCATTGTGTCTTAACCACTGTTCCCGCAGGAAAGTACACCGTATTCTTAAATTCACTTATATTTGGAAAATGTGGTGTTGTTTTGTGTGTATTTGTGTCTTTAAATTTATGAGAGTGGTATTGTGTTCAAAACTCTTTTTAGCCTTTTGCCCGGTACCTTGTATGAAATGACTGCCCATGGTGCTGAAAGTGATCTCACTTATATTACTTTAAGGATAGTAATATTAATATTATAAGTATGTTCTATATTTAACTTACTCATTCTCATTTGTTGGACACTTAACTTGTTTGCAATATCAAAATCATGCATTAAAAGCATCTTTTAAAATTGCCACTTTACTACCGTGATGGAAAATTTCTCTGGGATGAATGCTTAAGAGAGTGTGTGCACCCTAGATGTTACCAAGGACAGCTAAAGTGACTTTCCAGAAGTCTTTCCAGTACCAGGATATATACCCACCAGTACTGCACAAGGAGACTATTATTTTTACATCTTCACAGTTTTTCTAAATTTTGTATTTCAATAGATGTGAAGTATCTAATTGTCATATGAATTTTTATTTCTCTCCTTTCTTGTGAGACTATCTTTATGTGTATGTTGGCCTTTCAGGAATTCCTTCCCTGCATCATTTCTTCATGTCTTAGAGAATCCAATTTCTCAATACAATGTACTAAGCAAACCCCCTTTCCCCATAGCTTTGAAGAGTCACCTTTTACTTCAGTTCAGTTGCTCAGTCATGTCCAACTCTTTGCGACCCCATGGACTGTAGCATGCCAGGCTTCCCTGTCCATCACGAACTCCCGGAGCTTACTCAAATTCATGTCCAGTTGAGTCTGTGATGCCATCCAACCATCTCATCCTCTGTTGTTCCCTTCTCCTCTTGCCTTATATCTTTCCCAACATCAGAGTTTTCAAGTGAGTCAGTTCTTCGCATCAGATGGCCAAAGTATTGGAGTTTCAGCTTCAGCATCAGTCCCTCCAACGAATATTCAGGACTGATTTCCTTTAGGATGGACTGGTTGGATCTCCTTGCCATCCAAGGGACTCTCAAGAGTCTTTTCTGACACTACAGTTCAAAAGCATCAATTCTTCGGCGCTCAGCTGTCTTCACAGTCCAACTCTCACATCCAAACATGACTACTGGAAAATCCATAGCCTTGACTATTTGGACCTTTGTTGGTTAAGTAACGTCTCTGGTTTTTACTCTGCTGTCTAGGTTGGTCATAGCTTTTCTTCCAAAGAGCAAGTGTCTTTTAATTTCATGGCAGAAGTCACCATCTACAGTGATTTTGGAGCCCCAAAAAATAAAGTCTGCCACTGTTGCCACTGTTTCCCTATCTATTTGCCTTGAAGTGATGGGACTGGATGCCATGATCTTAGTTTTCTGAATGTTGAGTTTTAAGCCAACTTTTTCACTCTCTTCTTTCACTTTCATCAAAAGGTTGTTTAGTTCTTTGCTTTCTGGCATAAGGGTGGTGTCATCTGCATATCTGAAGTTATTGATATTTCTCCTGGCAGTCTTGATTCCAGCTTGTGCTTCATCCAACCTGGCATTTCGCATGATGTACTCTGCATATAAGTTAAATAAGCAGAATGACAATATGCAGCCTTGACAAGTCACCTTTAGTATGTGTCAAAGTCACATACAAAATGGGATCTATTTCTTTTTTTTTTTTAAGAGTTTTTTTTGATGTGAACCATTTTTTTTTTTTTTTTGATGTGAACCATTTTTAAGTCTTTATTGAATGAGTTACAATACTGCTTCTGTTTTATGTTTGGTTATATATATATGTATACACACACACACACACATTTTGGTTTTTTGGTTGTGGGGCGTGTTGGATCTTAATTCTCTGACCAGGGATCAAACCCATACCCCATGCATTGGAAGGCAAAGTCTTAACCACTGGACCCCCAGGGAAATCCCAAGTGGGATGTATTTCTGAGGTCTCTATTCTGTTCTACATTTGTCTGTGTATCTCTTTGTATACCAGTCCATACTGTTTGTATTACGGTGGCCTTTTCCTGTATCTCCATATTACTTATAGTAAACTTTCTGCTCCCATCTTTCCTCTTCTGTTTCACAACTGACTTAGATCTTCATGGCCTTTGTTCTTCTTTTTTATCCTCTGTGACAATTAGTCTGTTCTCTGAATACAACTTATTAAAAGGGCTAACTTTTTGCTGTTTAGCACAGGGGAAGCTCAGCTCAGTCCTCTGTGATGACCTAGAGGGGTAGGATTGGAGGGTGGTGAGAGGGAGTCTCAAGAGGGAAGGGGTATGTGTACATACAGTTGATTCACATTGTTGTATAGCAGAAGCTAACACAATATTGTGGAGCAATTATACTTAAAAAACAGGAAAATAGAGACAGCTTTTAATACCAAATTCATAAGTGAACTTAATCATGAATCTCCACTTCTAAGAAATGGTATGTGTATTCTTATTTTTGTTCCTTTTTTTGAGTTGTCACTTTCATTTTTTCTTCAGCCAAAGAGCTTTTTGGAGGGTGATTTTTTTTTTTTTTTTTTTAACATTTTAAGTGGCCTTATTTTAGGATTAACATGCTCTTATTAATATCTGGTTTTATTGCATTTTAATTAGAGGATGTGGCTGCAGAATACTTTTCAGAACTCTGGATTGTCTTTGTGATCCATTGTATAATTGATTTATGTGAACGGCCCATGGGCACTAGAAAGCTATTTTTCATAGAGTTAAACTTGGTAATTATTAAGCCAATCTTTCCGAATTATTTATTTCAAATCCTTTAATCTAGTTTTGCTAACCCATAGGGGGCCCCAGAGAAGTTTACAGATGGGCTTCAGGGGATTCCTAAACCCCCTGACATGTAGGGAATATGCACATGTTTCTGAGTAAGGAGAGAGCTTTCATGAGACTCAGTAGGGATTTGAGAGTCTAAAAAGATAAACAGCCTCAAGATCTTGAGTTTTGTTTCATGGTTGTTTGTATCTATGATCTGTCAATAGCTGTAACAGTTCTTTTACAATTTTGTCTTGTTTTTCTGCTACTTTTCATATATTGACACAATGTTGACTGATGCATAAAGATTCATGGAAATTTATGACATTGCTGTGGGTTCTATTATTTATCAATATAAAATGATAATTACAAAATCATTAAAAATCCCTTTTATAACATTTGCTTTGAATTCAGCTTTATCTGATTTTATTATCCTAGTTACAGTTTTCTGTTTGTATTTGCTGACTTTGTGCTTTGTCAGAAAATTTCAGTTTTGTGCTTCTTGCTTAATTGGATTCTTTTTGTATCAAGCATGTTTAATATGAAATTTTGTCCCTTTTGTGCTTATTGCAATAACTGATAAATTTGCTTCTACCTTATGTCATATGCTTTTATTTTGTTCTTGATATTCATGGTTTTCTTTGTTATTGTTTCTGTCTTTTGTTATATGGATTTGTACTCATTGGTATGCTCTTCTTCAATGGTTTGTGAATTTTGGTTGCAGTCTAGTTTAAAACCACATTTTTAATTCTTTAGACATTTTTCCAAATATTTTCTTATAGATATCTATTTAATATTACAATTGGTGTCTTTCAGTCCCATTTATAGTGTAATAAGAATTAGAACTTATTCTCTTTTCCTCTTCCATTTATTTATACAAATTTACTTTTTTATTCATTTTTTTCAACTCCACAATTATTTTTATATTTTAGGTCTTCATGAGTGTATTGTCATTTTTTATATTCTTTTTAGTCAAATAAGAATTAAGCCCATTTATATTAGTTGCTTTCAGGAGTCTAATTTTGTTGTGACTTCTTCCTCAGCCTCTTAATTTTGCTTTACCTTTTTCATTATTTCATATTTTAAATATTATTTTTATTAAAAAATTGTTTTAAAGAGTATATTTTCAGATCCCTCCTATTCCCCAAGATTGTCTTTATTTGCCCTCCCACATGTGACAGTGAATATGAATGCATCGGCTGGCAACTTCTACCTAAAAGAACACATCAAAAATTAGTGACTTGAAAAGTAGTCATTTTATGTAGCTCACATTTCTACAGTTTAGTTTGCCAGTTTGAGCCAAGTTCTGCTGAGAAGTTCTCCTCCTCTAGAATGGTCTCACTCATGCCTCCATGGTCAGCTGCTAGGTTGGCTAGGAGTTGGCATCATTTGAAGAGGTTTGGTCCTCATGTGGACCCTCATCTGATAGTAGGCTGTGGGCATGGCAGCTGGGTGGGATTCCAAGAGAGAGCACAGAAGCATCCATGCAAAGCTCCTTAAGGCTTAGGTTTTGTATTGGCACAGCATGATTTCTAACACATTCTGTTTTCCAAAGGAAGTGATTAACATTGCCAGACGCTCTTGGTGGGGTGGAGAGATAGACTCCCCTCTTGATGGGAGATGCTGCTGTCATATCACAAAGAGGAATTCATCAACAGAAGGATACTTATTGGCATTTTAGCAGCCAGTCATTTAGCAAGTCAGTGTATATACTATATACTATGGTATATAGAACTTCTGACACATGTCTGTAAAAGATCCTTCCCACCTCATCAATTAAAATATTTTAAAAAGTGTGTGTGTGTATATATGTATGTATGTATGTATACATGCTACTCTGCTCAGTCAGTTGTGTCCAACTCTTGGCAACCCCATGAACTGTAGCCCACCAGGGTCTTCTGTCCATGGGGGATCTCCAGGCAAGAATATAGATCAAACCCAGGTCTCCTACATTACAGGCAGATTCTTCACCATCTGAGCCACCAGGGAAGCCCATATATATATGGGCTCAGTGGGTAAAGAACCTGCCTGCCAATGCAGGAGAATCAGGAGATGTGGGTTTGATCCCTGGTCAGGAAGATCCCCTGGAGAAGGGCAGGGCAACCCACTCCAGTGTTTTTATCTGGAGAATCCTGTTACAGAGAAGCTTGTGGGGGCTATAGTCCATAGAATTGCAAAGAGTTGGGCATGACTGAAGTGACTGACTAAGCATGCACGCACACCTATATATGCACACACACATACACAGCCTCTTTCCAGGAAATTTTATCCTGGACTGTCTAACAGGTTATTTCCAGGGACATTGTGCAACCTCTGAGTGTTCTTTTCTGTTTTCCTTTGTTTTATAGATTTTGAATAACTTCTTACTTATTTTTCTTAATCAATAAGCCAAGGTTTATCTAGAATCATTTTTCTTTTTTTTTAAAGGTAAATCTTAAAACTATATTATTAAAGTGATATATTCATAGGTTGAAACATCAAGCAGCAAAGAATGGTGTAAAATAAAAAGTTAAATCTCTTCCCCCACAACCCAACCCCTTGCTGGTGGTAACCATGATCAGCAGTTTCATGGCATCCACCAGCAATATCTTTTGCATACATATGGACCACACACATATTTCACTAAAATAAGATAATGTTTTCACATTGTTCAGCACCATTTTAGTTTTCCACTTAATGTATTTTGAAGCTTTTCCTATGTCAGTACACATAGAATTATTGCACTTGTTTTTAACAGCTCAAAATCTGTTGATGTAACTTTTTAATTCTAGATGTTTTTACACATACATGAATGTACTTGGATTAATGAGTGAATCTACATGTATCCCCTTCCTAGTTCTAGCAGTTATCAGTATTTGGCCAGTCTCAGTTGCAGTATTCATCTCTCTTTACACTCCAAACACTGTTTTATTCCTTATTGATAACTTCAAAGTAATTCCCAGATATCATATCAATTCATCCTTAAACTATTCATTATGCATCTCTAACTGATAAGAACTTTCCCCGTGTAACCACCATGCCATTACCACATTTAAGGAGAATAACAAGTCCTTAGTTTTATCTCGTTTCCACTCCATAGTCATGTTTACCTGATTGTCTCAACTCTTCTTCTGAAGCTGGGTTGCCTGAATCAGGATCTTCACAAAGACTCACACATTTCATTTTGTTTTTATATGATTCTTCAAGATCTACAATCTGAAAACTGATTTCAGATGTCAGTTGAAATATTTATTTTCTCTATTTTCAAATTTAGAGTTTGCTTTTTTCCTTTAGGATTGAACTGTGTGTGTGTGTGTGTGTGTGTGTGTGTTTTGAATGTGTGAAGCATTTCTGTTGTTTAGTAGGAGTTTAAAGGATTTAAGAGTGAATACTCAGAAAATCCTTGCTTCTGTGCCCCTCTCCTTCATTCTATTACTCTTCCCATTACCCCTGACTTCTACAGGTAACCATCCATTCTACTTGTTAGTAAGTTATCCTTCCATTATTTCTCTCTCTCTTTAAAAAAATTATTTATATATTTGGCTGTGCTAGGTCTTGGTTGCAGCATGCAGGGATGGAACCTGGGCCCCCTGCATTGAGAGCATGGGGTCTTAGCCTCCGAACCACCAAGGAAGTCCACTTGTATTTCTTTGGACAAAAATAATCATGTGTGTGTGTGTGTATGTGTGTATTTCCTGGTGTTTCTTACGCAGAAGGTATCATATTCTATACACTGTTGGAACCTTATATTTTTTGTCACTTAGTTTATCTTGGAGCTCACTCTGTATTGGTACAAACAACATTTCCTCATGCTTTTTGTGTGGTAGCAGAGTACTCCATTGGGTGGAGATACCCTGGCTTGTCTAACCAGTCCTCTGAATAATCTTGAGCACATATTGTCTGGTATTTGTGCAAACGTATTTTCAGGGTAGACTTCTGAGATGTGAAATTGGTGGGTCAAAGGGAAAATGTTTATGTAATTTTGTTAGATATTGCTATCATAACATAGGATCTATTTTTATACTGTATTTTCTTTCAGACCAGATTTCAGCATTTTTCAACAGCCAGGCTTTGGTTATATTCTCTGTCCACTTGTGCTGTGGTTGAATTTATTACAGACATTCAGTTAACTGGCAAATAGATCTGCATAGTAATGGTTCCTGTTCTTATTTGTGGCAGCCTTTCACTTTCTCTGTTGGGGTAGTGTCTTTCCCTCACACCCAAACGATGGGGCTCTGAATACTGCATGTGAAAACCTGCATTCCTGGAAGGTAGTGCTACCTGGGTCTCTGCCTCTGCTCCTGCCTGTGGCACTTTTCTGTGAAACTCCTCCTGCCCCAGATGTACTCAGACACACATTGCTTTAGCTGCTATTCAGGTCATTTTTTGGTGTTGTAATCTTATCCTGGATGTAGAAAAATGGTGCTTGGTTATTTGGGGAATGGGTAGAGGTGAAGATTACTATTTTGTTTTCATTATGGAAGAATTGGGAGCAGACAGAGGCAGTAGAGAGGTTGATCTTCAATTTTCATTCTGTTGTTATTAATTTTTAGGTAGAGTTCTCTCTGGATTATATCTGTTCTTTTCCAATTCATGGATTGCCTTTCAGTCTTAAGTTTTGGGGATAATACAGTTTTTCACCTCTTGCTGTATTTTCATTGGTATTTCAGTGAGATTATAGATAGGAAAACTTGAATTGGAGCTGCTTGTCAAAAATATTTTTAAATCAGAAAACTTATTTGTTTTTTCAGTATTGTATCTGTCCATTCTTGCTGTGTAACCAACCACCTTCAAACTCTGGCTAATACTAATACTACTAATAATACAGTCTCGCCCATTTGTGGTTTGGCAGAACATCAAGTAGTCTAGGCTGGGTTTGACTGGGAACTCTGCTTTAGTAGTTAGTCTTATTGGGTTTAGTTCCTTGCTGCAGACTGGGCTCAGGCCTGCCCTATATACATATTCAACATAGGCTGAAGTGTCTGGAAAACCTCACCCCATGCTGAAGAAAGAAATTGAAGAGAGATACTAAAACATGTATTTCCTTTTAAAGCCTTGGTTGGGAACCAGCACATTGTCACTGGAACCCAGTTTTATTGGCCAAAGCATGTCAGATGACTGAGTCCACATTCAAGGAACAAAGAAATCATGCCATATCTTGTGGAAAGGACAGCAAAACCACATAGCCAATAGCATGGGGAGGGAGTTCAGGGTATTTGTTGTTTGCGGGTACTATGCCAAATCTTTCCCACAATTGTTTGTGTCTCCACATTCTCCCAACATGTTGAATAAAAATAGATTTCCTTTTGTTTCAAAATGAGGAAACTGAGGTTGAGGAATCTTTAGGAACTTCCTCACCATCAAACACCTTTTCCAGGATTTAGTTGGGATTTCAAACTAGGTCTCTATCCCTTTTCTGACTCTACTCCTCCAAACTGAATTTCTTTCCCCTACCCCTCAATACCAGACCACCTGACCTGCCTCTTGAGAAACCTGTATGCAGGTCAGGAAGCAACAGTTAGAACTGGACATGGAACAACAGAGTGATTCCAAATAGGAAAAGGAGTACGTCAAGGCTGTGTATTGTCACCCTTCTTATTTAACTTATATGCAGAGTACATCATGAGAAATGTTGGGCTGGAGGAAGCACAAGCTGGAATCAAGATTTCTGGGAGAAATATCAATAACCTCATATGTAGATGACACCATCATTATGACAGCAAGTGAAGAAGAACTAAAGAGCCTCTTGATGAAAGTGAAAGAGGAGAGTGAAAAAGTGGGCTTAAAGCTCAACATTCAGAAAACTAATATCATGGCATCTAGTTTCATCACTTCATGGCAGATAGATGGGGAAAAAATGGTTGACTTTATTTTTTGGGGC
The DNA here is from genome assembly GCF_963930625.1 of Muntiacus reevesi. Lineage (NCBI taxonomy): Eukaryota > Metazoa > Chordata > Mammalia > Artiodactyla > Cervidae > Muntiacus > Muntiacus reevesi. The sequence goes on from NC_089252.1 coordinate 68,326,027, forward strand.
TCCAAAATCACTGCAGATGGTGACTGCAGCAATGAAATTAAAAGATGCTTACTCCTTGGAAGGAAAGTTATGACCAACCTAGACAGCATATTAAAAAGCCAGAGACATTACTTTACCAACAAAGGTCCATCTATTCAAGGCTGTGGTTTTTCCAGTGGTCATGTATGGATATGAGAGTTGGACTATAAAGAAAGCTGAGCATCAAAGAATTGATGTTTTTGAACTGTGGTGTTGGAGAAGACTCTTGAGAGTCCCTTGGACTTCAAAGAGATCCAACTAGTCTATCCTAAAGGAGATCAGTCCTGGGTGTTCATTGGAAGGACTGATGCTGAAGCTGAAACTCCAATACTTTGTCCACCTGTTGCGAAGAGCTGACTTATTTGAAAAGACCCTGATGCTGGGAAAGATTGAAGGGAGGAGGAGAAGGGGACAACAGAGGGTGAGATGGCTGGATGACCTCACCAACTCGATGGACATGAGTTTGGGTAGACTCCGGGAGTTGGCGATGGACAGGGAGGCGTGGCGTGCTGTGGTTCATGGGGTCGCAAAGAGTCGAACACGACTGAGCGACTGAACTGAACTCACCCCTCAGTTGTTCAAACACATAGTGCTCAGTGAAGAAAATCAGACACAGAACTAGTTATAAGCCATCTGACATTTGAAAAGCTACCACCCACCAAAAGTTCCCGTATATAGGAGGAGGTAAAGGAGGCACCTTGGGAAGAGCCTCGGTCTAGTTGCTGGAAGGGAACTTGGTACCAGGAGCCAGTTAGTCTCTGGTTAGCCTTGCCAGTTGGTTCTGACTGGATCCCAAGGCTTTGGAAGAGGGGTGCAGAGAAGACCTCGACAAAAGCCACTGCAGCTGCACCTGCCGTTCCATGATTAGCGTTTCGAAACCTGCTGTACAGAACAGGTTAGCACAGAGCCTCAGCCTTGGAGGCACATATATAACAACGACTCACACAGCCATTAGTGTGTGAGCCCCAGGCAGGGAGCTCACATTTCCTAGGAGAGAAGAGTTTCGCTCAGTCATAAGCGCTCTCCTACTGGGTCTGGAATTGCTCTCTGCACAAAAAATGCCTGACTTCATTTTCTTTGAATGTAAAAGGACCTCCATAAACATTTTGGCTTAAATATAAAGAAAAACTTTTTATAAAGGAAAAGAAACTAGAAAAAAAAAAAGATTAGTAGACTGTTGTGGAAAATAGTTTCATTGAAAATGCCTCCAACAAAAGTGAAAGTGAAAGTCGCTCAGTTGTGTCCAACTCTTTGCAGCGCTATGGATTGTAGCCCGCCAGGCTCCTCTGTCCATGGGATTCTCCAGGCAAGAATACTGGAGTGGGCTGCCATTTCGTTCTCCAGGGGATCTTCCTGATCCAGGGATCAAACCCGAACCTTCTGCATTGCCGATAGATTCTTTGCCATCTGAGTCACTAGGGAAGCCCAAATACAGTTAAAAATATTAAGAATATGCCCCATCAGTACCATCTTTCTAGATTCTATATATATGTGTTAATATGTGATATTTGTCTTTCTCTTGTGACTTACTTCACTCTGTATAATAGGCTGTCTAGGTTCATCTACCTCATTAGAACTGACTCAAAAGGTATAATATTGTTTCCATGAATGAGAAAAAAGGAAAAGAAACCTGATAAAAATAAATTACTTTTATTTTGCAGTGAAAGTGAAAATAGAAGTATCTTTTAAAATCATGTTGCTAAAATAAACATCGCAAGCTTTGTTTCTCAATAGCATAAAATACTACAAGCAGCCCTGCAAAGGAGGAGTTCACAGTTTGGGCCTCAGATGTCAGTCCTGATGGTACCTTATGTATTCATTGGTCTCCTCTGGTCTCTTCTCAGTCTCACTTGAACTTCACATTAGTTATAACTGGCCACATTGATACCTAGAGTTTGTCTTCTTGTGCTTGTAAAAAGATCAGCTTTGACACTTTTTATTACTGGTTACAAGAAGAAAGAAGCAGGGGCTAGTTTGCACATGTGAGCACCTGAGACTTTCTTGCTGTTTCAACCAGAAGACATTGCAAAAGCACTAAAAGTTGAGAAGTCAACTCCATAATCAATAACACATCCTTTCTTTCCTGCCTGGGGGAGTGCAACTCTAGACCTTTCATTGGGGAGGGTAATCTCACTGGATTATGAGCTGGGGGAAGTAAGTTCCTAAATAAAATCATCTTAAAAGAAGGCAAAACCATCACAGGGGCTCTGTCAGTCTTTTCTCATCTCATTTCAAGTTGTGTTCTCCAGTCCTTGAACCTTCAAGGAAACTTCAGCCAGGGACTATTAGTGTTTGCCATGCCTTTGGTTACATGATAGGGTGATGAAGTCTTAGGCAGGGAAGACCTTCAGTCTTACCATTACTTGCTTCCTGCTAAACCTCAGGATCTATATGTATTTTCTGTTGTGTACATGAAAGCTTTTCTCTTAGAGAACCTTTTGTAGTTGGAAATGGCTCAGAGTTGTAGATTTGATTATAGTTCCTTCTTGGCTAAGAATAAGTAACTCTCTGTAGCAATATCTGAAACTCTTCTCTAAGTTCTTCTCAGAACCAGTCATGGGCAAAACTGAGATCTGAAAAATTCATTTTTACTAGGATTATACTGCCAGTTCTTTGTTTTTCCAGCATGAGACCTCTGAAGTTATTACCTGCTCCTAACCTTGGACGATCTCATTTGCCCCACTAGTGTTTGCTCTCTGGCAAGAATCATAAACTGAATCACAACAAGATGTAGGCAACTCTTAGGAGAAAGCGATGCTTTTTACAGGAATGAGTGAATATTACCAAGATGTTGGTGGCTTCCAACTTGGTATACCTGAACCCCAAGATTCTGTGTAGATAGGGAATTTCAAGAAAGCGATGCTTTTTACAGGAATGAATGAATATTACCAAGATGGTGGCTTCCAACCGGTATACCTAACCCCAGGATTCTGTGTAGATAGGGAATTACAAGAAAGCGATGCTTTTTACAGGAATGAATGAATGTTACCAAGATGTTGGTGGCTTCCAACCTGGGATACCTGAACCCCAAGATTCTGCATAGATAGGGAAAGAAATATCTTTGAACCGTTTTCAACATTTATTTTCTTTTTTTTTTCAAACATTTAATTCACACAGGCCATGTCCACATATTTTTTTTTCAAACATTTAATTCACACACGCCATGTCCACATATTTTTTTTTTCAAACATTTAATTCACACAGGCCATGTCCACATATTTTTTTTTCAAACATTTAATTCACACACGCCATGTCCACATATTTTTTTTTTCAAACATTTAATTCACACACGCCATGTCCACATATATTTTTTTTCAAACATTTAATTCACACAGGCCATGTCCACATATTTTTTTTTCAAACATTTAATTGCATTTTCAACATTTAAAAGACATTTACCCATGAGACAGTCATCTAGAAGATAAATCAAATTTCCTTCTTTGAACTTTAATTTTATCAACTCAGTGTGGTAATTTGAGTTAACTTGTGCTGAAGAATAATTTATAAATACCAAATATTTGTTATTCAAAAATCCATCAGAGATGTGACTCATGGAAGAGACTAAAATCAGTTTGAATGTTAAAAAATCTGAATTTCTGAATTAGAGAAATAAAGATTTAATAGCAATGTTTCCAACATCAGCTTGAAACTGTTGATAAAGTAGAGAAGGATAGAGAGAAAGTATGGAATGAGCATCTGCTCAGGGTCTGGCTGGACACTTTTAAACACAGTCATTCATTGGGCGGTGGGTATCTTTGTGTAGAGCCTGTGGTTTATCCCAGTCTTTCCTTAGGGCTGAGCGCAACAGTTGCTTTTCCTGTGGAAGGTATTTTTTATGCACTTATGAAATGGGATGGAAGATGAGAGAATTCCCCCAAGAACACACATATAAGCTAGTATTAGAATCCGGGTGTGTCTCAATAACTTCTACTTTTTTCAGCTTCGCCTTGAATTTATATCAATGAGATGAAGTAGAATCATCCTAGATGTCCTGGAGTCATCTACACAGAAAAATGTATATTGTTTTCTATAGATTCAACATCTCTACATCTGTCCATCTTGGAGCTATTGATCTGTCTTGAATTGGAAACTTTTCTGTTTTGCACAGTACTGACTGTTTCTCCATATCACTCCAAATAAAGAGTGGTGTCAGAAAGGAATGGCTTAGGTTGGCTTACCAGCCCTGTGCCCTTTTGGACGCAGAAGACTTGTGTGCCGCCTGTGCTGAGGCTCCCGGAGTCTGGCTTGAGCTGCCCACCTGGCTGGGTGGGGGCTCCTTCTCTCTTGTGTCTCCCCTGTGCTGTCCTCCAGGGCCTGCCTACCAAGCTTGGTCTCCTCTCCTTTGAAAGCTGAAGCCTGGGTGCAGCAAGTCCAGGTGCAAAAAAGACAAAAAACTAAACAAACAAAAACTGAAGGCCACTGACAGTGTGAACCTGGAGAAAAAGACTCCCTTTCACAGTCATTGTCTGGTTCTGTCAGTCAGCCCCAGGACTCCTCTGCAGGACTAGGAAGACATAGTTAAGAAAAAAGGATGCAGCTGACGGTGGAACAAACACACACACATGCATGCCTGTGCTCAATCACACAAGACAGGCATGCAGAAAAGGAGGGAGAGAGGTTTGGTGATCATACCTTGTGTGTCAAGGATGAGAGATCTCTCTGTTCACAGTTGTGTTCTTTTATTTTCAACAAACATTCATGGAGAAGCCAGTGCAAGGAGTCCTGTAGCAGCACTCTGCAGTCTCTGAGTTGGATATAAAGCCATTTAACACAAGTCTCCACCCTCACAATCTAGATGGAGAAGCATAAAACCAAAATGAACAGACACCAAATAAAAACACCCCCCTTCCCCCAAGCCACTAACCCAGGAGCCAACTTGAAAATTTCCGAGCACTTTCACAAACATCTCATTTAGCCCCGCATGCAAGGCAGGTGAGGCAAGTGTTATCTGTGTTTTATAGGTGAGAACAAGGGCCTTGTTGAAGATTGCAGAGCTAGCAAGCAGCAGCCCCAGAATCCAGGTCATCTAGCTCCTGATTCAAAGCTTTCCCATAATGCGATGCTGCCTCTGTGTAAACACTTGGTCACAATACAGCACTCTGTTAGGAGAGTACAAAGGAAAAACATGATTAATTCTTCCAGGACTAAGGGAGATGGAGTATCAGGCTTCTCAAAAGAAGTAATTTGCCATAGGTGGAAGAAATACAGATTGTTGTTTGGAGAAAAACACAATGGGATGGGGAGGTAACCAGTGTTCCCAGGCAGAGCAGTGGTGAAGAGGTCGATGTGTTTAATCCAGACTTTACTAAATGATCAGGTCCAAGTCCAAGAGAAAACAATCAGACACATGAACGCATCTGCCTGCAGCTTGCCTTCTGGATTTTCAGTTCCTGTATGAGAATCTTCAGTTTCTCAGGAAATGGTCATGAGGCATAAGGAACCCTCTTCATTAGCCCTAATCCTCCTCTAATCCACTGAGTTGGTACACTTCAGGGTGGAAATCCTGTCAGTAAACTATGGAATATCTACTTATTGATCCCCTCCAAGGATATGAGATTAGGATTCAAGGTATTGTTTTGCTCCACAGAAATGCTTCAGACTTCCCATGTGACTTGTAGTGCATCATTTGGCGCCTGCAATCCTATTTCTTCATCTGTAAAATGAGGGTAATTATATCAACCATGAAAGGTGGCTGTGGGAATCAAGTGAATTGATTTTTGTGAAGCCCGTAGCACAGTTCCTGACTCACAGATACCTGGTTATAAATATGAGACATTTCTGCTACTATTTGACATGAGGGAAAGGAGTTGGTGAAGGTCTGTTACGTGCTGACCCTGCTTCTCCTCCATTCCGGGTTCCTGCAGGGCCAGCATGGCCAGAGGCTGAATGGCCTCCATCGTCATAATCAGTGAGGTCTTTCACAACGGGGTGCTTTGCTGAGACTTGTGTTTCATGGGTTCATGGAGAAGAGGAAGAAGGAGAAAGCCAAGTTTAGTTTCTGATCTGGCTGAAGTAGTGCATCTCAGTGTGTTTTCAGAGCAGTGGCTTTGGTTTGGGTGGTTCAGTTTGCCAACAAGATACCAAAACAAGCAGATGATATTCAATATGTGGTGAGGGAATAAAGTATGGTTCTGCTAACCCACCCATTGTGAGTGACCCCAAACAGCGGCTGGAGATGGGCAGGGACTGGGGCCAAACCAAAAGAGCTGGGACTTGAGCAGGAGCGGCAGAGTGGAGTGACGTCTGTGTCTTCAGGGCAAAGGTGGCATTTTCAGGGCAAGAGACAGCTCTGTGATAACTTGGGCCTCCATGGCTCATTTCCAGTTCATCAGTTCCTGGGTCTTTGGCAGCACAGTAAAATCTAGATCCCCACTGAACGGCATGGCTGAGCTTGTAGCCTTATCCAGATGGACTCAGGATTTAGGCGTGATGTGGTGGGGAGATTTGGGACTGAGAAGGACTAGAGAAGAATGGAGCTGAAGCCCCCATGAAGTTCCAGTCCCTGGTTGTTCATTGGCAGTACCCGAACCCTTTACTAGCTCTGGATTTTGCTGATGCCACAGGATCATTTGTCACCTGTTGAAACAAACATCTGATACTCTGTCCATACTCCACTTGTATGTCACCATCCTATCAGGTACGTCTTCCACATTTATAGGAATTAGTTCCACATTTGCAGGAATTAATATCTTCAGCTAGGAATGCATTTGCAACTCTGGAGACTCTTCAGCGTTGAGGAACTATAAAAGGTAATGGGAAAAAGCATGAGTAAGAAAAGCATATCCCTGGTTTATAAGTGGGTGATATTTTTTCTCAGTGGTAGAAGTCAGGGAACAGGAACAGTGCTTGGGAATTTTGATTTCACTCAGTGGTCAGTCATGACTGTGGCTGACTTTGCTGAAAGTCAATTCTATGTCCTATGGAAGAAATGGAATTTGGACTTTATTTGATCTGATTCTATACAGGTAATAGGGATAGAAAAACTCATAAAAGTAGAGTTTAGTTCAAAAGATGTGAATTTCTCAGTGTAGTGAATGCACCATTTGTAGCTGATAATATAGTAAGTGTGACTTACTCAGTACCCTTTTCTTCCTCCTTGCCATAGAGAATGAAATGCTAAGAACTACATTTCCCAGATTCCCTTGCAGCTAAGATTTTCCTGTGACTTAGATTATAAGGCAAGTGTCCTTGCAATAAGCCTGGGGGCAGATGAGAATAATGTCAGGCACCAGTCATGCAGAGATATGTACAATTTTCTGGAAAATGCCATGGCATCATATTCTTTCTTTAGGTTCATGTTCCTGTTTCATAAAAGCTGTCTCTTCTCTTATTTCTCTCATGGTAACCAACAATCTACATTTTTATGAAAGTTTGTTCTCTCTGCAGAGATTTTATTTCTTCTGAGTTGCCTCTTTTTATTTGTTGTTTGTTTTGATTATTATATTTTATGTTAGAGGTTTACCTAGAGGGTTAGTGATTCTTGATTGTGGGGGGCTGAACCCTTGGAAACCCTGAGCAAATGAATTGGTTTGAAGACTGTGAGCATCACTGTAGGTCGTCTTACTGGGGAACCTCTGACATCAGTATCTTCTGGTCCTTCCTCTGGGGCTAGGCAGAGGGTGAAGGCCTGGCTGTCAGTGTTCTAAGAGCCTAGAGAGAGAAGAGGACTGACCTCTGCATTTGGCTCACATAGCCTTACCTGCCTCCACTGCTCTGGGTCGCGTTGCCCACTGTCATCTGTGCCAGCGTGGGAGGTTTCTGCTTACCCTCACCTTCTCAGAGGGAGACTTCCAGATTTCCCCCGGTGGGAAGTCTTGTGCAGTGTGGGGTGAGTACGGGGCCTGGAGCACTGTCTGATCCTTCATCCTTCCTTTACGATTTGACTTCTCTCTCTTTCAACCTATTGCCGGAAATACTTAATGCTCACAGTACCTGAGCTTTTTGACGATTCTGTTGTGTTATTCAGGCTGACCTTGGATTCCCTGCTGCCTTTTTAAAATTCAGTTTTTGAGAACATTGAAACATACACATTACCATATTGTAAAATAGATGGCTAGTGGCAATTTGCTGTATGATGCAGGGAGCTCAAACGCAGCGGTCGGTGACAGCCTAGAGGGGTGGGAGCGAGGTCCACGAGGGAGGGGACGTGGGTGCCCATGGCCGATTCATGCTGATGGGTGGCGGACACCCGCACAGTATTGTAAAGCAGTTATTTTGCAATTAAAAATGATTAAAATTTTCTGTTTTCAGCAGTTTACTAAGTCAGTTACCCCTTGTCCATCTTTCATTCACTCTGCAATTTTCAGCCTTTTCTTGCTATCTCCTCCCCTGTTCTTTCCATCTTTTTGAAATTCTACGTTAAGAAAAACCCCCTTTAGTATAGCTTTAGGGAAGTTTTAGAAAAGGAGGAAAATCAGATATTTTCAATCTTCCATCTTTTTATGTACAGCTGTCTACATATTTCTTTATAATCAGTTTCTACCATTTATCCAATATTCACAACACTAGTAGAAATGATTTTCTACTTAAATTTATTACTATACTCTAAGCATAATTCATATTATTCTACTTTTGCAAACACTTTCATTGGCTATATATATTAGAGTGTAGGTGTACTTTAATTTCCATACTTGAGTGGGAGAATTTTAGATACACAGGTCTCAGTGATTCCTTCCCAAGAAGATCAAAGTGAAAATCCAAAGTATCAGGCTTTTACTTAGAGTTGGGTATTTATTTTGTTTCAGTCATTTCACTGTTATGATGAATATCTTTGTACATAAAGTTCTTCATGCATTAGTATTATTTCTTCAGGCTTGAGTCCCAGTAGTGAAATTACTAGATTCCAAGCTATAAACATTTTTAAAGCTTTAGATTCCCACTGTCAAATTTCCTTCCAAAAGTTATGGCATATTTGCTCAACAGAGAGAAACAATAGGTCAAAATCTGTTTGGTACACCCTTGAGAGGCCATCCACACAGCTCATCTCAGGAGTCAGGTACACATATAAACACGAAAAAATCTTGGCACTTCCTCCTTTGCCCACTTGTGATGCCAGTTTCTTGGTGTCTGAGACAGTAGCCAATCTCAGACTTTACCGGCTACATAGGATCCTGCCATTTGCGATTCAGGAAGCAGTTGCCGCATGCTTGTGAAGTGAAGTCGCTCAGTCGTGTCCGACTCTTTGCAACCCGTTGCCCCAAAACACACAGGAACAATTCTGTGTGGCAGCTCCCAGTTTTAGAGAAACTCTGAGAAATTCCAAACAGGGGACTGGTGGCAGTCCCTGAGCCTTGTCACTGTCAGAGCCCCTCCCTCAGGGTCCCTGTCTTTGCTGAGTTCCAAGAGTGGGGCCTCTGTAGCTGTTTCCCCTTCACCAGGGAAGTGTGTACTATGTATCTGTCTTTTTACTTAATAATGTATCTCCTTTCATACATGTTATTTTTCTTTAAGCAAACATATAAAGCAGAACAGGCTTGAATCAGCTTGAAGGGAAAAATGGGTCGTCATTCCCAAATGAGAACCACATCCTTTACCATCCCACAGCGGTCAGGCCAGGGGTTGCTTGACTAGAAATCCCCTAGGGTCCACAGATGGACAGAAAAGGGGGCTGTGTCACAAACAAACTGAAGCCCAATTCATGGCTTTATTATGTGAAGGGTGTGTGTGCATGTGCATGTGTGTGTGTGCGTGTGCATGTGTGTGTGTGCGTGTGCACATGCACATGTTTAGTGTTTGAGAAATAACAGCTGCTGCTTGTTATTTATCACTTTTCAGGGATGGTACATCCTATAGTGTGCTTCCCTGGTGGTTCAGTGGTAAAGAATCCACTCAACAATGCAAGAGACGTGGGTTCAATCCCTGAATCAGGAAGATCCCCTAGAGGAGGAAGCAGCAATGCATTCTAGCATTCTTGCCATGGACAGAGAAGCCTGGTGGGCTACAGTCTGTGGGATCCCAAGGAGTTGGGCACAATTTAGCAATTTAACAACAAAACACCCTGTAGTTTTTTTGGGGGGGTGATGGTGAAGGTGGTTGTATGCAGGGTCCTCATGAGGAAACTGAAGATTTGTGAGCATCTTCATCCATAGGTTCTTAGGACCAAAAGGCAACCCTTTGAGGGGATCCCAGAAGCCTCCTCAAGGACTCATGCTTTGAACTAATCTTTGGACGAAGCAAGTCTATCTCTCTGACTGTCCGCTGTTCACTGACTATTGCAACGGTCTGGTAATTTTCCTTTGTGTTTTATTGATACATCTGCATGAAATATCACAGAAGACAGCACCTAAAAGCTACACATATTGTAAGAAAGAGCTTCTCTTTTAATGTTGGAGACAGTTGAATTCTTGATTCATCTATCTGGCCATCAAGGTTTTCCATGTTTGAAATGGGAACATCCTTCTTAGCTCATAAAGTTGTTGAGATTAAAATGACCCCTATTGATTCATTGGGTACAGTTTGTGTTCTATGTGCTAGTTCCCTTGCTTGGCCTCAGGAGAGATGTGCCTTTGGTGGTGGGTCCCAGTTAGAGACCTTTCTGGACAACTCATCAAGGACAGAATTCCTGAATCTTCTCTCCCATCTGCTTCCATGTGGTTGAAGTAATTGACATACCTTTGGAAATCTCCTTTTAGGCTGCCACCTCCTCTCATTTTATTAGCAGGGGTTCTCAAAGTGTGGTCCCTGGACCAAGAACATCAGCATCACCTGGGAAGTTAGAGATGCAGCTTCTCAGGTCTGAGCCTGAGCTACTGAATCAGACACTCCAGGGATGGGGCCCAGCATATGTGTTTGAACAAGCCTTAGAGGTGATGCTAGGGTAGACTCAAATTGGAAGCTACTGGTCTAAAGACACTGAATTCTCATTAATATTATCTGCCTTCACATTTGGTCTGCTGACTGGGCACAGTCCACCTGCCTTATGACGGTGAAATCAGCTGAAGTCTCTCCCCGTGTCCCCAGCAGAGGCAGACCCTGTAGTGGAGTCTTTATCTTGTCGCAGTGACGGTGTTTCTTCTCACCTGTCAGTGCCCGGGCCCACCTGTGGTCCTGGAACTTGGCAGGGCCTCAGCCTGTGGCAGAGGAACCTGTGCTCTTAGCTCTCCTGCAGCCCTGCATCTGGATTATGGGGCATAAACTTCATTGTAGTTTTACTTTTACTTTGTATTTTACATTCTATCAGTTCTTGAAACTATTGCATTTCACCAAATGGAGAGGGAAAAAAAACCAAAAAACCTTTAAATGTTACTGAACACGTTAATAGTCTGTTTTCCCTGATCAGAGGTTCAGAGCATGTGCCAACATTTTCTTCATTTTCCACTTCCAAAATTCTGTCATCTCTTTAGTACTTTGGGGGAAATTCTCACTATGTCAAGCAGGGCACTCAAAATCTCTATAACTGTAATATTTGGAGTCAGGATCCTGAGTATTACCATCAAGTCCTCATTCTGTGTTCCCCAGTGCCTAGCACAGGCTGAGGGTTTTATCCCTTGAATGGACAAGCTCAGTGCACATCTGTCCTCCTTTACAGAGCCTACAGGTCTGGCTTGATCAATTGCTGGCCTATTTTGAATGTTATTGAATTAAGACTTCCTTGAATAGGCCTGTGTTTATCCTGCAAGGAGCTCTGCCAAGATGAAATTAGATTTTATAAGGTCCTGGATGGTTGCAGGAGCCATAGCAAGACTTTAATATTTCAGAGAGCAATTATGTTGGGCTTGATCTCAAGTTCAGGTTAAAATTTGCAACATCTTCTTTGTGCAGTATTTGGTTGGAGGTTATCAAGCATAATGGTGAGAGGCCTCAGACAGTACCCTGATCTTCACAGTTGTTTTGAGTTTGACTAGAAGTGGAAGTAACTCAGTGGTCCAAACAGAAATTGCTGTGGGAGGGATGTCTGCTTTCCAAGCATAGGCACTTGGTGCTTGCTGTACCCTCTGTCCTGGAGTGCATGCCAAGATCGTCTCAGGTCGAGGTTCTTTATAGCATTTGCTAAGAGGCTATATAGTGCGGGGGCTAAGGGCACAGACTCCAGAGCCAGATTCTGTGGGTTAGCATGCTGCCTCCCCCTCTGGCTAGCTGTGCGACCCTCAGCACATAATCAAACCCTGTGCTGCTGTGGTGTTTTCAGCAGTGAATGGAGATAATAGTACTGACTTTGTGGAGTTGAGAGGGTTCTCTGGGCACCAAGAAAACCCTCAATCATTGTTAGCTAACACTGTTATCATTCAGGCTCAGTTCCAAAATGGCCTGTTCTGAGAGGCCTTTCCTGACCACTTAATCCAAAGCAGTTCTCCCTACGTCACTTTAATCATCATCATGCCACCACATTACAGTCCTCGTGACATTGCCACAACCTGATATGAGCGTTTGCTCTGTTTCTTTCATGTCCTGCCGAGCCCAGAACATGAGTTCCACGGCATCAGGGCTTGTGTCTTGGTCGCTGCTGAATCCTCAGCACCTAGAATACTGCTGAATCACCACTGGCATTCATTCAAAGTGTGCCGAGTGAATTATGGGTCCCGGGCCTGCCTACTTCTGACCAACTCAGAGAGGTAGCCCTCCTGCAGTGTGGGGAGGGAGGCATGATCTGGGGCCCACATGCCCCTTGGAGGCCAGCTCACCACCTGCAGTTTTTGAGACCGTGGGCTCTGCTTTGAGGGAGTTCAGAGTCTGATTCATTCCAGCATCTTCTAAGGCCCAAGAGGTGTGCACTGCTCCGTAGGGGCACAATGAAATGGGGTATCTCCAAAGACTAAAATGACTTGGTCTTTCGAGCCCTCTAAGGACTGAAAATAAAATGAGGAGTTTAAGTTTATATGGAGGAGGCTTGGCTGGCTCATTCAGACTGAAGGAGAGGTATGCAGGCTGGCCACACTGCTCATCCTGCCTCCTCCAGTAGATGCCTGCTCACTTGCCATGAGGTTTTGCTACTCCAGGATCTGGTACACTTCACAGGCAGCCTTGATGTAAGAAAAATCTTATTTCTTCTTTTCCAGACTTGGCCAAGGGTGTGTAACATGTGGATGCCCAAATCTGTAACTCTCAGTGTTGTGCTTCTCTATTTATTATTATTATTATTTTTGGCCATACCACATGGCCTATGGGAGCTTAGTTTCCCAACCAGGGATCGAACCCATAACCCCTGCAGTGAAAGTGCAGAGTCTTAACCACTGGACCACCAGGGGAGTCCCATGCTTCTCTATTTTATAAGCAGATTTATTTGTAAGCATGCAGCCAGTCTGGGAGTGCTTGGTCAAGACCCTGTGGGGATCAGGCACTCGATGACGCAAAGCAAGGCTTGTCCACCTGGTTCCCGAGTTTGTTTTTCTTTCCTGCCATAGTAATCAGGATAGAATAGGCTGTGCTGCAGAAACCAACAACCCCATTGTCTCAGTGACTTAATTCAAGGGAAGCTTACTGCTCTTGCTGTGTCTGGGGATTCTCTCAGATTCTCATTCAGAGAGTGACTCAGTGAATCAGGCTGCTCTCCTTAGGAGGCCGCCCTGCAGGGTTCTTGCAGAAGGAGAGGAGAAACCCTGGGATTGTACACAGATTCCCCCACTTCCGCTCTGAGGTGACGCACTTCCTCTCTGCTTCTCTCTCATTGGTTAGAGCTGGTCACGTGGCCCAGCTACCTGCAAAAGTCTGCAAGTGTGATCTTCCACATACTCAGTTGTTTGCCGAGAGAAAGTAACTATTATGCAGAAAGACTGAGGCTACTCGCTTTGCACCTACTGTTTGTATTCTTTCTGCGGCCACATCGCGTAGCATGTGGGATCTTAGTTCCCTGACCAGGGATCAAACCTGTGCCTCCTGCATTGGAGGCGTGAAGTCCTAACCACTGAACTGCCAGCGGAGTCCCTGCACCTGCTGTTTGAAAGGACATCACCCCAGAAATTAGAGATATATTTGTTTTCTGTGCCAAGATAGTAGCACATCTTGAATCTTCACTGTCTAGAGGAGAAAAATAAACTCACATATTTAATATTTAGTGGGGGAACCCTCATGGTAGCAGAACTGTTAGACTGTGACCCAATAATGCATAGGATTTGCATAGAAAAAAAAGCAATATTTCAAGGACTTGTGACATGTAAGCAGTGACTCAGAGACAGGAATGATTATGAATAGTACCATTAGCATGAAATTAGAAAACTGCTCAGACGTGAGAGTCTTTGAGAGAGAGGCTAACTACCCAGAAGACTTATTCTCTAACTTCTCAGGATTGGTGGTAATATACAGGGATGAAATATTCAGGTCCTTGGATAGAGCTGCCCAGGCGTTTATCAATTACTTCAAGAAGGTGCCTTCTATAAGCTAGACACTGAACTAGAAAGGGACGTGTATATAAGTAAGACATGGTTCAAGCCTTTAGAAAACTCATGGTCTGATGGGGGATACTGGTTAACAAAATAATAATGTCTTACAACATGGGAATTGTAATACAGAGGTGTGTTCAAGGTGAAATGGTGGCTTGTGAGGTCAGAAAAAACTTCAGACAGGAGGCAGTATTTAAATTCATTCTGGCAGAATGGATAAACAATAGTCAAGTAGGTAAGGGAGTGAGAGCATTCCAGAATACTGTTTAAAGACAAGGGGGTGTCGAACAGTAAGACATACCATGTATTGTGGATTGGAGAATACATACATAAGTAAATAAAGTATGATTGGAAAATGAGGTGGGTTTTATCTTGAGGATAATAGGATGCCTTTGAAGAGTTTTAAGGCAGGAGCATAAGGTAATAATGACCCGGTTTTCTTTGGTAGCGGGCAGGAGGATGGGTTAGAGGTGATGAGTCTGGAAGCAGGCAAACTGGTGGGGAGACTGATGAACTAGTGCAGATGAGAGGCGGTGGGATCTGCATGAGGACAGGAGCCCCTGGAGATGAATGCGAGACCTAGTGAGTCTGGCATTGTTGCAGCAGAGATGAAGGAACGGCACCTTGCACTTTTAATGCTCCTCAGATTAGGTATGAAGAGCACAAGAGAGAGCATCAAGAACTGTGTGACATTTCTAACTGTGGTCTTGCCAAATGTGACAAATGCTGTTGGTGCCTTGTCCAGATCCCATTTATCACGCTGGGATGCCCACCCTCTAACTGCTGGGATGTAGGCTGCTGGAAGCTCACTGATGCACCTCTCCTCCAGAGAACTGTCCTCCTTTGATGGGTGCTGCCTGGCCCGGGTGGAAGCCTGCAGCCCACCACGGGTGCATGTGGGAGCACAACAGATATTGGACCTAAAGAGGTCACAACTTTGCCTTGAAGTTTCTCTCCAGAGCCTCCGTGCTCAGATCACAGCTGGGTTTTACCCAAGACCTCCATCCTCTGCTTTATCCCGCTTCCCTCTCTCCCTTGTTTCTGACGACACCCCCTTAATATGTCACATGCACCAGAATCCTTGTCGCAAGCTCTGCATCAAGAAAAAGCAGTCTCAGATAACAGGAAATGTTGGAGATGGATGTTAATAACTGCTAGCCATCTGAGGACAGTGAATTAGAAAACATAGTCTGAGAATAAACAACGCAGTGGCGTGAGGGCAGACACCCTAATCCTCTTGCTGAGTTTATAAAAGAGGACCTGGATTCTTCAAAGTGTGAGTGTATGTGCTGCCCCTAGGGATCAGGGCCACAGCTGCTGAGTTCCAAGCCCCATCTGATGCTCATCTGCCTCCAGAGCAGCTGTGGGAGGTGGTGGAAAACAGAGTGAGGGTCTGAAGAAGCGTCCTTTTGTTTCAGTATAGGGAAACCTTGGCAGTGAACCTGTGGGGGCAGGGCTCCAGTGGCCTCATCTGGAAAGAGAAACTTGGGCCCAGATAACCTCAGCTTCTCCCAGACCTTGCTTCAGCACTGTCCTTTGAGATGGAATTGCAAATGCCAATAACATCTATCTCCTTTTTTTTTTTCTTTGCCTGGATGACTCTGAAGGCTGAGGGCTGCAGAAATAGATAAAATGTGTCCCTGGCTCACTCCCCTCCTTTTTAAGCCACCTTTACAAAGCCCATGGCTCCCTCATGTTCTCTTTTTGCTGAAAGACACTACTCACGTGGCTAGATGTCATTTTTAGCCTGTACGTCTGGGTCGAAGGCTCCGAGCCCAGTTTTCCCATTGTTTTGCTGTCTCCTGTTCACAGCGGCCCCCATCTCACTGAGGAGCAGGCGGCCAGGAGGAGGCCGGGCCAGTGCCGCGGGTGGCCCTGCAGTTACCCTCCTTCCAGTGAACATGCATCAAGTCGCTGGCACGCAGAACAATACTAAGAGGGGCTGGCTGGGATTTTTATTTTTGACTTCCCCTTCCAAAAATCTCTGCTTTATTTTGGCATGGGGACAAAGCGCAACTACCTCCTTCTGCAAACACTATAAAACCATCTCCAGACCAAACCTCCGTTGGCGCTTTAATCAGGTAGCTGTAAGGTACCAGGTTCATTTGGATGCTGAGGGTTTGTGTGCAAGGATGAAGTGCTCCAGCTTATTTGAGACACTGTGGGTGGTTATGACTTGTCATTTTAGCTCCTGGTCTTATGGATGGACTGAGGGAGGGAGTAAGAGAGGAAGTCAGGAGGGAGTGGTCAAAAAAACAGAAAGAGAGTAGGGGAAAGAGAGATAAGTGGGAGGAGATGAGAAGAAAACCATTGAGGGCTGGGGAGAGAGGGAGAGAGATTAAAGAGAGGGAATTAAAAAGAGAACTAGAGACAGACACAGAGAAAAAAAAGGGACAGGAGAGGAGAAAAGTGAGGGGAAGAAGAGTAAAGAGTGGAGAATCAGAAACAGAGAAAGATAGAGATGTGGATGAACTAAAAAGAGTGGGGGAGTCTTACTCATTGCAAAGAAATTTGGAAAAGGAGGATGGGTCATGGGCTGAGGCATAGTTGTGCTGAGGTAGTTATGAGTGAGGAAAACTGATGAAAAATTCTGAAAAACCATCTTGGCAGGCCCAGGATTGGGAGGAATGAAGGATACATTACATGAGGCCACACTGCTTTAGGTCCAGGGCACACTGGCTCTTCCTAGGACTCTGGTCTTGCCAGTACATCCCCATCCGCCCAGGCAGGGGCTGGTATTCCTGCAGCTGCCCTTCTCTAAGAGGATCTTGGCTAAGGATCATGACCTTCTTCCTGACTGACTGCTGAGTGGGATAGGAAAGCAGATGATTCAGGGGGATGGACAGAAGCTTAGGGCACAGGGTTCTGCCTCTGTCCCCGGCCAGTGTGCACCCTTTGGTAAAGCCTGACCCTTCTGAGCCTCCATTCTCTCATGTGTAAAATG
The DNA here is from genome assembly GCF_963930625.1 of Muntiacus reevesi. NCBI lineage: Eukaryota > Metazoa > Chordata > Mammalia > Artiodactyla > Cervidae > Muntiacus > Muntiacus reevesi. Next base: position 68,343,304 of record NC_089252.1, read on the forward strand.
ATGATGACAGTGGTCCTGATGGAACTGTGTTTCTGTCCAGTGTAGGCAGTCTCTTGTACATGGCTTTCTCCCCCTTCCCCGTGACATTTCTTAGTGGATTTCTCTGAGTGACGGGAGCTTTGGGCTTCTTCCTGACACAGCTTGAGTCCCCTGGGCTCCCAGGAGCAAGGTCCCAGGAATAAGAAAAAAGCACTGAGTTGTAGCCTCTGGCCAGGCACAGAGACACCACTCTGACAGCTGTGAAGACTTAGACAGTTTGATTTGGCCTTTGCAAGGGGGCGGGGTTGTGGCAGTGTTTTATGCCCAGAAGACAGTGCCAGAGCTTCTCCAGCCCACTTTTGGACCCTGGAAACCTTGCATACTTAGATGTTTTGGGGTACTGGGCATGCTAATGAGCTTGGTGGTCAGGACGGAGCTGGAAAGTTGCATCTGCCAGGTTCTGCTCAGCCAGGGTGAGAGGACATGCAGCCCTGCACTCTAATCCACTGGGAGTAAAATAAAGTCAGTGAAATGACTACCTATCCCAGGCTGCAATTAGAGATGGGTGTTTCTCTCCAACTTGTTTCACTGTCTTTTTGGCTTTCTGGCATATCATCCCCCAGTTCCAGTTCTGCCCTGACCCAGGCTTCTTGTGCTCATGAGGCTGTCCGCCCTTCAGCGTGTGTCAGGCAGAGACCAGAGACTTGGCATTGCCAGAGAACACTATGCATGGTCCCATTTAACCTGTTGAAATTGATCAAAGGAATGGCTCCAAAACCAACACTGTGAGTTGCTTTCCTAATACCATCATTCACCAGACCCAGGGGCCAGGCTCCACTGCAGAGACATCTCCTTCTCCTCACCATCCCCCCCGAGGGTGGCAGGAATACAGCACTCCGTGTTTTGGTGCAGATGTGACAAAGCTCAGAGACATGAAGACCTTGCTCCCAAATGGTGGGGCCAGGATGGGATGGGGGCCAATCCTCCAGACTCATGGACCCCAAGCTCCCAGGAGCACCATGGATGCGGTTGCTGGGTGGAAGACTCTCGTGGGTGAGGGAGGGGCAGCGTGAGTCAATGTGGATGGACCGGAAGAAGCTCCCCTTGCCTTTGGCAGGGGTCAGAGTGGTGGCAGAAGATTCCTTCTGCTGAGGTTAGAAGAGGTAAGGATCCTGACTTGGTCATCACCACCCTGCTAGTGTTGAACATTTAATTGGAAATACACCCCAAAAGGTGGTGGAGGAAAACTTCAGACTGAGATGATTTTAGTCATAGAACTCTAGATATTTAGTTTCTGTTGTTGCATCTTAGTAATTAAGTGTTTGAAAGGAATAGACAGGCTTTCCTTGGTTTGCAAATGGGCGCACCACCATACACATGCATGTGCACACACTCACACTCACACACACTCACACTCACATGTGCACGTCGCTGCCTTCAGATTCAGAGAGAGCCAGCTTGCATTGCTGAGCCAGCTGCGGAAGCCTCCTTACCTCCACTGCCTAATGGCTTTCAGTGTCCCTGGCAGGAGGACCCCACCTGGCATCCTAGCCATCGCCTCATGAGGAAGGAGTAGGGACCATATCCAGCGGTAAAATGCTTTGTTCCTATGCCTTTTCCCTGCCTGGACTGTTGGGTTCTCTGCTGGGGCTGGAGCGAATAAGGGTTGATTGCATCCCCGTGTTCCCTTGGGCCCCATGGTGTCCCAAGGCACTTGGCTCAGGCTCTAGAGCTCTGATCAGTTTGCTCTGCAGGGATCTGTTTCCAAGGCTGCCTTCCCCACTGCACTGTCAGCGCCCACTGAGCTCGGGGCCACGGCGGGTTCATTGTTCTCTCTGAGCACAGAATCTGCTGGTGGAGCAGCTGGAGAGGAGGCTCTGAGGACAGAGTTAGAAGCTAGCATTACCCTGGGAGCCTCACCACAACTCCAGCTCTGCCTGTCCTTCATCTGCACAAGTAGAAATCCAGACCTGCCCATGAACCAGAATTTCAGCGATTCCTAAGAAACTGGGGAGCTGGGCTAGCAAGTAACATGTTAGTTTTGCAGCAGGACATAGAGTAGGCCAGACCAGGGCCCCTACCTCCTTGAGAACTAATCTCCATTGGAAACCCAAGGCATCCAATCAAGTTTGGTTCTCAAACTTGAAAAAGCATCAGAGAGGGCTTGTTAAAACAGAGGGCTGGGCCCCGCTCCTGCAGATCTTTTGAGTCAGTCAGTCTGGGGTGGAGCCTGAGAAGTACATTTCCATTATTTTCCCAGAGGATGCTGATATGGTGGTCCAGGGACCCCAACTTTGAAAACCATTGTGCTGGGTCAGTATGAATGAGGGAGGGAAACTTGACTCTTGTGGTCCCCAGACCCTGGGGATCTGCAGGGCTGTCTGGGTCACTGTACACGACACTGCTTCCACTCTTCTCTCACTTGTCTGCTCCTTGTAAAAACAA